>NC_135801.1:97907835-98224674 GCF_964213995.1 Mustelus asterias | reverse complement strand
TACCTGGTGGTAATGTGAAGTTGTACGAACTAAGGAATAGCATGATGGGAAAATTGGTCAGCTATTTGGTACAATATAAGAACGGCTGACCAAAGCTATTTCAAAATGCCAGACCCCTGTAAGACTTGATAAGGCTGACTCCGCATAACTTAAGGCTGTATGAATAAGACAAGATAAGGTCAGGGATGAAGGATTCACCGACCTTTTCCTGTTCCATCAAAGGACAAGATAAGGGTATGAATGTTGAGACAAAGAGTTCTAGGAGGTCAGCAAGTTATGACATGATTAATGACATTGCTTATGATTCTATTACTAATTGAATTCCTGAATATGCTCTGGTCACGCAAACTGATAATGATTATGTATAAATACTGAACTGATTCTTTGTGTAATTGCGGACTTGTGGAAGAATCAGCAGTTATACCCTGAGTGAATTCCGTGGGGGACTGAAGAAGTGATCGAACCACGACCCAGAGGGAAGAGACAGACGCCGGCACAAGGTAAGATTCACCTTGGTCTCTCTCTCTCTCTTGGATCGGGGCTACGACCCCTCGTCCCTGACGGAGGACACTAACAGCTGACGGTATTTGAATCTAAATTGGACTGTGAGTACAGTATTTCGGGTCAGGGACCCGATAGAGTGTTTAGGGTCAGGGACCCGATCGTGGCTAGCCTAAGGTCAGGGACCCCTTGATCTTGTTTTACATCCGGATCAGGGTTACACAGGCTTAGTTTGGGTCAGGGACCCTGTGATTTGAATAGTTTGGGTCAGGGACCCTGTGATTTGACTTTGGTACCAGGAATTCTTTTTCTTAACATTTTTTGCCAGGGGCACAGTATACTGACGTTATGGGACAGAGTCTAGACAAAACAGGGGGAAATTCTCCGTTGCTTTTTATGTTTCCTTATCATGTAAAAGTTATGAGGTGCAGAAGACTATGGCAAATGATGGCACTCCTTTCAAAGCAGTCCAGAGAGCAAAGACATTGCTTAAGCACCCCAATGGTTACATGGCTGCATGCTGTTGATGGCAAAAGTTTAATGCTCTGGGCGTAAGTCCCGTAGTGGGGTTGGGAATTCAGAGGGACTCCCACCACAGAGTCCAGTGGAAAAACCCACTGAATCATACAATGCTGCACTGGTTGATTATGCAACCAGGGGTTTCCGTGTGATAGTAGCAGGAAGTCACACACCGCGCCATCGTATCCGAGCACATATTTAAAAGTTGCCCAGATAGCTACTCATTTTTGCAGTTCGGAGCTGGACATGACAGGCAGGAAACAACAAGCTTTGGTCCCAAGGTTCAGTAATGTCTCGCTGGCAACATATTTCCAAGCAGTGGAGGGCAGGAGGGCACTTTTTCTGAGCGATGGGAGCAGGAGGCCCATCCATCTCAACACAACTGGATGGGAGGAGGTCATCAGGGTGGAGAGTGCCAATGCAACACATAGAAACACCGGCCTGCAGTTCAGGAAAATAATTAATAACCTCAGTCACGCCACCGCAGTAAGTGAAACCTCTATTCCCCATACTCATCTCACTGAATGGAAACTGGGACATGATTCTCAAAGGACAGGCCACTATCTGCGCTGCCCTTGTATAAAAGCCCTCCACAAAGTGCTGGGGTGCTGCCTCAGCCCCATTGCAGCCCGTGTGATATGGAGGCAACTGTGGGTCACTGACCCAGCTACACTGAAAGCACGTTTTCTTTCTGAAGGGGGTTTGCTGGTGGGTGCTGAGGGCGATTGCAAATTCTGCTGCTGCAGCCGACAATCCAGAAACTGGAAGGTTCTGGGCCATCATTCCAAGACTCAATGCAGAAAACAACTCATCTGAGCAAATAATTCACTCCTGATTACTTACTGGGAGTGAGGAGGAAAGTTCATTGTCTATTACTTCTATCCAAGATTTTTCCTTTCCCGCCCTGATAGTACTAACATATGCTGCAGTATTGTTCTGCCGACCATGTGTTGGCCCATAATTGATACGTGTAACATGATGCAAAAAAAAGATTCAATATGCATCTAAGGAGTGCACTTATTGATTTTTCTCCATTCCTGTTTATTGCGACTTCATAATAAGACCCACTATATTGGTTTAAATTGGTGAAATTGAGTAGTGAGTATATAAGAGAAGTGAAAAAAATGGCATTAAGCCTTCCCGCACATGGATCAATTTTCATTATGGTTTGTGTTTTGTTTCAGGCATGCAAATTGCCCATCTCGTTCATGGTGTGCATGAAAAGTTACATCTGTGCCTAAGCTATAGAAGCAAAAGGATTTTGGATTCATTTGGAAACTCAGACTCTTGAACCAAATGACACATTTATAATCAGGCTCCTCTGGGATGGATCTTTTAAATACAATTCGAATGGTATAATCCGGCAGACCGAGTCTCCTCTTGAACTCCGACCCCTGCCCATACAATGTCAATTTGTTCTCTTGTCCAGTGGTTTTTCACCAGATTGCAAGTTAATTACGACTTTGTTATTAGTCCCTTCAGTCTTTACGTGCATCCCCATGGGGATTCTTTCATAATTCCTTTCCAACTTATTTTGAAAACTTAGTTCAGTAGTAACGAAGCGAATAAAGGTTGTAGGTAAGGGGAAGAAAAATTGTTATGTCAGAGTGCTCGGAGTACATGCACTATTTTATTTGTTACCTCTTGATTCATGGAGCTTCCCCGTGATGTAAGGAGACATTTTTATGAACAGAAGAGATCCCATTGAACCATGGTTATTTTTTCAGTATTTGAACATGGATTAATTATTAGAAAATTTGAACTAATTTAGAATGTACATCATGAAAAATTTATATTTTTTGTACATTACAGTGACAAGATGCACGCATTCTCTTGTGAAAAATTCTAACTTGTGTTCCTGGATTGTCATCTATTTTTAGAATCTGGGATTATAATTTAATTGAATTTGTTTTGTTATTTGCAACTGCATCATCTTTATCCATTTAAATACTGCCCCCAGGTTTCATTTCCACAACACTGAATTAATGCAGTTTCTAAAGTAATTGCTGCCTTACATATAGGGTAAGATTCCATATGTTAAAGATAATTTTAATTGTTGATCAAAATGTTAATATGATTCTTAACGGGTAACATGCTGTTGAACATCCAGCTATTTGATTTAATTAGTCCTCACAGCTACAGTTATCTTTATTATTATATTTTTTAATGAGAACTAAGTAGAACAGAGGTTGTGTTCTCTCTTTCTGTTCGTTTAATTGCTCCACCATTGGTGCCATGCCTTCCGTTCCCAAGACTCCAAGCTCTGGAATTCCCTTTGCCTCTTGACCTCACTTTCCTCCTTTTAGATTCTCTTAAAAAGCTACTTCTTTGACTAAGTTTCTGGTCATCTGACTGAATGGGCAGGATTTTCCAGCTGTTCCCACTGGCAGGATCTTCCAGTCCTGCTAATGGCGACCCCTCCATTATGGGTTCTCTGGCAGTGGAGGGTGCGAACAACGGGAAATCCTGTTGACAGCAATAAAAACAGAAGGTCATAGAATCCTACAGTGCAGAAGGAGGCCATTCAGCCCATTGAGTCTGCACCGACCACAATCCCACCCAGACCCTATCCCCATAACCACATGCATTTACCCTAGTTCGTCCCCCTGACACTAAGGGACAATTTAGCAGGGCCAATGCACCTAACCCGCACATTTTTGGACTGTGGGAGGAAACCAGAGCACCCGGAGGAAACCAACACAGACACAGGGAGAACATGCAAACTCCACATAGACAGTGACCCAAGCTGGGAATTGAACCCAGGTCCCTGACGCTGTGAGGCAGCAGTGCTAACCGCTGTGTCACCATGCCGCCCAATGGCGGGGCTGCCTCGGCTGCCAAAATACACATGGTGGATGCAGATAATCCCACCCAATGTCTCCTTATGTGGTCTGGTGTCCAGTGAATTGCCTTGGGTCATTTCATTATGTTGAAGGCGCTATGTAAATATACGTTGTTTTTATTGTTGTTCAGCCATTGAGGTATCTTCAAAATTTCAAAAGTGCAGCAATCATTACCAGCATTAAAAGAATTGATAATGCGAACACAGGTTAGAGAGTTCATTAAAATCACAAAATAATGGTAGTGGTTCCAAAACATCGTCAATTCTAATTTAAAACTGCATTTGAATTAGTTTCAAATGAAGTCCTTTGTTGTTTCTTTATCTGGACATGGGTGAAACTGTTACATGGTAGGTTCAATGTTATACAGTTTTCCCCTTTCTTAATTACATTTCATGCTATTTGTTAATCAAACATTAATTGTAAAAGAAAGCATGCCAGCCAAACGAAGAATGAAGGTATCAAAGAGAGATGTATTAAAGATCTTCCGTAGTCCCCCTGAGGACTCTTCAAGCCTGACCAAGGGATGCAAGTTGCATTCAGGCCTGGACTGCAGGAGAACTATATTTCTTCTTTGATTTTTCTCAGCCCCCTTAAATAGGGAACCGCAGGGTCGATCCCACATTATGGCATGTGATGGAGGCAGCCTCTACTTCATTTTACAGCCCTCCAAACTGGCAGGCACCCAAAGAGACATACACTGGGGTTAGTAAAATGAGAGAACATCCTCTGGAATGATCTGCACAGTCAGCAGTCGATGTTGTTGGTATACTAATTCAGCATTAGAACTGGAATTCCAGGCCGATGGATTTCTACCCCCTCCTCCCTTTTAGGTCCTTCCAATTTCACATCCGAGTTGGTACATAAATTCAGACCAAGGCTGCAATGAGGGTTTCCAGCCCCCAGCAACACCATTGTATTAATAGAGGCAGGGTGGCACAGCGGTTAGCTCTGCTGCCTCACAGTAGCAGTAAGAAGTTTAACAACACCAGGTTAAAGTCCAACAGGTTTATTTGGTAGCAAAAGCCACACAAGCTTTCGGAGCTCTAAGCCCCTTCTTCAGGTGAGTAGCAGGGACATGGTTTTGATTCCCGGCTTGGGTCACTGTCTGTGTGGAGTTTGCACGTTCTCCCCGTGTCTGCATGGGTTTCCTCCGGGTGCTCCGGTTTCCTCCCACAGTCCAAAGATGTGCAGGTTATGTGTATTGACCACGCTAAATTCTCCCTCCGTGTACCCGAACAGGGACCAGAGTGTGGCAACTGGGGGATTTTCACAGTAACTTCATTGCAGTGTTAATGTACTTGTGACACTAATAAATAAACTTAAACTGCAAAGGAGCCATGAGGCAGTACACAAGAACAGCCTGCAGCAACACCCTCCAATTCTCCTTTCCTTCAAGAAGCGCCTGGCCTCTGCTTGCCATTACTCCGCAGCAACATGGCTGTGATTGGAAACTCAGCAATATGGAGCAATTGAGCCTAGGACAACGGTTGCTAACATATCACTGCTAATGAAAAGCCTTGATTTAAGGACAGCTTGTGAATTCTTGATGTGAGAAGCCAACCTGTCTTTACTGCCCTCCCTCGAAGAATACCTATGCCACCTCATCCTATGCCAGTCTGAAATTCAAGGTGTTTTCACGTGACTAAATGCTCATGGATTGCTGATTGTTTCCTTATGTGAAATCCTCCATCAGAATTTGTAACATATATTTAAACACATGTAACTGTAAGTTCCTATTTATGGAAATTAATATAATTAGTGGCAAGAAAAAAAAAAATAAGTCTGTGGATTAGTTCATATCTAGACAAATTAATAATGTATGCTATATTATTTTGCTCTAATTGTAATGT
This sequence comes from Mustelus asterias, assembly GCF_964213995.1. Taxonomy (NCBI): domain Eukaryota; kingdom Metazoa; phylum Chordata; class Chondrichthyes; order Carcharhiniformes; family Triakidae; genus Mustelus; species Mustelus asterias. The sequence continues at coordinate 98,218,961 of NC_135801.1, read as the reverse complement.
TTTTTGTTTCATTCACAGGATGTAAACATCGCTGGATAGGCCAACGTTTACTGCTCATCTCTAATTGCCCCTGTGAAGATGATGATGAGCTGCCTTCTTCAACTGCTGTAGTCGATGTGATGTAGGTACACCCATTATGTTGTTCTGAAGGGAGTTCGGAATTTGGACCCAGCGACAGTGAAGGAATGGCAATATAGTTCCATGCCAGGATGATATATGGCTTGGAGGGGAACTTGCAGGTGATGGTTCCCATGCATCTGCTGCCCTTGTCCTTCTGGATGGTAGAGGTCACGGATTTGTCAAAGGAGACTTGGTGAGTTGCATCTTATAGATGGTACATGCTGCTGCCACTGTGTGCCCGTGGTGGAGAGAGTGAATATTTAAGGTAAAGGATAGGATGCCAATCAAGCAGACTGTACCTGGATGGTGTTGAGCTTCTTGAGTTCTGTTAGGGCTGCACTCATCCAGGCTAGTGGAGAGTATTCCTGACTTGTGCCTTGTAGATGGTGGTCAGGTTTTGGGGAATCAAGAGGTGAGTTATTCCCCGCAGAATTCTCAACTTCTGATCTACTCTTGTAGCCACAGTATTTATATGGCTAGTCCAGTTCAGCTTCTGCTCAATGGTAAGCCTTAGAATGTTGATGATGGGAGATTCAGCAATTGTAATGCCGTTCAATATCAAGGGGTGATGGTTAGATTTTGTTTCTTTTTGGAGATGGTCATTGTCTGGCACTTATGTGGCAGGAGTGTAACTTGCCACTTATCAGCCCAAGGCTGAATCTTGTCCAGGTCTTGTTCCATGTTGGCACAGACTGCTTTAGTACCTGAGGAGTTGTGAATTGTGCTGTTCATTGCACAGTATATTATTTGATCTCATATATATGTATATGTATATATATATCATATATGCATGGTGGCACAGTGGTTAGCACTGCTGCCTCACATTGCCAGGGGTTCAGGTTCGATTCCGGCCTTGGGTGATTGTCTATATGGAGTTTGCACATTCTCTCCATTGTTTCTCTGGATGCTCCGGTTTCCTCCCACAGTTCAAAGGTATGCAGGTTAGGTGAATTGGCCATGCTAAATTTCCCCTTAGCGTCTAAAGGTGTGTAGGTTAGGGGGATTAGCAGGGTAAATGCAGGGGGTTATGGGGATACAATGAGAGAGTCAGAGAGGCGGTGCAGACTCGATGGGCCGAATGGCTTCCTTCTGCACTGTCCTTGGGGGAAGTCATTGAGCTGTTCAGCATACAATGTCGACCTAATGGCTGACAAAATACCATTCCCATTGTATGTGTTAGGTGAAAAGAATCAAATCTCTGGTGTAATTGGCTGCAGCTATTCTTGCAGCAAATGGCATAGATCTGTTACTGCTTCTGTGCCAACTGGAACCTGGGAAGTGATTTCCTCATGGTCATTGCCAAATAAGTGGCCCCATGGAGGCAGTCCATTTTTGATGCCAATTGAAAATATTGTCAGTCCTTCTTCCATTTTGTACTATTTTAAACTGAATTAATGTGATTGGGCAGTTCAAAACTCAACTCCCATCATTATGTTGAATATGACTCCACACTTCAATGTCTGGTAGCTTGCTGAGCACCTGGGAAAGCGAATATTGTAAGACTTCCTTTTCCTATCACTTCTTCTTCTATTATATTTTTTCACCTTCATCAATTTCCGGTGGCTTTCCAGAGAATTAGCATACATTGGACGATTAGCTTTCAGCATGTCCAATGGTCTGTTTGGGAACTGACTGTATAGCTGTAAAGGCAGTGGAGTCCTGCATATAATGGCTCTCTCTACCTTCCAACGAATGAAGAAAGAAAAGTCAGTCTTTAAAAGATTGCAACCCAATTAGCAGTTTGTGCTTTCATCGGCAATGTTACAATTGGGTTCAGGGTCTCTCTCACTAGCAATCCACAATAGACTGGCAGGATCCAAACCGTTTAATAAATTGCATTACAAGGAAAGCCTCCTGCCTGACTGTAACTATCAAACTGATCCCCACTCACCATCAGACCTTCCAGGATGTTTCACACATCCTCTCATGAAAACATTACAGATTTGTGCTCAGATTCGGGCCTGTCTTTGAGTCTGTATCCATTGGAGTTTTGAAGAATAAGAGGTGTGCTTATTGAAACATGTAAAATCCTGAGGGGCCTTCACAGAATGAATGTTCAGAAGATGTTTCCCCCTCGTGAGAAAGACCAGAACTAGGGGACATGGTTTAAAAATAAAGGGTATTCTGTTTAAGATGGAGATGAGGAGAATTATTTTCTCTAGGAGAGTTATGAATCTGTTGAATGTTCTTTCCTGTGTGACTTTTCATCTGGGGGTGGGTAAGGGAGCACAAGTAGTCCACTTCCTTGTAAAATTCGCTCCACTGAGTTCTTGACAGCCATTGAGAGCTATAGCTACTTCTTATGTACTGACTATAGGAACGGAAGATGAACATTATTTGGAATATTGACTACGTTGCACATCTTTAATACTGCTTATATTACTGCTTACATGACATAATACTGCTTGAATGCATGTCTATGAGCAGAAGGTAAGAGAATGAGGTGGAAACATGGAATGAGTAATAGAAGAAAACGGGGTGAGTGACAGGGAGAGAAAAGAGAACATGAGAAAGATAATTCCTGGCCTAAATTTGAGGAAGGTGTCAAACTTCATGCTTCTTTCTTATCTCTATCCACTGCATGTCAAAGGATCTGATAGATTATAAAACTGACCCAAATCCAAAAAATTCCCACTCAGCAGATTAGGTTAAGATGATACCCATTGTGTTTTGTTGGTTGCAGGAAGTGTTTTGGATGGGTTTTTTTTCCCTGTATACTGCACTTAACATTTATAGTGAAGTTGCGGACTGGTATGCAGGTCATATTCATGCTCTGTAGAGCAGCAAAATAGCAATTAAAAATAAATCTTATCAGAGGAGCCCCCAGCCCTTTAAATCCATAAATACTAAGCTAGAGTATTCACACTGGTGTTCAGATTGTGATTTAGACCACACAAATTTAATATTTTATAGCTATCGCTATTTAGAAAGAAATCATAGAAACCCTACAGTGCAGAAGGAGGCCATTCGGCCCATCGAGTCTGCACCGACCACAATCCCACCCCCCACCCCCACATATTTACCCGCTAATCCCTCTAACCTACGCATCCCAGGACTCTAAGGGGCAATTTTTAACCTGGCCAATCAACCTAACCCGCACATCTTTGGACTGTGGGAGGAAACCGGAGCACCCGGAGGAAACCCACGCAGACACGAGGAGAATGTGCAAACTCCACACTGTGCAAATAGAGGTTTACAATATATGTGCATTTGTGCACATGTGCGTGTGTGCACATGCATGTCAGTGTGTGGGCCTGTATGGTTTTTTTTCATTCGTGGGACATGGGCATCACTGGCTAGCCAGCATTTATTGTCCATCTCTAATTGCCCGGGGCAGTTGAGAGTCAACCACATTGCTGTGGCTCTGGAGTCACATGTAGGCCAGACCAAGTAAGGATTGCAGATTTCCTTCCCTAAAGGATATTAATGAACCAGATGGATTTTTCCGACAATCGGCAATGGTTTCATGGTCATCAGTAGATTTTAATTCCAAATATTTTTATTGAATTCAAATTCAAATTCCACCATCTGTTGTGGTGGGGTTCGAACCCGGGATCCCAGAACATTATCTGAGTTTCTGGATTGATAGTCCAACAGAAGTACCACTAGGCCATCACCTAGCACATGTCGAAGATTCGTAAGGACACCACTTGCCATCCAATAGGAAAAAATTAAAATGTGGATCTTCTCCATGTCAATCATTAATGAGCTGGATGCTAGTTCATATCAAGTTCAAGGGTTAACCTTGAGATATACGCCACAGAAACAGACTGCTCAACCCAACAGTCCATGCTGTTATTTATGCTCCACTCAAGGCTACACCCATTATTCCCCATCTGAATCTATCAATATAACCATTTATTCCCAGTTAAGATTGTTTCCTTTTCCCTTAAGTATACCTATACTATTCACTTCATCCACTGCCTGTGGTAGTGAGTTCCACATTTTCACCAGTCTTTGGGTAAAGGGGTTTCTTCTGAATGCACTAACAGATTCCTTTGTGATTAGCTGATTTGGTAGCCTCCAGCTATGTTCTTCCCTACCAAAGAAAACATTCTCTCAATATCCACTCTATTAAAACCTTTCATAGGTTTAAAGATCTCTATTAGGTCATCCCCTCAGCCTTATATTTTCAAGAGAGCAGAGACCCAGTCTGTCAATCCATTTCTGGAGTGTACCCACACATTTCTAGTATCATCCTTCGACATCTTCTCTGCACCCACCCCGTACTTCTATGTCCTTTTAATAATATGGAGACCTGAACTACATGCAGTATTGGGAATGCAGTCTGACCAAGCTTCAGTACAGGTTTAACATAACATCCCTTCTTTTCAATTCCACCCCTGCAGTAATAAGGCCTAGTTCTTCACTTTTTCCAGTGAGTGGGAGCACAGAGTGAGACTATTGCAAAATCTAACAGGATATAGATAGATTGGAGTTTTGGGCACAGAAATGGCAGATGGAGTTTAATCTGGACAAGTGTGAGGTGATGCATTTTGGAGGATCAAATTTAGGTATAAATTATACTGTACATGGCAGAACCTTTAGGAATATTAATATATAGAGGGATCTGACCATGCAGGTCCACAGTTCCCTAAAAGTGGCAACACAGGTGGCCAAGGTGATTAAGAAGGCATATGGCATGTTTGCCTTCATCATCTGGGGCATTGAGTAAAAGAGTTGGGAAATCATGTTGCAACTATATAAAACCTTGGTGTCTGCATTTGGAGGATTGCGTGCAGTTCCGGTCACTGCACTACCAGAAGGATGTGGAAGCTTTGGAGAGAGTGGAAAGAAGGTTCACCAGGATATTGCCTGGTCTCGAGGGCATTGACTATGAGGAGAGGTTGAATAAACTAAAATTGTTTTCACTGGAAAGATGGAGGCTGTAGATGGAGGCTACCTGATAGAGGTCTACAGAATTATGAGAGGTAAAACAGGGTGGATAGTCGGAGGCTTTTACCCAGGGTAGAAATGTCAATTACAAGAGGGCCCAGGTTCAAGGTGAGTGGGGGAAAGTTTAAGGGAGATGTGCGGGGGAAGTTTTTCACACAGAGAATGGTGGGTGACTGGAATGCGCTGTCAGAGGAGGTGGTGGAAGCAGACATATTAGGAACATTTAAGAGGCATCTGGATGGGTACATGAATTGGGAGGGAATATGGACCGAGTAAGGGCAGAAGGTATTTTCTAGTTTAGTTAGGGCATCATGATCAGCACGGGCTTGGAGGGCTGAAGGGCCTGTTCCTGTGCTGTACTTTTCTTTGTTCTTTGGTCTGCAAATGATTAATTAATTGACTAATTAAATAAAATTCAAGGTCAGCTTAACATAAGGTAGGTCCATTCAAAAGCCTGACAGCTGCAGGGAAGAAGCTGTTCTTGAGTCGGTTGCTACGTGACCTCGGACTTTTGTATCTTTTTCCCTACGGAAGAAAGTGGAAGAGAGAATGTCCGGGGTATGTGGGATCTTGATTATGCTGGCTGCTTTTCCGGGGCAGCGGGAAGTGTGGACAGAGTCAATGGATGGGAGGCTGGTTTGTATGATGGACTGGGCTTCGTTCACGACCCTTTGTAGTTTCTTGCCGTCTTGGACAGAGCAGGAGCCCTACCAGGCTGTGACACAACCAGAAAGAATGCTTTCTATGGTGCATCTGTAAAAGTTGGTGAGAGCCCTAATGGACATTCCAAATTTTTTTAGTCTCCTGAGAAAGGAGAGGCTTTGGTGGCCTTTCTTAACTATAGCATCGGTGTGGAAGGACCAGGACAGGTTGTTGGTGATCAGGATACCTAGAAACTTGCAGCTCCCGACCATTTCCACATCATCCCCGTTGATGTAGACAGGGGCATGTCCTCCACTATGCTTCCTGAAGTCGATGACTATCTCCTTCGTTTTACTGACATTGAGGGAGAGATTATTGCCGCTGCACCAGTTCACCAGATTTTCAATATCTTTCCTGTACTCAGTCTCATTGTTTGAGATCTGACCCACCACAGTGGTGTCATCAGTAAACTAGAAAATTGAGTTGGAGGGGATCTGGGCAGCACAGCCAGAGCTAAAAACATGGTATTAGTGTTAGCTCAGCTGTACAAGGGGGCAAAAAGAAGTCTGGAAGACTAAAAGTGATAGGAAATTTGATATTATGAGGTATAAACAGACATTTCTGCAGCTGCAGATGTGAACCTAGAATGGCATGCTGCCTCCCTGGTGCCAGGTTCAAGGATGTCACTGAATAGCTGCAAAGTATCCTCAGTGAGGAAGGTGAACAGCCAGCAGATGTGTTAGACATTGGTAGAAGTGACACGGGCAAAAGAAAGGATGTGGTCCTGCAATGTACATTTAGGGAGCTAGGTTGCAAATTAGCAAGCAGGGTCTCAAAAGTAATAATCTCCAGGTTTGGCTGAGCACCAAATCCTCTGCCCTCGTTTGCAGCAGTGGAGGGGTGTGAACGGCTGTGAAATTCCAGCCCTGATGTTTCTCTGTGATAGCATGGCTGTTTTGCTGTGCCTCACTGTGTGGAATTGAAGGCAGCACTGAGGGTGATGCCCAGCCACGGCACTGTAGAGAAGTCCTCCTAATTTCTCAGGTATTGGGCAATCGATGGTTGATGCAGAGTCACAGAGAAGTTGTCAGTCTCAAAATGCCGCTTCTCCCAATTGCGACGGGGAGCAGGGAATAATACCTCCACTGGAATGGATAGTCCTGAGATACAACAAACATCAAGTGTCAGGCCTTATTTAAAGTATCCAGTCCAGGTTTCAAAACCGGATGTGCATCACCAGGAAGCTTACTGTAGAAACAGATTTAGATTTGTGGCTGCCATGTCACATTCGATAATAAGCCATAATATTTAATTTCTTGTCTGGGAGAAAAATCAATAGCAACATTAAAACCTGAAAGAGAAATCCAAATGTTGAAAGCCCAAAAGTGCATTTCTGAAGGGGGTCTGAAAAATGTTCTCTTGGGAAGTTTTAAATTTTTATACTAAAAGTAATGCATTGTGATTAATTTTAAGCAGGTTTAACTCAACGCTTGATATGTTTTTAATCAAAGAAAAAAATTTAGTCTAGGGAAGTGTGACTTCCCTCAGTACTGTTAAATAATTCCTTCCTTGCACTTTGATTTGTACAGCTAAAGACAGGAATTCGCTTAATTTATTACAGTCAAAATATTAACTTTAAATATCCTAACCAATAAATCATTAATCTTAAACCTCCTAACCAGCTGTTACAGAGCAATACATGTGAGCCCTGAATCCAAAACTTATTGTGGATTGATTTAATGAGAAATCATGGAAATGGCTTCTCGAAGTCTCTCAGGGTTCCCAATACAGCTTTCTTTTCTTCGAGCCCTAATAGCTGTTTTATACTTTTAAAAATTGACACTCTCTTCCTGTTGCATGCTACCCTTACTTCATGGGCAGAATTCTCCCAGAAAACGGCGAGAATAATGGAGCGATCCATGTCGGTCTCTCAGGCACAGTGCGCACCGCAATCCTCCCACACCCAGTCACTTTTTTGGTGAGTTGGGAGTTTTGTGTGGTACGGAGCAGGGGGGGAGCCAAAATATGCCGGTGAGCCCAGCTTCACAGTGCTCTGTGGAGGTCTGCAGTGGCATCCCAGTGCACTGAGAGACACCCTCCCTCCCCCCACAGATATCGGGACTCCCCCCATCCTCATCGGAGGCAAGTTCTCCACCCCCTCCCTGACACGGGTTACCGGCATCGGGGCCTTCCCAATGGGTCACACTGCCTGACCCCGACATGTTCACCCCATCAAGACCCCCAACATGATCCACCCCTGCATGACCCCCCCTGCCTTTCCCCCCTGCCATTGTAGCCCCCACTCAGGCCTTGTCCCTGCCCCAGTACACTGGTGGTGCCCAACTAGCACTGCCAGGGTGCGCAATTGGCATTGACAGGGTGTCCAGTGGGCCCTGCCAGGTGAGCACTGCCCAATGGGCACTGCCCAGCCATGCCCCTGACCAGCCAGCAGCTTCAATGGCATCTGAACCTCCGAGTGTCACCAGGTCTCCACTAGTTGAGAACAATAGTTATTCTCACCATTATTGCACTGCGCCCGAAGGCTGGAGAATCCCCTGCAATGGAAGTTGAACAGGCTGTGTGTTAGCGGACAACAAATTTCTGAAGTTACGTATATAATATGAAACAGGCCAAACTGCAGTCAGAACCCCTCCATTAAAGATTAAAAGGGACAGATCCAGACAAGCAGACAAAATACATGCTTTTAAAATGCAAACAAGGTCTAACACACAAAAGGGAGCCAGACAGGGTGGCACCAAAGGAAACTAAAGTAAAGGTACCCCCCTCATCTAATCAAATCAGCACCACTGACCTAATCAAGTGATATCAGGAAGCCTTCTTGGCCTCAAAGGACTTCCTGAGATCAGCCAAACACCCATTGTTGAAGAAACCCCGGAGATTCTAGACCATTGATAAACCCATCGGACAGAAATGATTACCACACCTAAACATCAATGCTGTACTTAAAACATCAAAACAGAATGGTCAGAGTCAAATACTGTAAACAAAACATTAACATTTGAATCATACAACGTGTCAAAGTTCGAGTATAACTGTCGCCCATTGCGGTGGGCTTTTAGAGTGCTTTTGGGACAGTGCTGTTTGTATGTCCTGATTGCACCTCCGTCGACGTTAATAAAGCTGTACCGCTGTTGAACCTGACTCTGAGTCCGAAGTGGTCGTGTTCGCCCACTCGCGCTAACACTGTGTAAATAGAAATGCTACTTTAAATATGATAAACGGCCCCATGCCCTTTCTGGATGTGATCTGGTTTGCGCCATTAGAAAGGGGCTGGGCGGATCGCAAACTGTTTGGTGTCGGGTGCAAAACCGATTTTTAGGTCTGCGGCTCTTCTCCAGTTGGAAACTCGCCCCCCCATCTTTGAGTTATGCGTTTGTTTCTTTTTTTAAAAACTCATTCATGGGATTAAATGTTGGTGACAAGGCCAGCCTTCATTGTTGATCATCCCTAATTGCCCTTGAGAAGGTGCTGATGAGCTGCAATTTTGAATTGCAGCTGTCCATGTAGTGTAGGTAGACCCATAGTGCTATTAATAAGAGAGTTCCAGGATTTGACACAGCAACAGTGCAAGAAACGGTGTCATAGTTCCAGGTCAGAATGGTGTGTGGTTTGGAGAAGAATTTGCAGATGGTGCTGTTCCCATGTATCTGCTGCCCTTGTCTTTCCAGGTCACAGGTTTGGAAGATGCTGCTGAAGGACTTCATTTTGTAGATGGTGCCACCGTACACCAGTGGTGAAGGGAATGAATGTTGACGGTGGTGTATGTGGTGCAGACAAATAGAATGCTTTGTCCTGGATGGTGTTGAACCTCTGGAATATTTCTGGAGTTGCACTCATCCAGGCCAGTGAAGAGTAATCTGGGAGTCAGGAGGTGAATTGCCTTCCCAAAATTCCAGCCTCCTATCTGCTCTTGTAGCCACAGCATTTATATAGCTAATAGTAACTGGTAATGCCCAAGATGTTGATGGTGAGGGATTCGACGATGATAATGCCTTTGAATGCTAAGGGAAATAATTAGATTCTCTTTTGTTGGAAAAGGCCATTGCCTGGAATTTCTGAGGCACAAATGTTAATGGCCACTTATCAGCCCTCCTGTTGACCAAGTCTTACATATGAGGGTATGGGCTGCTTCAGTATGTGAAGAATTGTGAATATTATTCAACACGGTGCAATAATTAGTGAGCATCTCTAATAGTTCAACAGATACAAGAGGGCTCATTTGTACCTTTCCACTCCAGACTGTTTTGTGTCCCTCCCCACACCTCTTCACCCTGCCTCAACCTCTCTGAGGCATGCATTCATGGCATTCTCTGATATGTTATCTATAAAGATCATCCGTCTCGTGCTCGGGGAATAGTTGCCCTTTTACTAGACATGGGAGCAAATTATCAGCTATGAGCTATAAATGTATCATACACAATTCAGTTACTGTATATTATTTGTGGCCTTTGGTCATGTTCCCCTAAATCACAGCTAACACTTCAATACATAATCGGATTGTACTGGCTTTAATTAATACAAATCCATCATTTTTCCAAATATCAAAATATATCTTCATCGATTTTTACATTTTGGTTGCTATTCTAGATGGAATGGTTTTAATATAAATTTTTAAAAACGGATGCTGAGAAAGTAATGGAAATTAATATAGACAAATCTGTAGGATCTGATGGTTTCTACCCCAGGGCATTAAAATAAATCAGCAAGAATATTGTACATGCATTGGTCATTATTTTACAACGCTCTCTAGATCCAGCACTGTGCCTGTGGATTATAAAGTTGCAATGTGATTTCATTATTTAAAAAAAGGTGGGAAGTAAGGCTAAACCTGATATCTACCAGTCTGTGAAGAAGTTGTCTGATCAAGTGAATGAAGAATTTGACTAGTATGGGATGATTAAAGAGAGTCAGTATAGATTTGTGAAGAGATGTTTGACTAACATCGCTTCACAGTGGAAAGCAGTGATATAATCGGACAAAGTCAGCATGGATTTACAAAAGGGAAATCATGCTTGACAAATTTACTGGAATTCTTTGAGGATGTAATGGATAGCGTTGACCAGGAGAACCAGTGGATATGGTTTATTTAGACTTTCAGAAGGCTTTTGACAAATATAGAAACATAGAAGATAGGAGCAGGAGGAGGCCATTTGGCCCTTTGATCCTGCTCCGCCATTCATTGCGATTATGGCTGATCATCCAACTCAATAGCCTAATCCTGCTTTTTCCCCATAACCTTTGATCCCATTTGCCCCAAGTGCGAGATCCAGCCGCTTCTTGAATACATTCAATGTTTTGGCATCAATGTTTTGAATTCCACATTGGGTGAAAAAATGTCTCCTCACCTCCGTCCTAAATGGTCAACCCTGAATCCTTAGACTGTGACCCCTGGTTCTGGACTCCCCACCATCGGGAATATCCTCCCTGCTTCTACCCTGTCTAGTCCTGTTAGAATTTTATAAGTCTCTACGAGATCTCCCCTCATTTGTCTGAACTCCAGTGAAAACAATCCTAACCAAGTCAACCTCTCCTCACACATCAATCCCGCCATCTCTGGAATCAGCCCGGTAAACATTTGCTGCACTCCCTCGAGAGGAAGAACACCCTTCCTCAGAAAAGGAGACCAAAATTGCACACAATACTCTAGGTGTGGCCTCACCAAGGCTCTGTATAATTGCAACAACACATCCCTGCTCCTGTACTCGAAATCTCTCGCGATGAAGGCCAACATACCATTTGCCTTCTTTACCGCCTGCTGTACCTGCATGCTTACCTTCAGTAACTGGTGCACGAGGACACTGAGGTCCCACTGCACACCCCCTTCTCCCAATTTACAGACATTCAGGTAGTAACCTGCCTTTTTATTTTTGCTTCTAAAGTGAATAACCTCACATTTATCCAAATTATAGTGCATCTGCCATTGACTTGCCCACTCACCCAACCTGTCCAGATCATTCTGAAGGATCTCTGCATCTTTGTCACAGCGCACCCTTCCACCCAACTTGGTATCATCTGCAAACTTTGGGATGCTACATTTTGTTCCCTCATCCAAATTATTAATATATATTGTGAATAGCTGGAGCCCCAGCACTGATCCCTGTGGCACCCCACTAGTTTCTGGCTGCCATTTTGAAAAGCAGCCATGAATTCCTACTCTTTGTTTCCTCTCTGCCAACCAGTTTTCTATCCATCTCAATACACCCCCAATCCCATGCACTTTAATCTTGCTTGATAATCTCTTATGAGGGGTTTTGTCAAACACTTCTGAAAGTCCAAATATACCACATCGACTGACTCCCGCTTATCAACTTATCAAATAGCAGATTACAATGTAAAGTTAAAGTGCATGGGATTTTGGGTAATGTCTAGAGATGGATAGAAAGCTGGTTAGCAGACAGGAAGCAAAGGGTTAGCATAAATGGGTCTTTTTCTGACTGGCAGAGAGTGACAAGTAGGAAACCACAGGGATCTGTGTTAGGACCCCAACCCTTCACATTATATATTAAGGATTTGGACGAGGAAACTAAATGTTTATATTTGCAGATGATACAAAGTTGGGTGGGAGGGTGAGCTGTGAGGAGGGTGCAGATTTGGACAGGATGAGTGCGTGGGCATATGCATGGCAGATGCAGTATAATATGGATAAATGTGAGATTATCCACTTCATTTGCAAAAATAGGAAGACAGATTATTGTTTGAATGGGTGTAAATTGAGAAAGGTGGCGACTCAGCAAGACCTTGGAGTCCTCGTGCATCAGTCACTGAAAATAAGCACGCAAGTACAGCAGGCAATAAAGAATCCAAATTGTATGTTGGCTTTCATAGCGAAAGGATTTAAGAATAGGAATTGAGATGTTTTACTGCAATTGTATAGGGCGTTGGTGAGGCCACACCTGGAGTACTGCGTGCAGTTTTGGGGGGGGCGATTCTCCCAAAAATGCTGAATTGGCGGGAAAACTGTTCTAGTTCGCGACTGTTCTGACAAGTCAGCTTCTCACCCGAATCTCTGCACTCTGTGCAATGCAGAGGGCCCAGTCATGAATCTCATTAAACGCTCGGGGGGGCGGGGCCAAAGAGCCTTGAATCGGCGGGATGAGCGGGAACATGCTCATGCGCACATCACTGGGAGATTGCTGAAAAGACCTCCCAGCATCCAGATCACTGCCATCCAAACCCCACAGACAGTGCTGGCCTCATCATTTGCTCCCACGACCCCCCCACACACATCGCTGGCCTTATTGCTGGCCCCCATAACCCCCCCCACACACACATCACTGGCCCCAACAAACCCCCACACACATCGCTGGCCTTATTGCTGGCCCCCATAACCCCCCTACACACACATCACTGGCCCCAACAAACCCCCACACACATCACTGGCCTCATTGCTGGACCCCACAACCCACCCACACACATCACTGGCCTCATTGCTGGACCCCACAACCCACCCACACACATATCACTGGCCCCCACAAACCCCCACACACACATCGCTGGCCTCATTGCTGGACCCCACAAACCCCCACACACATCGCAGGCTTCATCGCTGGACCCCACAATCCCTCCACACACATCGCTGGCCTCATTGCTGGACCCCACAAACCCCCACACACATCGCTGGCTTCATCACTGGCCCCCACAACCACCCACACACATCGCTGGCCTTAGCACTCACCCCCACAACACCCTCACACACGCATCACTGTCCCCCACGACCCCCCGACACACATCGCTGGCCCCCACAATACTCCCACACATATCACTGGCCTCATCACTGGCCCCCACAACCCCCTCACAGAGACATCGCTGGCCTCATCGCTGCCCCCACCAGCTCTCCCCCACACACAGACATGGCTGCCCATTCACCTCATGCCCCCATGGATCCAGATAATGCGGGTACCCAATCCCGCCATCCCTTGAACATACTGTACTCACTGCTGCCTTGCAGAGAACTAGCATTGTGCTGACATGCACAACCCCAGCTTGTGATCATTCCCTCTCTTGAATGGGAGCCCTGAATATTGCACTCCCCCCCCCTGCCATCCCCCCCCCCCCCCCCGGCCCTGGGCACAGCAGCCTACTGAATGGCAGCCAATCAGCACCCTGAGGGATGAATGACACTCAACTGAATGCAGCCTTAAAAATCTCTCACAAGTATTTGCTGCCAACGGGCCCTTGACGGCCGCACTCACTGCACCTGCACTCCCCTAATAAGCCAGAGCTGTATATAAGCTGCAGGAATGGACACACAGACACTCACGCCACAAAGATGTCTGTGCCGAAACCTGCATCCAGATTTTCAGAGGCCGACCAGGAGCACCTGCTGCTGCCGTGGAGGAGAGGCATCTTCCCCGGCCAGGGCCCTCACCCAAGGGGTGCATCTGCCACGGCATTGTGGGAGGAGGTGGCAGAAAGGGTGAATGCCAGGAGCCTGACACTGCGCTCTGGCAGCAGTGTCGCAAAAAAATGTACGACCTTCTTCGAGCAGCAAGGGTGAGTGAGCATCCCACTGGGAACCCCGCACATGCTTCGCACGGATCTCCAACCCTGCTTAGATACCTGAAGGCCATGCAACAAATGACCCTTTCCCCAGGAACAGAATCTAATCCCTTCCCCTCACCCCTCAATGAGCACCCTTCAGTGGTGACCGCTTTCCCCGAAACTGTCAGCACAATGCCCGAGACACAGGCACGCATTGCGCACCATGCACTGCAATATGTTAATGCTTACTATCCACCTTATGTTCCTGCAGGAAAAGAAAATCCACAACACACGGGAAACGACACAGACTGGTGGTGGTGTGCCTGACCTGCGGCAGCTGACCAGCATGGAGGAGTGGGCCATGGAGCTGGCAGGAGGTGATGGGACATCCCGATTGGTCACTGACAGCCACGTCAACATACAGCATGCAAGTGAGCAGAAGCGCACCCTCAACCTTGGTCCTCCTCTCAGTGAGTGCGATGCTGCATGGAATGTTTTGCCTCCCTCCCCCGAATGTGTTTTTTTTTCCAGCGCTGGACCCAGAGGAACCCGGCCCTTCGGATGTTGCCGCAGCCCCCGCTGCTCTGGAGCAAACTGCCCACGACCCCCTGGATGACACCTCGGAGGGAGGCACTGAGGAATCCCCCGAGGGCAGCACCACTAAAGCGGCACCAGCATGAACCACACAACCCACCAACACAGAGACGATCACCACGGTGGGTACCTTTAGTGTTGAGGCTTCTGGGTCACGATCAGGTGAGTGCATCACAGCCGCTGATACACATCGGGTGGAGGCGGGCACATCCGAGGGCTCGGGCACACTGAGGTCTGCCAGAGGCCAGGATTCAGCTGTCCCCAAGCCAGTTGCTGGACCTCTGGGTTTGTTCCTCCCAAGGCTGGTGGAGATGCATCAGGAAACCTGGGGAGTTGTGGAAGGGCTGACAGCAACCATGCTGTGACTGCAAGGCTGTTTAGGGGAGTCAGACAGAGTGCTGTTGCAGGAGGTGGTGCCGACACAGCGTGAGACCCAGGCCAACACTGCAAGGGTGGTGACCACAGTGGAAAGTCTGGCTCAGGGGTCTGTCCTCATGGGTGACAGGGTCCAGGCCATCCTGGAGACACTACGGGCCACGGTCGAGTGTGTTTCTGGCATTCAGGAGGCACAGCGTTCGATGGCCATGGGTGTCGGGGACATGTGGCAGACACTGCTGGCCATGGCTGGGATTCTCGCTGGCATTCTGGACACACAGCAGGCTGTGACTGTGAGTCTCGACAACTTAGCCCAGGCTCAGAGGGCTACTGCTGAGGGACTCTAGAGCCTGGCTCGCTCACAGAATGCTGTAGCGGGGAGGCTCCGGAGCTTGGCCCAGCCTCAGAGGACCAGGGCTGAGGGATCACACATCATGGGACAGACGCATCTAGGTCACCAGAACTGGCAGAGCCAGGTGATGCCGGAGCTTCTGGAGCTCAGTCCAGCTACCCTGGTGTCTCATGGAGTGTCCCCGGGGCCTCTGGGCACCCCAAGGGAGGAGGAAAGGCTTGAGCCCATACCAGGGTCTTCCACCCAGGAGATCCCGGACATCCAGAGACCTTCCGATTCCTCCCTTCCTGACACCGGGGCATCTCAGGGCCAGTGAGATGAACAGGGTGGCACCGAAACAGTGCCATCCGCAAGTCAGCCGGGGCCCTCCAGGTCCTTGCCCCCCAGGGGACGTCCTCCAAAGGCATCACAGGCAACGGGGCGTGTATCACAGTTGGACACCTCCACCTCCGATGTACATCCTGGGGTCGCACCGAGAAGAAGCAGTAGACAGCACGAAGTTAGAAAGTTGTAGTTCACTAGAGGGCACGGGTGAAGGTCAGCATTAGTCAGGGTTTGGTAATCATTTATGTTAAAAGCACAATAAACTGTTAATTGCACATCTTGCTGTGACTAATGTGAGTCCGATTCTCTTCCCCCCACCCCCCCATTCACCCCCCACAGCTCAGTGTTCCCAACTCCCAAACATAGAGGTGCTGTCTGTTGAGCCTTGCAGACTCAGCCACATGTTACAGAGTGCCTGCCCTACCTTCCCCAACATCCACCAGACCCTTGGTGTAAGGGCGCCCCCCCCCTCCCCGCCCAACCTGGTGGCTGCATGGGTCACGTTGTAGCGGGTCTCCACCTCGGTCTCGGGCCTCCCCACAGGTGACATCAGCCATGGCCTTGGGGGTAACCCTTGTCACCCAGTAGCCATCCCGGGAGCCTGGGCTGGTCTTCAAAGAACCCAGGGATGTCCGACTGCTGGATCACAAAGCTGTCATGGACACTCCCTGGGTGGCGTGCATCAACCTGCATGATCTTCAGCTGATGATCGCAGACGATTTGAACGTTCAAGGAGTGGAACCCCGTCCAGTTCACAAATTGCTGCGGCCCTGCATGGGGGGCCCGCGAGGTGATGTGCGCGTCATCCACTGCTCCCGGCACATTCGGAATCCCGGTGATGGAAGCAAAGCCAAGAGCCCGGCCTCCTGCTGTGCACGGCCCACATCGAAATTAATGAACTGCCCTGCCCGGGCACACAGGGCATCTGTGACCTGCCGCACACATTTGTGCACAGAGGCTTGGGAGATCCCAACCAGGTCACCACTGGGAGCCTGGAATGACCCGGAGGCATAAAGATTCAGGACAGCCGTCACCTTCACATCCACAGGGAGTGGGTGGCCGCCCCTCTCCTGAGGTGCCGGGTGCGAGAGTGCTACACTGTGGTCTTGGACAGATGGAAGCGGCAACAGCACATCTCCCCCAAGAGGGCCTCGAAGGATCTGTGGGGCCTGTACCTCCTTGCCCTCGACACCCTCCACCTTCTGTGCACCCTCTCAGGAGGCTGCTCACCCACCTCCTGGCCCTCAATGGCAGCCCCCTGCCCTCCTTCCTGAGAGCCTGGTGGTGGCTGCTCCTGCGGTAATCTCTCCACGCCCACCACCTCCTGAGCCGCCGCCTCCTCCTCCTCCTCCTCCCCTGCTGCCACCAACATGGCCACCTCCAGATCGAGCAAACCGTCTACACAGTGGGGTTTGGAAAGAGCATAGAATGACGGACTATTCTCATTGGCTGCATAGACTCAGCACCACCCCAATCCCTCACTTGGGCAACTGCAGCATCCGTTACAGGCATGTGTTGCTGGTCCGTGTCACAGGGCAGGGACAGACTGCAAATCAGCACCAAATGTGTGCAGTCTATGTCTGAACCTCTGGAACAGCAGCTGCTTCATCTGGTTAGGCCTCAGTCAGCACATGGTGCACTCCTCCCCCACCCCGGAAGACCAGCACTTAGTAAAGTCCCTGACCACACCCCGCAGAAAGACAATGCCACAGTAAAGTGTTGTGGAGGGGGGAGGGGAAGCGGGAGCCCTCGAAACTGTTTCCCACAGTGTGCTTCAGTGTTGCCCAGGAGGGGGGGTGGGAGGGGGTGGGGGGGTTGTTCGGGGGAGGGTGGTGGTGGTGGGGGGAGCGGGAGTCCTCGAGGCTGCTTCCCACATGGCGCTTCAGTGCTGCCCAGGATGGGGGGTGGGGGGGAGCGGGACTCCCTGATGGAACTTCACCCAGTGAGCTGTGAGGAAATGGAAGCCCCCCCCAACCCCACCCCCCACGCCCCACGCCCCCCCCCCCCCCCCCACACACACACACAGATGTCACTTGTCAATGGGCCAAACCTGAAGGCAGCAGGAGGAAGGCCGCCAGGCATCCCCAGGGCCTGCCTGCAACATTCCCCGTGCTCCACTAGCAACACTTACCTCATCACGCCAGTTCAAGGCTGCCACGCCAGGTTGCGACTTTTAAATACTTGTTCTGATTCGCGCCAAAATTACATCACGCCAAAGACGTGGGAGATGCAGACGTGGACGGAGATTGCTGTGTGGATTCTGATAATGACATGCAAAGGTATGTAAACTCATGCTAAACAGCGGCCTGCCGATTTTCAGCGGGTTCCCGGCAGCACCATTTTTCTCCAGCTGGGAGATGCGCGCAGGTCGAAAAAACTGTCGGGAAACCCCCGAAATGGCTGACATGCGCATCTCCCGGCCCAACCCGCCAGAAAAGTGATGGGCCGCAATGAGAGTATCGCGGTCTTGGTGTCCTTATCTGAGGAAGGATGTTCTTGCGATAGTGGAAGTGTAGTGAAAAAGTAAGTGATCATTAAGTTGTCCTGCATTGTTTAAGTGTTCACATGCATTAGAATACTTTATCCAGTGGATACAGTGCTCTTTTGCATTCAACAGTATTGGGAAGCTGATTTGAATGGATCAGCTGAAGAACTTTACATTGACTTATAAGTCCAGTGATCTTTTCAGACTTTGAAAACAAAACTGAAAAGATTACAGATTTAATTGATAGAAACTCAACTGATCCCTTGAGACAAAGGAGCAGATGGCTAGACATTAGGTCAGGCAATTTAAATAACTGTATTTATAATCTCTGTAGGGGCTGTTTATTCAGCTGTGCAATGTAATCCCAATAAAAATGTTTGGATGAGCTTCAAATGCCACAAATAGACTTGGCTCAGCAGAGGTTGTTGACATAGCTATACAGGGAACTGTGTACCTTGTCTGACAGTTTTATGACAAAACATCATGGAGTTAAATGTCTTGAAGACGATTTTGGCTCTTCATTTTGACAAATCAATGAGCACTTGAGGCAAAATGCGCTTTTCAAGAAAAATCTCAACTTGATTAACCATTACATGAGCTTTTAAGAGGAGCTTTCTTCTTAACTGGAGATGGAATGGCTGATAAGTTTTTAAAAAAATTTCTGAGCATTTCAAAGACTTCCCAGTGTTAATACATGGCTCATGAGATTCTTAATAGTGGTAACTGGGTGAGTGGAATTTGAGGATTCATGCGGTCATGGAGGATGCATCAAGTCATGAAGGATGCATGGGAGGTCATGGTGGGGAAATGCATGGGGGCATGGAGGGGGAATATGGTTGGGTGCAGTTGAGAGGGGTAATGGCTAGGAAGGCTAAGAACCAGGTATAAAACTGGAATGATTTCCCAGTAAGTGGAAACCGATGGCCTCAGCATTCACCAACCTCCATTCCTACCTTGGGCTTGCATTAGGAGGCTACAGCCCAACTCCAGCTTACCTCCGATTCTGAAAGATGAGAATTGTGGGTAAATGGATTGAGTTTCAGACATTGAGAACACAATGTTGGGAAATGGTGGACAATGGGAGTGGAAAATATCACGAGAACAGCCAAATCATGTTTTACGTAAATGTAAACATTCGGCATGATCGTTCCCTCCCTGGTTTTTTGACTGATGTTCAATGTTGGGAACATCATTTGCATTCATTAACATATCAGTATCAGAACAGCATGAAACCTGACTGGTCTCCCAAGGCATACAGCTGGCAAGTAGACCTCCCAGGAGATCTCAGGTGAATGCATCACTCAGAGAGCGGAGAGGATCATGCCTGGGCAGTGCCAGAAGGCAATTTCCAGGAAGTGCCAGGGGTAGTACACAGTAGGGGGGGTTCAGAGTTTACTCCTTTGCACCAAGGCAGCCTTTAAAAATGGCACCCCAATCCCCGAGTTACTAAGCTGCTAGTGGGGTGGGTAAATCAGAACCTTCTCCAGCAGCGATGTGCCATAGGACCCACCTTCAATTTTTTTTCAAGTCCTGAACTATTATGGCAGAGAAATCCATCATTGCTGTTGGCAGCTTCAATACTGCTTCTCCCTCCTGCTATCAACCTTTGCCAATTTCCATGAAAATCTCACCCTTCTTTGAATGAATCTCCATTGAGCCTTTGCAAAAATGGACCCGATGGCTGGTCATCTGGTCAGGCTGCTTCAAAGAGTCTATTGTATTGAACTTTCTGTATTTGTTTATTTAGTTCTGCAGTTTAATCTCATCATAAATGCATAGTTGGGTTCCAAATCTTCCTCTTGGGTTTAGCTTAGCATAGGTTGTTGACACTGTTATGGAGGGGACAATGTGCTTTTCTCAATTGACAGTTTTATGATCATATAATGGTATTAAGTGTTTTGAAGAGATTTTTGAGGCTACTTCTTATGTGACAGATTCAATGAGCACTTGAGATGACGGATTGCCTTTTCAAGGGGAGGGGTTTAAATTTCTGCGTGTTTCATTAACAATTTTATGAGCTTCTGAGAAGGGAATATTTTTCAACTGGAATTTGACCAGCTGATTTTATTTTTATTTCCTGAGTGTTATTTTATGCTTCATGAGTTCTGAGTTCTGTATGTAGTGGTTACTGGGTGAATGGGTATGGCAGGGGCATGAGGAAATGGAGGGAGTATGGGGGTGACATGTGAGTACTCAGGGGCCTAAGGACCATGTAGAGAAATGGGCTGATGTCCAGTGAAAAGAGACAGGCCTTTTAACCTGGCAGCCTTGGCATCCATGCACCTTCATTTCTGCCTCAGGTCTGCATCAGGAGGCAGTTGTCATGACTCCAGACTGTCTCTGACTTGGAAGACAAAAATTCCAGGTAAGTAAGTTGACTTTTGGAAGTTGGAAAAACAATGTGGAGAAATGGTCTGACTTGCACTTCTTCACTCAGAGGGGAAAATCCTGCACTCAAATCCAGATCACAACTGTGCTCTGAACCCCTGGTCACTTGACTTTAATGCAATCCCCATTGACGATTTTTGTGGTTTTCTTCCTGGATGGACCCAACACCCTGCACACCAGCCTGGATCAGCAATATATTTTGTCAGATATTCTGACCTGTTTAACTGAAGCAGTGTAGGGAGGGTTCACTTAACTAATTCCTGGGATGAAAGGATTATCTTTTGAGGAAAGGATGTCCAATTGAGCCTATGCTTATTAGACTTTCGGATTGAGCCTGTGCTTATTAGAGTTTCGAGGAATGAGAGGTTATTTTCTTGAAATATATATGATCTTCAGGAGACTTGACAAGGTAGGTGCTGAGAGGATGTTTCCCCTTTGGGGGGTGGTCTAGTTCTAGAGAATAGTGTTTAAAATCTGTGATCTCCCATGGAGATAAGAATGATTTTTTTTCTCTCAGGGCATTAATAGTCTGTAGAATTTTCTATCCCAGAGAGCAATAGATGTCACTAAATATGTTTAAGGCTAAATTAGACAGATTTTTGATTGGCAAGGGAGTTGGGGGTTATGGGGGCAAACAGGAAAGTAGAACTGAGGCCTCAATTAGACCAGCCGTGATCTTAGTGAATGGCAGAGCAGTCACGATGGGCCAAATGGCCTACTTGTATTCTTGTGTTCAGATGTAATATGAATTGCATAAGGTCCCCCTAGCCCTGCAAACATTGACAGGGTCAGTTGTAAAGTATTGAGGCTGATGCAGTTTGCAACTTACACAAGTTGTTTTGTCCAATGGATTTTTAGGGCCAACATTCATAGAGTTAAAGTATTCCGCATTTATTTTAGTTACTCCTACACACATCAAAGAGAGCATACTATCTGCAATGTATTACAATTCAGCAGCATGTCAAGACTTCAGGTTATAAAATAAATTCTATATTCTCTTTTGTCATTTTCTTTATCAGAAATGTATTATTCAAGCCATTATGAGTTGGAACAAAAAAAAATGGTTGATTGGAAAATAATTTCTGGACAGATTTGAGAACTTATTTTCTAACTATTGTATATTGGATTTCATTCACGCCTTGAAATAGACAGCCTTGTAGAATTGAAGTTTGCTCTCATAGAGATACATGCCAAGTAAGGGATAGCGTCGGTTTCCATATTGTACTTGCCAATTTCAAGACACAAAGGTGAAAATGTTTCAATGAGAGTAATGCATTTGCATACATTTGCAACTGAAATGATTGCAAAGTTAATTGAGTTGGCAACAAGCTTAATTTTTGTACTAATGTCATGGACCTGACTTGTGCACATCTGGCAGAAAACAATCTCAGCCTATTTTAAGGATATTCCAAAAATTAAAATTGCTCTTGACAATGTGATACATAGATCTTCACTGAATATCACACATAACTTGCTCAATACATGAATCCCAAATTGAAAATCCACTTCATTATGTTCTTAATGCGTTTAAATAAAGTTACTCAGAACCTGGGGAGGTCTTGTGGCATAGTGGTAGCATCCCTGCTTTTGAGCCAGGAGCTGCCATTTAAAATTTCACTCCAAGTCTTGAGGACAAAGGAAGGTGTATTCATAATGTGGCCAAACAGGTTGAACATCAAATCCTTCCACCATGTGCCTGTGCGGGCAGTAGGTTCAGGACAGATTCTTGGTCTACCACTTGCATAAGGTGACGGAAAACCATTGCAGTACCTTCACCAAATACAACCATGGATCGACACATGGAAGTCCATGGTTACCAATGCCCTCTTGGGACATGGTACCTGGAGAAAGAGAGGGGAGGAGACTCTTAACCTCTCATTGGTCAATATAATTACAATTCTAATCAGAGAAGTTGGTTACAGTGGCCTCAATATTAAACTGTACTAAGGTCCGTCAACAGGAATTTACAGCTCATTCCATGCCAGAAATGTGCCACCTGCTATATTGGTACAGGCTCCTCCATTGGCATTCAGGGCAAACATCCACAGCAGGTGTTAAGCCTCTAGCATTTGGAAATAGGAGGTCTGATGCCTGATGGAGGCTAACCTTACAAAATTGGATTGTCATTTCTTCAAGAGCTTGGCGGTCAAGTCAGTGACCCTTCAAAGGAATGTTGGAGGCTGCGACCAGAAAGGAAACTTTGAGCTTTTTTAAGAACCTGAACTTACAGCTGGGAAAAGCCAGCTTGCATGGCAAATCTACAGGCCACTTTCAATCACCATCTTCCTAATTGCCACCCTCATACTTACAGTCTCCTCAGTTGGTATCCGAGCCAGATGATCTTGCCGTCTCCAATTGCCACTGTGAAACCTCTGGGGTCACACTGGTACCGTAGTTCACCAATAATAAACTAATGAGGCCCAAGATAAAATGAGCTGTGGTCCTTGTGCTTACCCCATTGCGGCCATGACCATGCTGGAATCATATTCCATTTCAGGCATAATCTAGTATCTAGGCCAGAGTCTAGAAATATAAATGAGAGATAGTATGTAATTAAAGGAAATGGTTGAGACAAGGCTGTATAAAGGTAAAGAACAATCACGATCCTGTGAACTCTGAGAAATACAAAGAAAGCAAGTGCGTACAAAAAAAGTAATAAAAGATGCTAAAAAGAAAACAAGAGAGCTTGCAATGGATATCTTGAAAAATAGTAAAGATTTTTACAAATACAATGAAAGAAAGTGGTTAGCTAAGAGTAATGGGGGCTCCTTAATGAGGGACACAGGAGATAATGTAATTGGAAATCATGAAAATGGCAGTCTTAATAAATATCTGCTTTGTAGTGTTCTTCACATTAGTGGATGAGGATAAGGTGCTGGAGATAAATAGAGACCTAAAAAATAAATCAAGGGGAGAAACTAACTGGATTCAATATATGTTTTAAAAATGGTGAAACAAATGAGATTAAGATGAACAATTTTTCAGGATCCAATGGTTTTGACCATAGGGAATTAAACAAAGTAGGTGAAGAAATTGTTGATGCCTTAGTTATGATCTTCTAAAATGTTCTTAATTCAGGAATTGGCCTCTTAGATTGAAAATCTTACAACGTCACTTCAAATTTAAGGAGGGTATGAGAGATAACCTAGGAAATTGTAGGCCCAATAACCTAATGTCAACTATGGGTAAGTGAATAAAATCTGTTATGATGAGGAGAATGGTTGATAGTAAATGATCAGAAAGTCAGCATATATTTGTAAAGTGAAAATCATGTTTTATGAGCCGAGTGGAATTTTTTGAGGAGTTAGCAAAAGTGTAGATAAAGAAGTATCTATGGTTATTATTTATATGGTGTTCCTGAAAGCACTGAACAAGATTCTACATGAGAGATTCTCACCATAAATAAGCACACATGAGGCAACTTATTGACTTGGATAGGGTTAGTTAGGAGGCAGGAGGCAGAGAGTAAAGATAACAGGTTAGATTTTACAAGGCACCACATTCCCTGCACCTCCCCCGAGCAAAACCCAGTCGTCAGCCCACCCATCTGAAACCCAGCTACCCAGCAGCAATATTAAACTGAGAGTGATGTTAGTAGTTTGAGTGCATCTTCTGCCCCATCTCGGAGGAAGTCTTGCCCTAGAGGGCTGCCAGTAATACGACTGGCTGGCAGTTCTGTAACCCCAGCAACACAAGGATCACGTGATATCTACTGTTGGGACAAGAGGCAAACTCTGAGGAAGAAGAAGTGAGTGAGTCTGGAATTTTGAACAGGCCTGGATGGCGGACCCCACGGTGGGGGTGGGAGGCTGGGTTTGAGAGGCTGGGAGGGAGTGTTAAAGGGGGTAAAATCCACAGAGGGTATTTCCTATGGGCATAGGAACAGCCCAAAGGTCACACCACCTCCCCCCCCACGCCCCCTTTCCTGCCCTACAACAGTCCATGCAGTGAAGGCTGTCAGATTATCTGCCCTGCCTCCACCTTCGCCATGCCACAAGTAAAATAGTGGTGGAAGTGGAATGAAACTCTTCAGTGGCCATTAATTGGTCACATGAGCACCTTGGTGTGCGGGCTGCCTGACACCTCCCCTTCCCCCACTTAGATAAGAGACAGGGAAGATGGTCATGGTAGGCCACCCATTTTATTTCACAAATCCCCCCACCTTCAAATACACCAGCAAGGTGCGGGGGGAGGGGGAGGGGGGGGGTTGGGGGGGGCAGGGTGGGTGGGGGGGTGGGGGTGGGAGAGTTCAGGACCAAAAATCCTGCCAATGAATTTGCATTCAATTTAGCAAGATGAGAGCAGAGGTTCTCCCAAAGGGATCTGCATTGTGGCTGTAGATCTTCACTGCATCTATAAATGACTTGGATGAAAGCACAAAGAGCAGTCTTTTAAATTTTCGAATGAAACTCAATTGGATGGCACGGTAGCTGCAAGCAGAAAGTTGCAAAGAGACCTTGATAGATTAGGTGAGTGGGAGAATAAAACTCAGCAGAAATTTTGGACCTAAGAAAGAGAGATCGGATTTTTTTCTCAATGGCAAAAAACAAAGATCTTTGGCTAAGTAGGGGGATTCAAGGTCCCAAGGACAAAAATCACTCAAAGGTACCAACGAGGTACAAAAAAATAATTAAATAAGATCTGAAATATCCTTTATTTCAAGAGGGTTGAAATAAAAAGGGTGAAAGTTATGTGAGAAGAACACACAAAAAGACAAGGAACAAGAGTAGAAGTAAGCCAGATGGCACGTCAAGCATGTTCCGCCATTTGATATGATCATGATTAATCTTGGGCTTCAATTTTATTTTCCCACCTGCTCCACATTTCCTCTAATTTCCTGAAAGATCAGCAATCTGTCTATCCAAGCCTTAAATGTATTCAACAATGGAGCATCTACAACAGAATTCCAAAGATTCACAGCTCTTCGTGTGAAGAAATCTCTCCTCTTCAGAGTCCCACGTGATTTGTCCCATATCCTGAGATTGTACATGGCTTTGGTTGCATCCCATATGAATTATTGTAACTGAAGTATTGCATTCAGGTCTGACACCATACCTCAGGAAGGTGTTTCAGTACTTTAATGGATTTCTGGGCTCTCAATCAACAAGACATAATGGGATTTGGCTAAGGTCCTCGAAACCCATTCAGCTGTTGAAACCACTGAGCCCTAGAGTCATAGAGGTTTACAGCATGGAAACAGATCCTTCGGCTCAACTTGTCTATGCCGCCCTTTTTTAAAAAAAAAACCCTAAGCTAATCCCAATTGGCCGCATTTGGCCCATATCCCTCTATACCCATCATACCCATGTAACTATCTAAATGCTTTTTAAAAGACAAAATCTACTACCACCTCTGGCAGCTTGTTCCAGACACCACCCTCTCACCTTAAACCTATGCCCTCTAGTTTGACTCCCCTACATTTGGGAAAAGATATTGACTATATAGCTGATCTGCGCCCCTCATTATTTTATAGACCTCTATAAGATCACCCCTCAGCCTCCTACGCTCCAGAGAAAAAAGTCCCAGTCTATCCAGCCTCTCCTAATAACTCAATCCCATCAAGTCCCGGTAGCATCCCAGTAAATCTTTTCTGCACTCTTTCTAGTTTAATAATATCCTTTCTATAATAGGGTGACAAGAATTGCACACAGTATTCCAAGTGTGGCCTTACCAGTGTCTTGTACAACTTCAACAAGACATTCCAACTCCTGTATTCAATGTTCTGATCGATGAAACCAAGCATGCCGAATGTCTTCTTCACCACTCTATCCACCCGTGACTCCACTTTCAAGGAGCTATGAACATGTACCCCTATATCTCTTTGTTCTGTAACACTCCCCAACGCCCTACCAATAACTGAGTAAGTCCTGCCCTGGTTCAATTTACCAAAATGCATTGCCTCGCATTTGTCTAAATTAAACTCGATCTGCCATTTGTCATCCCACTGGCCCAATTGATCAAGATCCCGTTGCAATTGGAGATAACTTTCTTCACTGTCCACTATGCCACCAATCTTGGTGTCATCTGCAAACTTACTAACCATGCCCCCTATATTCTCATCCAAATCATTAATACAACTGACAAACAACAGTTGGACCCAGCACTGATCCCTGAGGCACACCACTGGTCACAGGCCTCCAGTTTGAAAAACAATTCTCTACAATCACCCTCTGGCTTCAGTCAAGAAGCCAATTTTGTATCCATTTAGATACCTCACCCTGGATCCCATGAGATTTAACCTTATGCAACAACCTACCTTGTGGTACCTTGTCAAAGGCCTTGTTAGACAACATCAACTGCACTGCCCTCATCTGTCTTCTTGGTTACCCCTTCAAAAAACTCAATCAAATTTGTGAGACATGATGTTCCCCTCACAAAGCCATGCTGACTGTCCCTAATCAGTCCTTGCGTCGCTAAATGCCTGTAGACCCTGTCTCTCAAAATCCCTTCCAACAATTTACCCACCACAGATGTGAGGCTGACTGTCCTGTAGTTCCCAGGCTTTTCCCTGCAGCCCTTTCTAAACAAAAGCACAACATTTGCCACACTCCAATCTTCAGGCACCTCACCCGTGACTATCGATGATTCAAATATCTCGGCTAGGGGACCCACAATATCTTCCCTAGCCTCCCACAATGTCCTGGGATTCACTTCATCAGGTCCCGGAGATTTATCTACCTTGATGCGCTTTAAAACTTCCAGCACCTCCTTCTCTGTAATATGTACACTCCTCAAGACATCCCTCTTTATTTCCTCAAGTTCCCTAACACCCATGCTTTTCTCAACAGTGAATACTGATGAGAAATATTCATTTAGGATCTCACGCATCTCTTGTGGATCCGCACATACATGACCTTGTTGATCCTTAGGAGGCCCTACTCTCTCCCTTGTTACTCTTTTGCCTTTTATGTATTTGTAGAAGCTTTTTGGATTCGCCTTTGCCTTATCTGCCAAAACAATCTCGTGTCCCCTTTTTGCCCTCCTGATTTCTCTCTTACCTCTACTCCTACACCCCCATACTCTTCAAGGGATTCACTTGATCCCAGCTGCCTATGCACGTCATGTGCCTCTTTCTTGTTCTTGACCAGGGCCTCAATATCCTGAGTCATCCAGGGTTCCCTACTTCTGCCAGTCTTGCCCTTCACTCGAAGAGGAATGTGTTTACCCTGAACCCTGGTTAACGCGCTTTTGAAAGTGTGCTACTTACCAGACGTCCCTTTGCCTTCCCACAGACTCCCCCAATTAACTTTTGAAAGTTCCTGCCTGATACCATCAAAATTGGCCTTGCCCCAATTTAGAATTTTAACTTTTGGGCCAAAACCTATCATTCTCCATAGCTATCTTAAAACCAATAGAATTATGGTCACTGGTCCCAAAGTGATCCCTCATTAACATTTCTGTCACCTGCCCTTCCTTATTTCCCAAGAGGAGGCCAAGTTTTGCCCCCTGTCTAGTCGGGCCATCCACATACTGAATGAGAAATTCCTCCTAAATACACTCAACAAATTTCTCTCCATCCAACCCCCTAATACTATGTCTGTCCCAGTCAATGTTGGGAAGTTAAAATCTCCAACTATTACCACCCTATTTTTCTTGGAGCTATCTGTAAACTCCTTACATGTTTGCTCCTTAATTTCTCACCGACTATTTGGGAGCCTATAGTACAACCCTATCAAAGTGATTTCCCCCTTCTTATTTCTCAGTTCTACCCATATAGACTCAGTGGCTGAACCCTCGGATATATCCCCTCTCGGTACGGCCGTGATGCTTTCCCTAATCAAAAGTGCATATCCCCCTCCTCTCTTACCTCCTGTGCTGTCTTTCCTGTAGCATCTGCACCCTGGAACATTGAGCTGCCAGTCCTGTCCCTCCCTTAGCCATGTTTCAGTAATTGCTATAATATCCCAGTCCCACGTACCCATCCATGCCCTGAGTTCATCTGCCTTGCCCAAATGAGAAACATTGCTTGATAGACAGCCCTGGCTCTCTGATATCTTCTGCCATATACAAGATAAAAAGGTTTCAAATACTTGCAGTTTCTGCTATTGATATTTAAAGGGTCTGGATCATTAACACTTTTATTGGTATATAGTAAAAATATATTTTTGAGCAGTGAAAAATTATCAATGACTGACTGATTCTTGAAGCTTATTTAAACATCGTCACTATAGCTTTCAATGGTTCTACACAGTGTATAGTGGGTGAATGGGCATAGAAGTACCATTGCTTGGCATGGAGGCAAGGATGATGTGCAATTGGAGGTTGGTGGTGCATACCCTGGCAGGGGGGGCATGAGGGGCCATAGAAGGTGGGTGGATGACAAACCTTGGCATTGGGTACATGAAGTGGCATGGATGGGGCAGGGGGAGTTTGTGGGGGTGAGAGTGTGTGAGGACTGAGGGCTAGAGGACCTTAATTTTCTCATTGTAACTGGGACAAAGTCCCACAGCAGCCCTTGTGCTGGGTGCACCTTTTCCCAGGTTGGCTGGCCAGACTACAGCCTGCACATCCCCCATCTCCAGAATGAAAATTCTGTCTTTCGCTGCACTTCTCCTGAGGTGGGCAGGCTGAGCTGGGAATGCTGCCAAATCTCGCTACCCACCCCAAGGATGAAAATTGAGACAAATGTTTCAGCTCAATGAAATTTCATCAGTTCTGATGAAAAGACATTGACCTGAAAGACTCACTCGAGTTTCTGGGACACTTTGTCAAAAACACCAACATTCACCAACATTCTATCAACATTTATTCTGGAGATTCTTTACGAACTTCACTGAAAAAATAGATGTGCCGTGTTACTCCCATGACACTTTATAGGAGTCACAGGAGGAAAGCAGTGCTCGGTTAAGGACATTTGTTTGGAGTCCTCCTTCATTTGGAAAAGGAATGGGAGGGGGACATGGGACCAGGAGTTACAGGGGAGAGAAAGAGAAAGGTGAGTGAGGAGTGTGATGTGGCACTCTTCCTCCCCTGGATACAAGGACATCCCTCCTCTAGACCTCATGCATCAGAACCTCTGATGCCTCTCAACGGCAGCTGGAGTACTTCATACCTTCAGTAGGAGTGGATGTGAGGTACCCACATATACTTCTCCATGCAGATTCCATCTATTCAACATTTGAATATCAAACCTGCAGGTGCCTGGGTTTAGTATCCCCAAGCAAGTTTAAGTTATGAATTGAAGAATCCTGCTTCAGACACCATGAAGTAGGCTTGGTAGTCTTGAGTACATTGTTAGTGTGTATAGTAATCACCGAGCAAGTCAATAGCTTCTGCTGTGGCTAAATGGAGCTCTCTGAGCTCTTCTCTGAATTTTGTGATGGTGCAGTCCAGTGATTTGGGTCAATGGTTGAGGTGGCCCACAGCTGCAGTCTGGGTTCCCCACAAAGCCCTATTTGTGCCAATGTGCTGCACAAAGGCCTTGACCAGTCTGGAAAGAGTTGAGGTGTGCCCAGTGTTGGCATGGCAGGTTGAAGTTGGGTGAGTGGGCTGTGGCATCTGTGATGCAGAAGTGGTTTTTAATGATGACATGTTGATTCCATTCCTGCTGTCACAGGGCCTTTGCTGTTATTCCTTGGCACAGTGGTCTTTGCCATACAGGCTGGCGTGATGGAAGGCAAGCAGCAGGTAGATTAGTAAGGTCCTTGTATAGAGGCGGACTTGGGTTGATGTCAATCTTCTCCAGGAGCTTTCTTGTTGCAATCTCCCTCTTTATGTGAGGGGGTGGGATGTGGCTCAGGACTGGGATCCAGGAGCGTTGAGTTGATTGGAGGGTACCCAATATATTAACAGCAAGTCTTTATTAACAACTCAAAACAATGTACATTTTTTGCAGTAGAGGGTATAGGTATGAAGCTGACTCTGGTCCAGGTCTTAACCTAATTCTGCCCATCTCTAGACTGACCCTGGCTCTGGGTCATGTCCATCAAATCCCGACAGTACAGAAGGAGGCCATTCAGCCCATTGATTCTACGACAGAGCATCTCACACAGATCCACCTTCCGCCCTATCCCCTGTGCATTTAATATGGCTAATTCTCCTAGCCTACAGATCTTGGGAGACTAAGGAGCAATTTTCACATGGCCAATCCACCTAACCTGCACATCTTTGGACTTTGAACCTCTTACACTGTGTGGGTGGTCCAATACTCAATCCCACATTCACCCTTTGTGTACCAGACCCGACTACTATTTTAATGAGGTCCAAAATTGTGTGCTACATTTTAACATTGAAATAACACTGAGTCCATTTATATCCTCTGGTCAAAGTAACATCACTTGTTTCTTCTGGTTGAAGAGTCCAGGATAGGCCCATTAAATCTGAGCTAGGATGTTCAAGAATCACCTCAGAAAGTACTTCTTCACAAACCAAAGTAGTGGAAGTCTGTAATTCTCTTCCCCAAAAAATATCTTGAGGCTAGATCAATTACAAATTTCAAAACTGAAAGTGATACATTTTTGTCCGGCAGGAATCCTGAAGTTAAGCAGGTCGATGGAGTTAAAATACAGATCAAATTGAACTGCATGGCAGAACAGATCCATGAGGCTGAATGTGCCTTATAATCCTGAGCCTGTGTTTCAAATCCCCTTTCATTTCAAAATGATAGTGGACACAAATCTTCAGGTTTAGTACTTAAAAATGTGTTACAATGTCTGGTTGATGTGTTTTTTTTTCCTTTAAATATTATCAGAGTTACTGCTCCCGGGCAACTGAAAAAATCCATTTTCTTTCTCGTACATGGTTTTTCTTGTCCAGACTTACTACGTGCTGCATTTATACCACTTGTAAAATGATTGAAATGTATGTAGGCAATAATTTGACAGTTTTTTTGGATTGTCTTTGATCTATTCTGATCGATGGTAGAATGGTGGTTAATGCTTGCGAAACTATACTTTGTACAATATACTCGAAGAGCAAAAACAGGAGTGAACATTATTAATTCAAGCATCGTATCTGTGAACATTTCAAGAAAAGTATAAAAACCCTTCAATAGCTGAAAAAAGCTAATTAGAAACATAAAACGACACAATACCTAATGCAGAGCAGCACAACTACTTGAAGCAAAACCTTTTTAGCTCAGTTGACTGGACAGCTGGTTGGTGAAGTAGAGCGATGCCAACAGGAAGGGTTCAATTCCCGTACCGCTGACGTTATTTATGAAGGTCCCGCCTTCTCAACCTTGCCCCTTGCCTGAGGTGTGGTGAATTTACCTTTATTATATTGAAGCACCTCCCTCATGGAGAAAAGCAGGTGACAGGGTTGTTTGCATTCGGATATGTGTCTAGTAATGAAATGGCACACACCCAGCTGGCTAGTTAAGCAGAGCAATCTGCTAACACAATGTCAGATGGTTCCTTAAGGTGAGCACTACCTTCTTTGAGCAAAATCAATCCTGTGTACACTAAAATGCGTTTCTGAAAGAGAAATGCTGAAATCTTTCCTGAACATTTAACAATTGATTGAAAGATTTCTGATATATATAATTGCTTGTTAAATTCTACCCCTTGAAATGCAGATACCCAATGACCAGCCACTCTGAATAGTCAGCACCCAATTTTTTCCATTGATTTCAATGAAACATATAGACACAGAATTCTGCAATGGGCCTCAGGCTTCTCATGTGACCACCTCATCCAATAGTGGCAAGAACACCTCTCCCACCGATCATGGCCCTAGCGTTGCAGTCTGCCCCACCAATCCCCTTTCCGTGATTGCAGTTAGCCCTCTGAAGTACATTCCCCCTCCTGATTCTGACCTCAAGCTTTCACCCAGTTTCACCTCTCCCCACCAATAACTCTTCCCCACAGTTCCCTGACTCCATCCTTCCATCACTTGCTTGAGCCTCCCACCTGTCAGCAGGCTTTCAAGCTACCTGGGTTGTAGGTGGATGACTGCAGCACGCCATTTAAATAACGCACTGCTGGTAAGATTGATATGACCCTGTTAGGAAGAAAAATACAACTATTCAGTTACAGTGTACTTCACTCTCTGAGTCTCGAGAAAACCAGGTGAAGATTCTTGGAGGTTCAGACAAGACCTTTATTATGAATTATAGTACAGGCTGGGCCCAGTGCTCCAACTAGTGGTTCACCAAGGACAGCCCCAATCCAGGAATTATTCAGACATTCATAGTTAAGGTCCAGTTACAAGAAATTAGCATATAACAATCAAAGGTGTACATTTGCACAGATGTTATCTAGATCCACTCACAACTATCAATTAGGTTTACATTATGCATAACATAAGGGTATAGTTGTCCAATATAACTTGTGCACGCCCACCTAATTATAATATCATCAAGCACTTATTTCTTTCTTCAGAATTATGAAGTCTATCTTTCTTACCAATGGTATATCAATGCCACTGTCTCATTTGTGTTTTGCTAGAACAGACACTGACAAGCTACAGCTGCACATAATTCAATGGAGGTCTTGTGTGTTTGCTGTGTGACTGAGGCCTCCTTTGCAACTAGGAGTTTTTTATGGTCTTTGATTCTTATCTGCGTCTGCTTTAATCGAGACCTGTGGTTTTCTCATAGCTTTCCCTGTGTGACTGAGTCTAGCAGCTTACCTGATTTTTAAACTTGTGTGATTATTAACCCTTTCAACCCCCATGCCCCTTGCCAGGATACCCACACACTATATCGTGTATCCTCCACTCTCCTGGCCTCCCCATCAATACTGTGGCCAATATTTCAGTGATCATATGGTCAATTTCAGGATTTGACTGAAATGGTGGATGCATTTAGCACAGATTCATTGAAGAACAAATTAGACATTTATTTCAGAAAGTCACATTGTCGAGTTTAATGCTTGAGTAATTTCAAACATGGCACGTGGTAATTGTAGCATGAATTGGGGGGAAGGGTAACTTTGGTCCATTGGTCTCAAAGCTCTCCACTACTAAACCTTTCCGTGTGTGGTTTCTGGGTGCATTGTAGATTAATTGATAGAAAGTGATTGCTATGATCAATCAACAGCTCCATTTTCATTTTATCACACAACCAGCCGGAGGGTAGAAGGCAAAAGAGACATGTAGCAATTCCTCTGTTCCCATGTTGTGGATGGAACAGCTAAAGTTGTTTTGTGGTATTCGAAGATATGTTCTTCTGATTCAGTGGCCGACCCAGAGGATGAGATGCCTGAGGAGCATTTTGTACTTAATCCGACAGTGACGAGCCACAACACGGATATATGGACTCTAAAAGGCTTTAGCTGGTGAGGCGCAGGCAGGAACATTGAGTATGACACCATCGAAGCAAGTGGAGGTGGATTGAAGGAACCAGAAACTGTGAACTGGAGAGTCAGCTTGAGGGATTTTATAGCTACTGAGTCCAAATAATCAGAGCTCACAGAAACCACTGAAATCACAGTCCAACAGTTCAGCATCAGAAGCTCATGAAATAATTTGAGGACGTGCCAAGCAGCCTGGAAAATTTAAGAGCATCTATGAAGGAGACAATAAACTACATGTTTTGCCATTTTAATAAATAATAAACAGTAGTTAGCACTTGGCTAAATTCTTAATGTGGTTTCCTAATGAGGAGCCGGGGGCTGGGCACAAATTCGTAAGTGTAGCCCTTGCACCTGAGTAAATTTGTCATAGCAACAGATAAACATCTCTGAAATATTCCTGCTTCGGTGAATGAAATGAGTTTTCTTCATTTCAAAGTATATATCTCTCTCCTTTCTCTCCACGAGTAAAGTGCTTCACTGGGATGCTGCCCAGCAAAACAAAAAAAATAGAAAGATATTTATTTATGTATCACTTTTTATGGCTACAGGCCATCTCAAAGCACATGACAGCCAGTGAAGTATTTGGGAAGGGTAGTCACCATTTTAATGTGAGAAACGTGGCAGCCAATTTGCGCACAACAAACTTCAACAAAGCAATGTGAGAATCTGTTTTCTTTGTCATATTGATTGATGGATATGGTGACCAGGACTTCTGGGATTACTTCCCTCATCTTTTTTGAAGTAGTGTCATTGCTAATTTTACATCCATGCAAACCTGCAGACACCTTCTCAGTTTAAAGTCTCATTCAAAACATGACACCTCCATCAGTGCAGTTCTCCCTCTGTACTGTAATAAAGTATCAGCATAGGTTTCTATTCTCAAGATGTGAACCAGAATTTTACCTTCACTTTATGGGCATGGGGAAGAGCAGATGCTTTGCGAAATGGGGTGAGGTTACGTCATTGCGCTGCCTTGCGATATTGCGGTTGGCGGACATTGGAAGTGCACCCATAGATAAAGGGACAATTAAGTGGAGTAAATGCCCAACTGTCATTTTGAGTGGACCACGTGTTTTTACATTTGGTGCATGGGTCAACCAGCCAGCCAGCCTTCACGATTTTCATTCATTCTACATTCAGGAGGGATGAAAGGCTCAGAAAGCTTTGGTAAGGTGAAGAGTTAGAAGTGTTGCTGTGAGTTGTTTGGTGGACTTGAGATTGTTTTGGGCAATTTTTGGTTGTTTTGGATAATTCTCAATTGCTAAACATTTGCAGAGGCTTTGTCCAGAAATGTCCCTTCAATGCAGAAACCTGTGCAACTATCTGGACAAACATTGAACATTGTGTGTTCAGCTGGAGGGACCTCCTCAGAAGAGGAGGAGAGGGTCAGGAGGAGGCACCATTACTCAGCTGGTAGAGTTTACAAACAGTGATCATGCGACCTGGACATGTCAGAGGTTCAGTACTGAAGAAACGTTCACCTTTTCAGGGCAATTGTTACCTCAATGTGTGAAATGATTGGCCCAGAAATAGTCTCAAACTATATAGGTGGCCACC
Organism: Mustelus asterias; assembly: GCF_964213995.1. Classification (NCBI taxonomy): domain Eukaryota; kingdom Metazoa; phylum Chordata; class Chondrichthyes; order Carcharhiniformes; family Triakidae; genus Mustelus; species Mustelus asterias. The sequence goes on along the minus strand of NC_135801.1, from coordinate 98,183,491 downwards.
CTATGCCAGTGGCTCTGAAAATGACAGTGGCCCTAAGCTTTTACATCTTAGGCTTGTTCAAGGATCAATGAGAAATCTCTGATGTCTCCCAAAACACTGCCCTGAGCTACATCAGGTTGGTTACAGATGCACTGTTCTGAAGGGTTAGCACCCTCATTCACTTCAGGACAGATGCGGGCAGCTAGATAGATTAAAGCCAGAAGATTTGCTGCAATTGTAGCATTTCCTCACTTTTGGGGAGCAATTGTTTGCAAACATGTGCCCATGAAGGTTCCAGCAGGGGAGCGGGGTGCCTTTGTCAATAGAAAGGGCTTCTATTCCCTTAATGTCCAGATTGTGTGTGACTACAAGAGTCAGATAGTGCAGGTTTGTGCCAGGTATTCAGGAAGCTGCCAAGATGTCTAAATCCTGTGTCAATCCCAGGTGCTAAGGCTGTTCATTGCACCAGCATGTTTGGATGGCTGGTTCCTGGGAGACAAAGGCTAACCACTGAAAGGGTGGCTAATGATGCCGCTGAAAGACCCAGGACCCCAGCCGAGTACAGCTATGGCCACAGATATGCCTCCACAAGGGCAGTAATTGAGAGGACAATAGGCCTACTCAAGGTGAGGTTTCACTGCTCAGGAGATTACTCCAATATCCTTTGGAATGCATATTCCTTATTGTAGTAGGTTACTGCACCCTACACAACCTGGTTCTCTCTCAAAGGTAGACACATTGGAGGATGAAGACAGCAATGCTGTTCCAGAAGCCACAGAAGTTATTTCCAGTGCTGATCAGCAGCAAGAGGAGCAAGGTCCTGAATTGAGGATGCGTATTGTTGACAGGGAGACCAAGAAGACTTTGATTTAGAGGACCTTCAGTTAGTAATCCAAAGCAAGTGATGGAAAGGGAAAAACCATCTTACTGATCTGTGCTGATCAGACACTCCTGTCACCCTCCACTTGCATCCCTATCTCTGCAATAAACTTTGTAGCCCAGTTTAGGCATGACACGTGACTCCCAGGCCTTCTCCCTAACATTTGCATGGAGCACAATGAAGTCATTCAAGAAGATCTCACATTTTAATGGTGTTTGTGTGAGATGCACCTGCACCATTACACGTGTCTCTGAAAAATAATTCACCTGTGAGACCCATTATGTGATCACAGTGACTTAAATTTCTGGATATGAGTGCTACATCTTGGTGCTTGGATTGGAGGCAGGTTGCACACTCTGATGCCATGTCAGCCTTGATGACTTTGGAAGTTGTCCTGTGGTTGCCGATGCCTGTGCAGGCTCAGACTAGGCGCGACAGTCCAGCACCATAGCTGGGCATTCCTCAGTCATCACAGTGTCCTCAGATGTGACGGTCACTTGCAAATGAGCTGCTACCATCAGCAGGAGCGGCCTGAGAGGAGCACCAAGATGCATGAAGTTGCAGGTCATCTGCCAACATGAGGCTTGTTTGAACTTCAGATGGGCTGCTAGCAGATCACTCGGTGCCTCATCCATCTTTCACATTTGCAGTGACCATGCTGCCAACAGCTGTACAGTAGATGAAGGGCAAATCTTTGCTTTGTCTGCTTATCAAATAAACGTTTTCAGTAACCATATCCAATTAAGATTTTCTTTCAAGGTGCAATACCATTTCTTTTATTATTTGCTCTCCTGTAGTTTGTTCATTAACATTGCCATTACCTTTATTTGCATTAGTATCTGACATATTGTTGGGTAAATGAGGAAGAAATGTTGGGTTCAGCAGTGTTACTTTCAATGAGATTTCCCTTGACTTGACGAAAATTGGGAAAACTAAAGCCATTGCCCTTGTTCCCCAAAACCAACTTTGTTCCCTGACCACCAATTCCATCTCTATCATCTAACTTAAGCTGACCATTCACAATATTGGTGTTATGGTTCACCTGGAGATGAGTATTCAAACACATATCTGCACCATCACTGACACCTCAGTTGCACTCCATGACTCCAATCCTTTTATATAGCTCATCTGCTGCTGAAATCCTCAACCATGCATTTCATATAAGAACATAAGAACTAGGAGCAGGAGTAGGCCATCTGGCCTCTCGATCTTGCTCTGCCATTCAATAAGATCATGGCTGATCTTTTCGTGGACTCAGCTCCACTTACCCACCTGCTCACCATAACCCTTAATTCCTTTACTCTTCAAAAATTTATCTATCCTTGCCTTAAAAACATTCAGTGAGGTAGCCTCAACTCCTTCACTGGGCAGGGAATTCCACAGATTCACAACCCTTTGTGTGAAGAAGTTCCTCCTTAACTCAGTCCTAAATCTGCTTCCCCTTATTTTGAGGCTATGCTCTCTAGTTCTAGTTTCACCCGCCAGTGGAAACAACTTCCCTGCTTCTATCTTATCTGTTCCCTGCCTAATCGTATATGCTTCTATAAGATCTCCCCTCATTCTTCTGAATTCCAGTGAGTATAGCCCCAGTCTACTCAGCCTCTCCTCATAAGCCAACCCTCTCAACTCCGGAATCAACCTACTGAATCTCCTCTGCACCCCTTCCAGTGCCAGTATATCCTTTCTCAAGTAAGGAGACCAAAACTGTACACAGTACTCCAGGTGTGGGCTCACCAGCACCTTATACAGCTGCAACATAACCTCGCTGTTTTTAAACTCCATCCCTCTAGCAATGAAGGACAAAATTCCATTTGCCTTCTTAATTACATGCTGCACCTGCAAACCAACTCCTTGAGATTCTAGCCCAGGTCTCTCTGCACAGCAGCATGCTGCAATTTTTTACCATTTAAATAATGGTTATTTTTACTGTTATTCCTACCAAAATGGCTGACCTCACATTTACCAACATTGTACTCCATCTGCCAGTCCCTCGCCCACTCACTTAGACTATCTATATCCCTTTGCAGACTTTCAGCATCCTCTGCACACTTTGCTCTGCCACTCATCTTAGTTTCATATACAAATTTTGATACACTACACTTGGTCCCCAACTCCAAATCATCTATGTAAATCGTAAACAATTGTGGTCCCAACACTGATCCCTGAGGCACACCACTAGTCACTGATCGCCAAACAGAAAAACACCCATTTACCCCCACTCTTTGCTTTTTGTTAGTTAACCAATCCTCTATCCATGCTAATACATTACCCGTAACACTGTGCACCTTTATCTTACGTAGCAGTCTTTGGTGCAGCACTTTGTCAAATGCCTTCTGGAAATCCAGATACACCACATCCACAGGTTCCCCATTGTCCACTGCACATGTAATGTTCTCAAAGAATTCCACTAAATTAGTCAAACATGACCTTCCCTTCATGAACCCATGCTGCGTCTTACCAATGGGACAATTTATATCCAGATGTCTCGCTATTTCTTCCTTGATGATAGATTCAAGCATTTTCCTTACTACAGAAGATAAGATAACCGGCCTATAGTTACCTGCCTTTTGTCTACCTCCTTTTTAAACAGTGGCGTCACATTTGCTGTTTTCCAATCTGCAGGAACCACCTCAGAGTCCAGCAAATTTTGGTAAATTACCACTAGTGCATTTGCTATTTCTCCTGCCATCTCTTTTAGTACCCTGGGGTGCATTCCATCAGGACCAGGAGACTTGTCTACCTTCAGCCCCATTAACTTGCCCAACACTACCTCTTTCGTGATAATGATGGTTTCTAGGTTCTCACCTGCCATAGCCTTCCTGTCATCAATTTTTGGTATGTTATTTGTGTCTTCCACTGTGAAGACTGACACAAAATACCTGTTCAATGCCTCAGCCATTTTCTCATTTCCAGTTATTTACATCCCCCTTCTCATCCTCTAAAGGACCAATGTTTACTTTAGCCTCTTTTTTTCATTTTATATATTCATAGAAACTTTTGCTCTCTGTTTTTACATTCTGAGCTAGTTTACTCTCCTAATCCATCTTACTTTTCTTTATAGCTTTTTTCGTGGCTTTCTGTTGACCTTTAAAGATTTCCCAATCCTCTAGGTTCCCACTAATCTTTGCCACTTTGTATGCATTTTCTTTCAATTTGATTCCCTCCTTTATTTCCTTAGATATCCATGGCTGATCATCTCTTTTTCTACAGTCCTTCCTCATCCCTGGTATATACTTTTGCTGATTGCTTTGAAAGTTCTCCACTGTTCCTCAATTGTCCCACCATAAAGTTTTTGCTCCCAGTCTACCTTAGCCAACTCCTCCCTCATCCCTTTGTTGTCTCCTCTGTTTAAGCACAAGACACTGGTATTGGATTTTACCTTCTCACGCTCCATCTGTATTTTAAATTCAACCATACTGTGATCGCTTCTTCCGAGAGGATCCTAACTGTAAGGTCATTAATTATTCCCGTCTCATTACACAGGACCAGATCTAGGATAGCTTGCTCCCTTGTCGGTTCCATTACATACTGTTCAAGGAAACTATCGCAAAATATATTCTATAAACTCCTCCTCAAGGCTGCCTTATCCAACTTGATTTGACCAATTGATATGTAGATTAAAATCCCCCAAGATAATTGCTGTACCATTTTTACATGCATCAGTTATTTCTTTGTTTATTTCTCACCCCACCACGATGTCATTATTTGGTGGCCTATAGACTACGCCTATCAGTGACTTTTTCTCCTTACTATTTCTAATTTCCACCCAGATGGATTCAACCTTCTTTTCCATAGAACCCATATCATCTCTCACTACCGCCCTGATGTCATCTTTAAATATCAGAGCTACACCACCTCCCTTACCTTCCTGTCGGTCCCTCCGAACAATCTGATATCCCTGGATATTTAACTCCCAGTCGTGACCATCTGCAGCCATGTCTCTGTAATGGCCACCAAATCATACTCGTTCGCAATAATTTGTGCCATCAACTCAGTTACCTTGTTTCGAATGTTACGAGCATTCAGATAAAGTGCCCTTATGCTAGTTTTTGTACCTTCTTTTTGAATTCTAACACTTCCATTAATAACATCTCCTGAGTTCTCCTTCCTTTTAACTTTTTTCCTGATTTTTGATGTAGTTGGAACATTCTCCCCACACTTTGTCCTTGCTCCCTCCTTCTCGGACTCCTTACATAGGTTCCCATCCCCCTGGCATATTAGTTTAAACCCTCCCCAACCACTCCAGCAAACACTCCCCCTAGGACATCAGTCCCAGTCCTGCCCAGGTGTAACCCGTCCAATTTGTACAGGTCCCACCTCCCCCAGAGCCGGTCCCAATGCCCCAGGAATCTGAAACCCTCCCCCTGACACCATCTCTTCTGCCACGTATTTGTCCGATATATCCTGTCATTTCTACTCTGACTAGCACGTGGCACCGGTAGTAATCCTGAGATCACTACCTTTGAGGTCCGATTTCGTAACTTTCTTCCTAGCTCCCTGTATTCTGCTTTTAGGACCTCATCGCTTTTTTTTACCTATGTCGTTTGTACCAATGTGTACTACGACCACTGGCTGTTCGTCCTCCCCCTTCAGAATGTCCTGCAGCCGCTCCGAGACATCCTTGACCCTAACACCAGGGAGGCAACATACCATTCTGGAGTCTTGTTTGCGGCCACAGAAATGCCTGTCTATTCCCCTTACAATTGAATCCCCTATAACTATTGCACTGGCACAATTTTTACCCCTCCCCTCTGCAGCAGAACCAACTGTGGTGCAACGAGTTTGGCTGCTGCTGCTTTCCCCAGAGAGGTCATTCCCCTCAACAGTATCCAAAGCTGTATATCTGTTTTGCAGGGGAATGGCCACAGGAGATTCCTGCACTACCTGCCTATCTCTCTTGTTCTGTCTGGTAGTCACCCATTCCCTTCCCGCTTGCGGAGTCTGAGCCTGCGGTGTGACCAACTCTCTATACGCGCTATCCACGATACTCTCTGACTCGCGGATGCTCCAGTGTCTCCAGCTGCCGCTCCAGCTCTGCTCTGAAACTCAAGCTTCCAGGAGCTGTAGATGGAGACACTTCCTGCACACATGCTGACCCAGGGGACTGGAACTGTCCCCAGCCTGCCACATGGAGCAAGAGGAGCAAACCACGGCTTGGAGCTTTCCTGTCATGTCTTACCCCTTTAATTTAAACTTTTGAAAGATGTTTTGTTTCAGATCTCTGGAGTTGGCTATTCCAATGCACTCCTAGCCAGCCTCCCATATTTCACTGTATATAAATGTGTGCTTGTCCAACAATTCTGCTGCCTGTATCTTAATTCAGTCCAAATCTCATTCATAAAACGGAAGAACAAAGAGCATGGGTAGGCAATTCAGCCCCCTGAGCCTGCTCCGCCATTCAATATAATCATGGCTAATCTCATCTTGGCCTCAACTCCACTTTCCTGCCCATTCACCATAGCCCTTCAAACCCTTACTAATTAAAAATCTGTCCACCTCTTCCTTAAATTTACTCAATGTCTCGGTATCTACCGCACTCTGACATAGTGAATTCACAGATCCACGACCCTTTGAGAGAAATAATTATTCCTCATCTCTGTTTTAAATCTGCTACCCCTTATCCTAAAACTATGACCTCTTGTTCTAGATTGCCCCACATCCTCTCCACGTCTACTTAGTCAACGGCTCTTATCATCCTGTGCACATCAATTAGATCGCCTCTCATTCTTCTAAACTCCAGAGAATATAGGCCTACACTGTTAAATCTCTCATCATAAGACAAACCTCTCAACTCTGGAATCAATCTAGTGAACTTCCTCTGAATTGCCTCCAATGCAATTACATCCCTCCTCAAGTAAGGGGATCAAAACTGTACATGATAGTCTAAGCATGGTCTCACTAATGCTTTGTACAGTAGCAGCAACACTTCACTACAATTATACTCTATTCCTTTAACAATAAATGCCAATATTCTATTTGCCTTCCCTATGACCTGCTGTACCTGCATACTAGTTTTCAGTGATTCATGCACATGGACACCTAGATCCCTCTGCCCTGAAGCACTCCAAAGTTTCTTGCCATTGAGATAATAATTTGCCATTGTATTTTTCCGACCAAAATGGATAACTTCACACTTATCCACGTTAAACTCTATCTGCCAAATTTTACCTTATTCACTTAACCTATTCATATCCATTTGTAAATTTCTTATTTCATTATCTCAGTGTACTCTTCCACCCATTTTAGTGTTGCCCATCATTCCAGTGCTTGTTGACCTTCAATGGCTCCTGGTCCAACAATGCCTCATTTTTAAAATTGTCAGATTTTTTTTTCAAATCGTCTTGTTGTACTGCCAGCCAGCGACGCCCATGTCCCACAAATGAAAATCTCTCCAATTTCCTCCAGCCCTAAAAGCCTTCAAGCACATTTTTTTCTTCCAATTCTGGCCACTCGCACATCAACAATTTTAATCAATCCACCACTGATGATCATACACTCAGTGGCCTTGCCCCTAAGTTGTGAAATCTTTCCCTAAACCAATTTGTGTCTCTATTTGTCTTCTTTCAGTATGCACCTTAAAACTTACCTTTTTCATCAAGTTTTTCATCCCCCCCACCCACCCAACCCCCCAACATCTCCTCATCTGCCTCATTTGTTTTATTGTCATCACTCTTGGGATATATTACGATGTTAAAATGAAGTATATAAATTTAACTTGTTGGTGTTGGTTAGTTAGGCTGTATAAAAATTACCTGCTTATTATTTCAGTGCAGTGTTATCTTCTACTAGGTTTATGTGTTTGTTGCTTGTTCAGATGCTAAAGTTTTCCATGTTTCCATCCTGATTGATTCCCTAACCTTTGTAAAACAAAGGGTATCATGAGGGTTGTTGAAAGGAAACTAGCATTCCTACATGTCGTAAATTGTTCACTGCACAATCTGTTGAAGGTCCTAATGTTTAACATTCGGAAAATCACTTGTGGTAGTTACAGCCACTGCAGCTGGCGATTGCACCAAACTCACTCAAATTAAATGGCCTGGAAACAAGATATTTGCTTAGAATGTGAGAATACTTTAATTCTGGGAGCCCCAGGAAGACAAAATGGTTGATTTCTTCTCTAAGGGTTCTTGGGTGATTGTGGAATGAATGGTTTCTTGTCATTATTATTCATTCAAAAGAATTCATTATTAGAGTTCTGTCTCCCCTCATCTGTGTAGGATCAACCTATAGCAATTTCTACCTACTGAGATTACATTCCTTTCCAGACCCTGAGGCTATAGATTAAATATTGACTGTATTAAAAGCTTCAAGAGTGGTACTTCTTTAACTACTTGAACCAATCAATTTTTAAAAATGTATTATTCATTCATGGGATGTGGGCATCGCTGGCTAGCCAGCAGTTATTGCCCATCCCCAGTTGCCCTTGAACTGAGTGGCTTGCTGGGCCATTTCAGAGGGCAGTTGAGGGTCAACCACATTGCTGTGGCTCTGAAGTCACATGTCGGCCAGACCAGGTAAGGACGGCAGATTTCCTTCCCTAAAGCACAATGGGCTTTTCTGACAATCGACAATGGTTTCATGGTCATCAGTAGATTCTTAATTCCAGATATTTTTTATTGAATTCAAATTCCACCATCTGCCGTGGCGGGGTTTGAACCCGGGCCCCCAGTACATTCACGGAGTTTCTAGATTAATAGTCTAGTGATAATACCACTAATTCATCACCTTCCCTAATAATCAATGCTAAGAAAGAGACTTTTCTATATTTTATTTTCATTACCATTTTTAACCCACCCCTAGTTGCTCTTGAGAAAGTGGTGGTGAGTTACCTCTTGAACCGCTGCAATCACTGACGTGTAGGTACATCCACAGTGGTGTTCGGGAGGGAGTTCCAGGATTTTGATCTAGTGACAATGAAGGAACGGCAATATATTTCCAAGCCAGAATGATGAGTGACTTGCAGGGAAACTTCCAGATAGTGGTGTTTCAAGATGTCTGCTACCCTTGTCCTTCCAGATGGGTTTGGAAGATGTTAGCAAAGGAGCCTTGGTGAGTTCCTGCAATGCATCTTGTAGATGGTACACACTGCTGCCACTGTTCGTCAGTGGAGGGAGTGAATGTTTTGTGGAAAGGGTATCAATCAAGCAGGCTGCTTTGTCCTGGATGATGTTGAACTTCTTGAGTGTTGTTGGAGCTGCACTCAAACAAGCAAATGGAAAGGATTCCATCATACTCCTGACTTGTGCTGTGTAGATGGTGGACAAGCTTTGGGGAGTCAGGAGGTGAGTTATTCGCCACAGGATTCTGAGCCTCTGATCTGCTTTTGCAGCTACAGTATTTATATGGCTGATCCAGTTCAGTTTCTGGTCAATGGTAACCCCCAGGATGTTGATGAATATCAGAGAGTATTATAAGTAACGATGTTAAGCCAATGACAGCAACTGCTAATGAAACAGAAAATGCTGAAAAAAATCAGCAAGTCTGGCAGCATCTGTGGAGAGAAAAAGAGTTAATGGGCCCTGTGGCCAAACGGGCCACCTAAAATGGCGATTTATAAAGCACTCTGGGACAATTGGGCAAGAACTAAAACAGCAGGCTGCAGCCTAAAAGACAGAGATAAACAGGCTGCAGCTCAGATGACTGAATACACAGATATGGGCCATCTCCAGAACAAAGGGGACTTTCTGGTCAAACTGGGCTGTTTACCAGACATAGGGGCACCTTAACCCCATATTTGGGAGGGAGGTGTGTGTCCTATGTGTCCCCAGCACCTGCAGACATGGCCGTTGGGGACACACCCAGAGATTGGTGTGGCAGCACCCGATTGGACTTTATCGATCTGGGTGATCAAGTTCTGATCGATTGATTGGCAATGGCCAAAAGGGGCGTGAAAACCAACGGGGTATAAAGGGTGCTGCACAACCAAGAATCTCTCTGTCTCTGACCACACGAATGAGCTACTACAACAGTGACCATCGCCAGCAACGACCAGTACCACCACACCCGAGAAGGAAGGAAGACCAGAGCCAGAGTATCAGACTAGACCAAAGGACCAGACTATGCAGAGGACTACAGAGACCAGCGCACAGATGAAGGCCAATATCTGCTTGGGTACTTGCCAGTCATGCAAAGTTAAGTCAAGGTCTAGTATTGGACTTGAACTTTAGTATTTTCTGTAAGATAACTTATTGTTGGTTGGGTGGGTGATTGTTGATTGTGTGTTTAAATAAATATTGTTGTACTAAGAAGTCTACTCGCAATTCTTTGTCTACCGTATAAAGGTTAAAACAGACTGTGCGGCAGGCACAATAGCCCTACTTTACCATTTTGATTCTAAGTGCTGGGCGGACTTTAAACTGGGAATGTTTCAGATCTGACTTTTAGATCCATTTTGAGGCGCCGTGCCTGCAGAAATATCTGTGATTCCGAATTGCTCTACAGAAGCCTGTGGGCGAGGCTTAACCTGCCCGAAACCCTGCAGCACTATTGGTGCCTCCAGCTGCACATGCGTAGAAATAAAATAGAATGTGACTCCCCTGCCACATCGCTCCCAGGCTGGATAATGCCTCCCCCGACCTCCACAGACATTGCACCACTCCCACAACATTACTGAGCCCCTTATCCCCCCATCCCACCGCCACCCAGACCGACCGTGGCCCCCTCACCCCCTTCCCCTCACTGATCTCAGGCAGAGTGGTAGCGGACCCCCCCTCCCCCCTTCCTCTCCCCCCACCAATCTCAAGCAGAGAGCTGTTGGATGCTCGGCATTTACCTCCTCACTAACTGGAGCACCCGAATTGGACTTTTGTAGAGTATGTCTGTTTCGCGCCGAATCTGGATGGGTGAATGCATTGGTAAAGGGGGAAGTGCCGGTAAGGTTAGGCGTGCAGCCCATTAAGTCAATTTAAATATATGCAAATACACTTAAATGGCCGTCGCACCTGTTTTGGGTGCGGTCCCGATCGCGGCCATTTTCGGGCCTTGGTAAAGGGGGGAACAGGCGTGGAGGCGGGCGTGGATCATGCTACTCGCCTCACATCCGACTTTACCAAGTTTTTGCACCCGGAAACGGGCACAACGCGATGGTAAAATTGGGTCCATTAACTCTTTTCTCCCTCCCCAGATGCTACCAGACCTGCTGAGTTTTTCCAGCATTTTCTGTTTTATTTCACATTTCCAGGATCCACTGTATATTGAATCATAGAAACCTTACAGTACAGAAAGAGGCCATTTGGCCCATCGAGTCTGCACCGACCACAATCCCACCCAGGCCCTACCCCCATATCCCTATATATTTACCTACTAATCCCTCTAACCTACACATCTCAGGATACTAAGGGCAATTTTTAGCATGACCAACCAACCTAACCTGTACATCTTTGGACTGTGGGAGGAAACTGAAGTACCCGGAGGAAACCCATGCAGACACGAGGAGAATGTGCAAACTCCACACAGACAGTGACCCAAGCCGGGAATCGAACCCAGGTCCCTGGAGCTGTGAAGCAGCAGTGCTAACCACTGTGCTACCGTGCCGCCCTTTCATCACAGCAGCTGTTAAAAACTGGGAGTCACTATTGTTATATTAGCGCCAAGAGAAACAGAAGTTTCTATGAATACCTGAACTTAGCTGCATTTCTGTTAAACAGGGAATTTGTACTTTTCTCCACTGATGTCTCAATGCAGAAAGCCATTCGACCGCTTTTTTGTGTTCAATCCTTTTGAATTTATTCACATCAATCAATCGTAAATGGACAACTGAAATGCTGTCAGTGCTCCCATCTTTATTCAGCACACACAGCATTTCCTTTCAGGCATCCATTATGTCACATGAATGGCTTTTTATCATCATGTATTTCTGGAATTAAACCATACATCCTGGCATGCACAACACTATTTTATATTCAAATGTAAAATGAAATCTGATTCTCCTTCTGAGTTATATTAACTATTTACTGTGTTACAGTTGAAAGCTGACAAACTGACCACAAATACATTTTGTTTTTGCTTGGATAATAATGATTCATAGAATCTTCCTCAAAATCTAGGAAGATTACTCGGAAGTTTAAAAAAACAAGAGCCTCATCAGAAACCATCCCTTTGCAGATACTGGGAAGAAACCATTACACGCAAGAGCCATGCAACAATAAAAGACGGGAAGGTAAGATATTTTAAAATTATACAACAGAACCATGCTTATTCCCTTTGTGGGGATCAGTTCTCTCTCCGCACAGCATTTCTTTTAGTTTGCTGGCAAACCAAATTGATTGGAAGAAGTGTTTCGTCATCCAATCCTAAATTTCAATAATTTACCGAAAGTGGAATTAAAATATCCCAAAGGGTAATTCAAGCTTAATTCAAAAATGTTGCAAAATGAGATGAATTTCTGATGGGAAAAATCTTAATGGCGGATATGAGGTTCCTTTAAATATAATCCCAAAAGCAATTTCCATCCAAAAACATTTTCTCCCTATCTCTCTGTTTTATGTCCAGAAACTAATGTAAACTCAATTTTTGCATAATTTTGCATGATTACTGCACTCGTATTTTTAGCTCTAAATTCTAAATTGCATTGTCAAAAGGAAAATAAAATTCAAGTATACTCCAGAAGCAATTCTGGCTGTACTGGTTATAATTTCTAAGCATCTCATTTTGGATGGGGGAAAAAGGGGCTGGAACGTGTTCTATTATCAACAGTTTATTGATACTAATATTAGAACTTTGTGGTTCAGGATTTCTCCTAATTCCTCTAACCTGTATGCCATGGCAGAATTACACAAGATAAGCCCCCACCCCACCAAATTGATGAGTGCAAAAGTCTGAAGCTGAAGCCTAACCCGCTCAAACCTATTTTAACAGTGGAATGATGAAGGAGCGGGAAACCAATCCATTCTCAGGAGACAGGTCATGTGCTTCTGTTATGAACCCAGTTGGTCACGTTTGCCAAGCCTGGGCAAACCCCACAGGCAAATTGCCAGCTCCAGATTAGAGAAGTTCCTTTGTACTTTCCACTTGACCCCTCGGGGGTGGCACAATGATTAGCACTGCTGACTCACAGCGCCGGGTTCAATTCCAGCCTTGGGTGGCCAGACTGTGTGGAGTTTGTACATACTCCCCGTGTCTGCGTGGGTTTCCTCTGGGTGCTCTGGCATGTGGAGCTCACATTCGATCATTTAAATAAGCAGACAGCACCACCTCTTCAAAACTGTCTAGCTTTCCTTTATGGATTACGTTTGGCTGCTAAATGAGGGAGAATGGGCGAATAGCAGCACGGGTGAAGATGTCATTGGTACGACAAAGGTAAAAGGACTCCAGTCCTACTTCCCTCCTGTGGCCTCTTGCTTTGGTTTATCTCGAGTAAAAGAAAATTGTTATAATAGGTGGTTCCTCTAACTTTTGAAGCAGTTTGATCATGTCATTTGCTGGACTGTTTGTGTTCTCAGAGCATTGCATAGGCGAACAGTCCCTAATCAAAGAAAAACTAAAGCTGCCTCTTCCTTGTATTTCTCCATCCTCTTTGGCTTCACTACTGACCTGGGTCTCCATCTCAGAAATCATCATGTCAGGTAGATCACCACCTTTAACACTAGATTCACAAATTTTACGGACCATTTTTCCTGAAAGGGTGAAAGATGGCGAAGGTGATTATAACAGTGAAAACTGGACAAAGTCTCTTAATATAACAAACGATCCAAGCCAGATGGATAACAAGACAACCATAGTCAGTTATGGAAACACATTTTTGCATAAGAATGCAAATGAGAGAGAAAATTTGTAGATAACTGCTAATTATATGCCGATGGTGGTGGGGATTTAATGCAGATTTATTTGTGGTCCTAAAACAGGAAGAAACTGAAATTGGAGCTGTTGACTCAGGAGATGTTTGTAATGTAAATAATGTGTAAAGATTGGCCCCAGTTTTATCATCCATCACTGGATTTTCTGGAATAGAATAAGCAGGTGGAAGGGGTTGGGATCAGGAATTAATATTCAATCTTACACCACCATTAGGATCGTGAATGATTGATTGTTACACATACAAAAACACAACAGGGAAGGGTCAGAAAAGAACAATGGTTAAATTGGTGAACTCAATTACCTTTTCCTGCATTGTAAAGCAGCACTGGAGGCCAAGATGGGATTTACTGCTATAATCATCTCTCTCCATAAAACATGTTGAATGTATTTTATATCCCTGTTGCCAAATGGTTTTTATTTTGCTCCATATTTTTGTTAGGAGACCATCCAGTCACAGTTTTTGAATTTTGAGAATCTTCTCCTTGATCTCTGTGTTACAATTGAAATTCAGCACTATCCCATCCTCCAGAGATCCTCTCGCCACTTTAGGAAGCACTAGGTTTTGTACATTGCTTGTTCACCAGATCTCCTCACTCCCACACTCATTCTTCAGCTTTTTCTTTCTCAGTTTCCAGTCATTCAGAGTGCTTTGGAATTTTTCTCCAGATTCACTACACGTTTCCTGTACTTTCCTCAGTGTTTAGCAGGCTGGATTAGCACAGCCTGCATATCTCTCATTACTTAAATAACCAAACCCCGTGATACAATAAGACAGCTGGAAACCCTGGCTGCGATTCTCCCATCGCGACCCGCAACTTTTCTGGTGGGTCGGGCTGGGAGATGCGTGTGTTGGCCATTTCGCGGGTTCCCCGCCAGCTTTTACAACCCACGCGCATCTCCCAGCCGGAGAAAAATGGCACCACCGAGAAGCCGCTGAAAATCGGTGAGCTGCCGTTTAGCATGAGTTTACATATCTTAACATGCCATTATCGGAATCCACACGGCAATCTCCACCCACATCTGCGTCTCCCACCTCTTTGGCGGGTTGGCGCGAATCAGACTAGGTTAAAAGTCGCAACCTGGCGTGGCAGCCTTGAACAGGTGTGAGGAGGTAAGTGCTGCTAGCGGAGCACAGGGATTGTTGCAGGCAGGCCCTGGAGATGCCTGGTGGCCTTCCTCCTGCTGTCTTCAGGTGTTGGCCCATGGACCAGTGATATCTGTGGGGGGGGGGGGGGGGGTTCTATTTCCTCAGAGCTCTCTGGGTGAGGTTCCATCAGGGAGTCCCGCTCACCCCCACCCGGGCAGTGCTGTCACAAACTGTGAGAAGCAGCCCCGAGGGCTCCCGCTTCCCTCCCCCTTCCTGGGCAGTGCTGAAGCGCACTGTGAGAAGCAGCCTCAAGGGCTCCTGCTCACCCTCCCTTTCCACAGCACTTTGCTGTAGCATTGTCTTTCTGTGGGGTGTGGTCAGGGACTCTACTAAATGCTGGTGTTCCGGGGTGGGGGAGGAGTGCACCATGTGCTGACTGAGGCCTAACCAGATGAAGCAGCTGCTGTTCCAGGCCGGGGTGCAGAGGTTCAGACATGGACTGCGTGGAATTTGCTGTCACTGGGCACACATCTGGTGATGATTTGCAGTCTGTCCCTGCCCTGTGACACAGACCAGCAACACATGCCTGTAATGGATGCTGCAGTTGCACACATAGCAATGGCTCAAGGGTGCTCATTGCCCATGTCTGCACACTGACCTGCATAATCTGTGCCAGCATTTGTCATGATGGGAATCTCACACAACCCTAATCGGGCCATGCATGGCACCACGGATTGTGTGGTGTTGCCAGCTCCCATAAGTGGGGGTTCTGACCCAAGTGAGGGATTGGGGTGGTGCTGGGTCTATGCAGCCAATGAGAATAATCCATCATTCTATGCTCTTTCCAAAACCCACTGTGCAGATGGATCTTGGTTTGCTCGATCTGGAGGTGGCCATGTTGGTGGTAGCAGGGGCAGAGGAGGAGGAGGAGGCCGCGGCTCAGGAGATGGTGGGGTTGTGGGTTTTACGCAAAAAGAAAATATGTGGTTTACAGATGTAGATTTAAACTAACATTTTATAGATCTGGTCCAATCCAGCAGGAAAAGGTGGTCACTTTATCAAAGAAACTGGGCTACATGGAGTTTACCTGCAGCAACATCTGGACTGATTATAGAAAAGGCACAGCATTGTCGTCCATGAGGTAAACACAGAGTGCAGCAGTTACAGCAGCAATGACAGATGGCTGGCTTGATAATAGTTCCACCCATGTCTTGAATGAGTATGCATCAAGACATATTTTTAATGTGGATGAAACCAAGCTGTTTTAACATCTTTTACCGGACTCCTCTTTGTATTTTTACAGGTGAAACATGAAACGGTGGAAAGTGGAGCAAGAACTACGTCACTGCTACGGTCTGTGCCAACATGGATGGCACCAAAAAGCTGATGTTTCTTGTGATAAGGAAGTCATGGCACCGCATTGCTTCACAAATGTCAAGACACTGCCACAGAGTACGAGGCTGACAAAACTGATTGGATGACCTCCAACATTTTGTTGGTTCAGGAAAGTAGACAAAATGTATCAGCAAGAGAAAAGGAAGATTGCCACCAATGCAGACAACTGCCTTTCACACTCTGATACTACTGTCCTCAAGAATGTCAAGTGACGTTCTTGGCTCCCAACACCATAGCCAATGGATCAGGGGTGATGAGGAATCTGAAAACCCACTACCAATTGCAGCTGATCTTTTAGGTTACTGTTGATAAGAAGCTGGAGTACAATCCAACTGTTTTACAGGCCATGTTCATGATGACGTACTTGTGGAAGATGGTGACAAAAGCCACAATTTCCAACTGCTTCCACTACACTGGGTTCAACCAGGTTATGACTGCACAAGATGTCAAGAATGAGGAGGATCAGGGTGAGGCCAACCAAACCAATGATGAAGCACTTTTCTTTCACCTGCGGGAGGCTGGCATGGAAATTCTAGGTAGAGATAAACATGGAAGCTTACACAGAGGTGAACAATGCTGCATGATGCAAGACGGAACTGACAGATGATGCATTTGTAGATGTGGTATGTTCTTCAAACAAGGAGCTTGATGACTCTGATGGGTTTGGTGAATCTCCCACCCCTTTGCCCGCCTATTTCCCTAGCCAAGGCAGCAAAGACAACAGAGATGCTCCAGGATTTTGCATTGCAACATCAAATCACGGAAAGCATTGATGACCTTGTGGATGTATAGTGTACATCTGAAATTAGCACACTATGCAGAAGAAGATTACATGTTTTTTCTGGAGCTAACTCCTAACATTTTTTAATGCTAACTTCCAGCATTTTACAAGATCGGGTCATTGCAAGGTGTGAACAAATTGAATAGTGATTTTTTTTTTCACACCGGTATTGGTTTCCTGTGTTTTTATTTGGCATTTGAATGAGTTGTGTTGACATAGACCATTTTTGTAGACATATCAGGTTATATTTATGCACTTATGTGGGAATGGGTCCTCTTCAGCTATCACAGGGCTCCACTGGGATTCGACTCATTAAGATTTTACTGTATTATAGGCCATCTAAAATCAATTGAAATTGGGTTAAATTGAGTAAACCCTTACAATAAAAATGTCCAAAGCAGAAATTGTGGATATTTTAGACCCGCAGATCAATGCCAGCCCCCCATTCTGGAATGCAGGGTAAAGTTTATAATGATTCTAAATACACCATTTGTACTCAGGACTGTTCATTTACCAGTTTATGGTTCCATCAATTTGTCTATTGGTTTATAGCCTGAGTGTCGGATGGACAGAACGTAAATTCCTTGATCTACGGAAGACAAGGAGATTACATGATGATATGTGATATATTTTGGTAAGCTGCAGTTCCGTAACAATGGCTCCCTGCTTGAACACAAGCTGCCAAATGAGTGCAAACTGTGAGCAGACACAGGAGACTTGTATCTGAATTGAATGGGTTGACCCATCGATCTGTTCTAAACAATTTGAGTGACTTGTTAGACCCAGCCAACAGTCATTAATTTTCATCCTTTGTGTGCTGTAACTAGAAGGAAATAATCCATTATCTATTGCATCATTGGCAAAAAATGTTCCACTTTTGTTGCAGCCTCCAAGAAATTCGATAGAGATGAGTGTTGCTTATATGGTTGTATTTTTACATGTGTTTATCTGCATTAGATGGTTTCCTGTGCTTTAGATCCTGCTTATTCTAATTCTATTGTGATCTTACTGTGGTCTAGTGCAGATCAATAGCCATTTTTCTTTAACAGTTATGACAATACAATTCCTGAAATAAATTCATATCCACAGAGTTTTTCCATGACTATGATTCAACCTAATTCAATTGACCTCAGGACTATTTCTCAATAAAATCAGTATAAGAAACACTACACTGACCTTTTTAAGTCACTTTTCTCGACAGCTTTTATGGCTGATTAATTAAAAGACCTTGAAATTGATGCTTAAGGATATAGTAATGTTGAAAAATGTGTGGTTCGAGTTGGTTTATTGATTCGATTTAGAACCAGCTACTCTGAATTTGCTAAGGCAGGGACTATTATTTCCCACAGTAATAAAAGTTGATTAAAAAAAAGGTAGTCGGAGTAATAATATCAGTTCATGATACCATGAATGCGCATTTTGCATGAATGAAAGCAGGTATGCAAGAATGAGATAAATACCACGTCAAGGTTACTGTCACCTACCTAGCTGTTGACTGAATGGCTCTCGGCTATAATAATGACATTTCTGTTGTGAGTTGCTACACTTGAAGCTAAAGAGCTCTACTTTAAATTTTTAATTTGAATTTATGCCTCTTATCAAATGTCAAATTTCAACAGTGATCTGTCTAGTGAATTCTTTCCTTTTACCACCTTCCAGTCGAGCTGAGATTGCAGCCATTTATTCTGTTTACAAATGTCTCCCATCTGAACAAATGGGTCCTGCTAATCACAGAGACGGGAACAAGTGGAACAGAGGAATGATATATTATTTTGTTACGTTACTGGATTCTTAATCCTGAGAATGCAAATTCAAATCTCACCACAGTAATTTAAGAATTAGATTTTTTTTTAAATCTGGGAATATAAAAATCACCATCTGCAAAAGTGGCCATAAAACAGTTAGATTGTCATTCATAGCCAACTGGCTCACTAATATCCTTAGAGAAAGAAATCTGCAGCTCTACTTGATTTGGACTGTTGGTGACCCTCTGGTTCACAGCAAACTGCTTGATGGCTCCTTGAGGCACAATAAGAACTTTCAAAGTGGCTAAATTGGGGACCTTGAGCTGATAAGCCAGTTAAATCCATTTAGTGCAATACACCATCTGGCTAAAGAAACAGTTGCCAAAGAGGATTGTTAAGGAACTGATTGCCACTTGCCTGCTAGCATTCATTAGCAAGGCCACATACCATTTTGGTGAATAGTCCTTGAATCAACTCTCTCTCCTAATAATGATCGCCTGATTTGGAGTAAACAAGTTGTTGTGAGGATTTCAAACATTAATGTATATTGGCTTTTGCTATTCCCTCCTGCTGAAGGTTTGAAGAAGACTTCTAAACAACCGGAGATTTCCTGAGACATATTTTGAAGTCTTCACTGGATCCAGCTTTGTTCTGGAAATTTTTTGAAGTCTTTACCTAAACAAAAGAGTAAAAGCTGTGCTATTCCACATCTTATAGGAGTCACCAGGAGAAAGCAAATGCTTGGCCAATGGGCATTCTGCTGGGGGTCCCCCTTGTCTACAGGCAAAATGGGAGAGATACGAGACCAGGCAGAGCAGCAGTAGCTGCTGCTACAGGAGAGAGGAACAGGAGGGACAGATGGACTTCTTGCCTTGTGTGTACAGCACATCACTTCTCCTCTGCACCTTCTCCACTAGGGTCTTCAGTACTACATCCGAGAACCTGGGTGAGATCCTAACTGAATATTTCTCACCAGTATTTACTGTTGAGAAAAGCATAGATGTTAGGGAACTTGGGGAATTAAATATTGATGTCTTGAGGAGTGTACATATTACAGAGAAGGAGGTGCTGGAAGTCTTAAAGTGCATCAAGGTAGGTAAATCTGTGGGACCTGATGAGGTATATCCCAGGACGTTGTGGGAGGCTAGGGTTGCGGGTCCCCTAGCCGAGATATTTGAATCATCAATAGTCACAGGTGAGGTGCCTGAAGATTGGAGAGTGGAAAATGTTGTGCCTTTGTTTAAAAAGGGCTGCAGGGAAAAGCCTGGGAACTACAGGCCAGTTAGCCTCACATCTGTGGTGGGTAAATTGTTGGAAGGTATTTTGAGAGACAGGATCTACAGGCATTTAGAGATGCAAGGACTGATTAGGGACAGTCAGCATAGCTTTGTGAGTGGAAAATCATGTCTCATAAATTTAATTGAGTTTTTTGAAGGGGTAACCATAAAGGTAGATGAGGGCAGTGCAGTTGATGTTGTCTACATGGACTTTAGCAAGGCCTTTGACAAGGTACCGCATGGTAGGTTGTTGCATAAAGTTAAATCTCACGGGATCCAGGGTAAGGTATCTAAATGGATACAAAATTGGCTTCTTGACAGAAGCCAGAGGGTGGTTGTAGAGAGTTGTTTTTCAAACTGGAGGCCTGTGACCAGCGATGTGCCTCAGGGATCAGAGCTGGGCCCACTGTTATTTGTCATTTATATTAATGATTTGGATGAGAATATAGGGGGCATGGTTAGTAAGTTTGCAGATGACACCAAGATTGGTGGCATGGTGGACAGTGAGGAAGGTTATCTCCAATTGCAGTGGGATCTTCATCAATTGGGCCAGTGGGCTGACGAATGGCAGATGGAGTTTAATTTAGACAAATCCGAGGTAATGCATTTTGGTAGATTGAAACCAGGGAAGGACTTACTCAGTTAATGGTAGGGCATTGGGGAGAGTTACAGAACAAAGGGATCGAGGGGTACATGTTCATAGCTCCTTGAAAGTGGAGTCACAGGTGGACAGAGTGGTGAAGAAGGCATTCGGTATGCTTGGTTTCATCGGTCAGAACATTGACTACAGGAGTTGGGACATCTTGTTGAAGTTCTACAAGACATTGGTAAGGCCACACTAGGAATACTGTGTGCAATTCTGGTCACCCTATTATAGAACGGATATTATTAAACTAGAAAGAATGCAGAAAAGATTTACTAGGATGCTACCGGGACTTGATGGATTGAGTTATAAGGAGAGGCTGAATAGACTGGGACTCTTTTCTCTGGAGCGTAGGAGGCTGAGGGGTGACCTTATCGAGGTCTATAAAATAATGAGGGGCATAGACAAGGTAGATAGTCAATATCTTTTCCCAAAGGTAGGGGAGTCTAAAACTAGAGAGCATAGGTTTAAGGTGAGAGGAGAGATACAAAAGTGTCCAGAGGGGCAATTCTTTCACACAGAGGGTGGTGAGTGTCTGGAACAAGCTGCCAGAGGTAGTAGTAGAGGCAGGTACAATTTTATCTTTTAAAAAGCTTTTAGATAGTTACATGGGTATGATGGGTATAGAGGGATATGGGCCAAATGCGGGCAATTGGGATTAATTTAGGGTTTTCTTTTAAAAAAAGGGCGGCATGGACAAGTTGGGCCGAAGGGCCTGTTTCCATGCTGCAAACCTCTATGACTCTAACCTGAGTACCCTTTGTGGTGAACCATAGATGGTTACCACTATGGGTACTTGTACATATGTTACTCTTGTTACTGTTCGGGTTAGGGTTGGGGTGTTCCACCTGTTAGCATTGTTCTGTGGTACACTCCGTTTGGCTCCGCCTTCTTACAGGAGTATAAAGGTCACTGCTACTTCCTAGTAGCCCTTAGTCTGGGATAGTATTGTTAAGCAGTATGCTCTATTCTTGTTGTGAATACAAGCCTTTATTCCCGGGTACGTCCTAGCCTCCCGTGTGAATCAATCGCGCATCACCCTTTCCTTTCAGATATCCTGAAATATGCTGTTATGTGTCGGCCAGTCCACTCCACGCCTTCAGTGGGAATGGCACCATTAGCCTCACAGCAAAAAGCCTCTATCAGTGCTTGGGTGCACTGCTTTAGTACCTCTAGCTTAGCTCAAATTATAACAATCGGCAATTGGAATCAAAATTGTTGCTGGTACCTGACTTTCAGTCGGCTTGTGTTATTTCCCTTTAAGCAAAATAACCTCCGTTGACTTTGAACTGCCCTCTGAAGTCACCTAGAAAGCCATTCTATTATATCAAATCATTGGACCATGGCAGGTCAAAAAGGGAATTCATTGGGAAACTAGGGGTGGACAACAATGGCATATTTTCAAATATGAATATTAACTAATACATAGTAATGTAAGGCTTAGGAGTAGACCATTCCATGCTTCAAACCTGCTCCATCATTCAATAAGATCGCGGCTAAAAAAAAATGGCTGAACTCCGCTTTCTTGCCCTCCACCCCCCACCCCATAACCATTGATTCCTTAGTCTGTCAAAAATCTGTCTAACCCAGTCTTTAATAAATACAATGACCCAGCCTCCAATGCTTGCTGGAGAAGCAAATTCTACAGCCGAATGACCCTCTGAGAGAAAGAAAATCTCCTCATCTCTGTCTCAAAAGTGGGAGCTGTTACTTTTAAACTGTCGCCTAGTTCTAGTCTCCCCCACAAGAACAAATATGCTCCTGGTATCCATTCTGTTCAGTCGCCTCAGGATCCCATGTTCCAAAAAAATCACCTCTCATTCTTTCTAACTCCAATGCGTATTGTTCAGCCTTTCCCAATAAGATAAACCCTTCAGCCTAGGAATGAGTTGAGTGAACCTTCTCTGAAATGCTTTGACACAATTATATATATTTTTTAAATAAGGAGACCAAAACTGCATACTACACTCCAGATGTGGTCCTGTACAGCTGCCGTAAAGCTTCGCTACTCTTATATTTGATTCCCCTTGCGATAAACATCAACGTTCCATTTGCTTTTCTAATCATTTGAAAACTGCACCTGCAAACTGATTTTTTTATGATTCATGTACCAGAACATTCTGCACAATACTGAAAAATAAATATGTATTGCCCATTCCTAATTGGTTTGAAAGCTTTAAAAGTCAATACAGAGTCTGAGACTAGAATAATTTGTACACCAGACTAACGAATAGCAGGTACACCCTAAGGAACATTAGTAAATCAGTTGGTTATTCACAATTGACAATAATTCAGCTTTTATTATCATTTTTCTGATTTATAGCTCACAAAATACTACAGCAACTGAATTCAATTATCACAGCCAGCTTTGGCAGAATTTGAACTAAGGACCAGTATGTCAGCCATAGGCTGATGAAGCCTTGATCCCAGAAGAGTATGGCCCTTTTCAGGACCTCCCCTCCAAACATAATTACATTTGTAATGGGAAGGGATGTTTGTGGTTAACTTTTCTAATTCTTTGAGTTGCAGGTAATGCCTGCTGCCGACTACTACATAGAACATAGAACAGTACAGCACAGAACAGGTCCTTCGGCCCACGATGTTGTGCCGAGCTTTATCTGAAACCAAGATCAAGCTATCCCACTCCCTATCATCCTGGTGTGCTCCATGTGCCTATCCAATAACCGCTTAAATGTTCCTAAAGTGTCTGACTCCACTATCACTGCAGGCAGTCCATTCCACACCCCAACCACTCTCTGCGTAAAGAACCTACCTCTGATATCCTTCCTATATCTCCCACCACGAACCCTATAGTTATGCCCCCTTGTAATAGCTCCATCCACCTGAGGAAATAGTCTTTGAACGTTCACTCTATCTATCCCCTTCATCATTTTATAAACCTCTATTAAGTCTCCCCTCAGCCTCCTCCGCTCCAGAGACAACAGCCCCATCTCCCTCAACCTTTCCTCATAAGACCTACCCTCCAAACCAGGCAGCATCCTGGTAAATCTCCTCTGCACTCCTTCCAGCGCTTCCACATCCTTCTTATAGTGAGGTGACCAGAACTGCACACAATATTCCAAATGTGGTCTCACCAAGGTCCTGTACAGTTGCAGCATAACCCCACGGCTCTTAAACTCCAACCTCCTGTTAATAAAAGCTAACACACTATAGGCCTTCTTCACAGCTTTATCCACTTGAGTGGCAACCTTTAGAGATCTGTGGATATGGACCCCAAGATCTCTCTGTTCCTCCACAGTCTTCAGAACTCTACCTTTGACCCTGTAATCCACATTTAAATTAGTCCTACCAAAATGAATCACCTCACATTTATCAGGGTTAAACTCCATTTGCCATTTTGCAGCCCAGCTTTGCATCCTATCTATGTCTCTTTGCAGCCTACAACAGCCCTCCACCTCATCCACTACTCCACCAATCTTGGTGTCATCAGCAAATTTACTGATCCACCCTTCAGCCCCCTCCTCTAAGTCATTAATAAAAATCACAAACAGCAGAGGACCAAGCACTGATCCCTGTGGCATTCCGCTAGCAACCTGCCTCCAATCTGAAAATTTTCCATCCAATATAGACACTATTTCTATACTGTGTCTGAATACTACATGTAGCCTGCCCTATCAGCTTTGTTGATTGGCTGCATACATCATGAGTGAATGCACCTTGCACCTCTTTATAGGAAGGTGCACAGTAGCTGCAAGAAGTGGTGGAAGGCATTTGAAAGCTGATCCTGTGCTATGCTATTTTTGAGCATAGGTGAACATGTGTGAGAAAGAGCACTGAAATTTTCAGATGCTGTTCTGGAGATCTTAGTGGAAGATGTGGAAAGGAGTGAGATGTATTGTGTTCACACAGGACCAGGAGGCCCTCCAGAAATATATCATCTCATTTCAGAATCTGAAATCAGAAACATTATATCTTATATTTCTAATTCATTTCTATTTAAGAAGCAAAGTTGTGTTGTTAAAATGTCTGCTGAAACACAACCTGATCGTAAATGTCTTTTTTGGAGTCCAGGCATTGTGTTTGTTTTAGACCTCTACTTGTGAGTCCCTTTGAGAGTTGGAAAACAACTATAAGCAAATCTGACCTCTCAGCTGAGTGCAAACTGAATTGGCCCAAGTCTTCCGATCTTTAAATTGTCCAGACATATCCCACAAAGTGTGTTTTGGGACCCCACAGATGTGCCGACACACTGACTCCATGGGAATTGCGGGGAGGTTTGAACTTCTGATGGGCAATTCCTCTGCTCCCCAGGACTCTCTGATGAAGTCTCCAACTCTGAGTTT
The DNA here is from genome assembly GCF_964213995.1 of Mustelus asterias. Classification (NCBI taxonomy): domain Eukaryota; kingdom Metazoa; phylum Chordata; class Chondrichthyes; order Carcharhiniformes; family Triakidae; genus Mustelus; species Mustelus asterias. The sequence continues at coordinate 98,158,605 of NC_135801.1, read as the reverse complement.
GAGTCAGAGACAGTTCTGGATTACCCAGGAAATACTAGACAAAAAAATCCCAGTCTAACTCCTGGGTAATTAACAATTGACTTCCCTGACAACCTCCTTGATTTGCCATCACTACCTGATTCCCATCTGACTCCCCTCCTCACCCAACTCACCCTCATAATTCAACAAGACTAGCCCCCAGTACCCACCTCCCTCACTCAACCATCTGAACTCCCTACTCCTGCTGACTTGACCTAACTCGCCCCCACCATCTGAATCCCCTTGATTAACTTATCTACTCACCTACCTCACTCACCTGCCATCCTTCCCAGCTGCCACCCTACTTACATGCCACACTACCCACATGCTGCACTACCCACCTGTCATCCTACTCACCTACGCACTTACCTCATAACCTACCCTATTTAAGAAAGAAAGGAGGCAGAAGATGGAAAATTATAGGCCAGTTAGCCTGACCTCGGTCATGGGTAAGATCTTGGAGTCCATTATTAAGGATGAAATTGCAGAGTACTTGGAAATGCAAGGTAAATAAGGCTTCATCACGACTGACAAATCTGTTAGAATTCTTTGAGGGGGGGTAAAAAAGAAGTTAGACAAAAGCGTGCCAGTGGACGTGATTTATTTGGATTTCCAGAAAGCCTTTGACGAGGTGCCTTACAGGAGGCCACTAAATAAGCTAAGAGCCAATGGTGTTAGAGGCAAGATACTGGCATGGATAGAAGATTGGCTGACAGACAGAAGACACAGAGTGGAGACAAGGGGGTCCTTTTCAGGATGGCAGCCGGTGACTAGGGGTCAGTGTTGGGACCACAACTTTTCATTATATGCATTAATGATCTGGAAGATGGAACTGAGGGCATGGTTGCTAAATTTGCAGATGATGCAAATATATATCGAGGGACAGATAGTGTTGAGGAAGTGGGGAGGCTCCAGAATGATTTGGACAGGCTAGGAGAGTGGGCAAAGAAGTGGCAGACGGAATAAAATGTGGGAAAGTGTGAGGTTATGCACTTTGGTAGGAAGAATAGAGGGGTAGACTATTTCTAAATGGGGAAAAGCTTTGGAACTCTGAAGCACAAAGGGACTTGGGAGTCCTGGTTCAGGACTCTCTTAAGGTGAACATGCAGGTTCAGTTGGCAGTTAGGAAGGCAAATTCAATGTTAGCATTCGTAGCTAGTGGGCTGGAATACAAGAGCAGGGATGTATTGCTAAGGTTGTATAAGGCTCTGGTCAGATCCCATTTGGAATGTTGTGAGCAGTTTTAGGCATGATACCTAAGGAAGGGTGTGCTGGTCTTCAAGGGGGTCCAGAGGAGGTTCACAAGAATAATCCTAGGAATGAAGGGTTTGTTATATGAGGAGCAGTTGAGGAATCTGTGTCTATACTCGATGGAGTTTGGAAAGATGAGGGGGGATCTAATTAAAACTTACAGAATACTGAAAGGCCTAGATAGAGTGGACGTGGAGAGGATATTTCCACTCGTGGGAGAGACTAGAACTTGAGGGCACAGTCTCAGAGTGAAGGGACGCTCCTTTAAAACTGAGATGAGGAGGAATTTCTTCAGCCAGAGGGTGGTGAATCTGTGGCACTCATTGCCACAGGGGCCTGTGGAAGCCAGGTCATTGAGTGTCTTTAAGATAGAGACAAATAGGTTCTTGATCAATAAGGGGGTCAAAGGTTATGGGGAGAAGGCTGGAGAATGGGGATGAGAATCAAATCAGCCATGATTGAATGCCGGTGCAGACTCGATGGGTCGAATGGCCTAATTCTGCTCCTATATCTTATGGCCTCCCCATGTACATACCAAGCCACTCACCCATTCACTCAATCAATAACACACTGAGAATATTGGGAACCTTTAAACACTTACCAGAATATGACAGCTAGTCGTGTATAAGTGGGTGTGTATTTTGCCCTGATTCTCTTTGCTGCTCTCTGCGAGGATTCCTGTGCTGAGGGAATTCTTTGGCATCATCGATTGGAAGTCGGAACCATCTCAACAAATGTAGATAAGTGGTTAGTTTGCTCTCTGATTAACATCAGACACAGAGATTCTGACTCGAATGAGAGTTTTGGGCCATCTTTAAAAAAACACCTTTGTGTTTATGTGCAATCAATCACTCTATAATCAATTACCCCTCGGATCAATTGAATAAGCTATGTAGTTCTCTGTTACTATGGAAACACTGGATGCACCAACATTTCTTGTTCTTAGTGGTGTTATGACCAAATGACATCAAATATGTTTGATATATTTTAATTATTTACACAACATTAGAAGTTCAATGAATATGTTGCAATAGTGAGCCTCCCCCATTGCCTCTGGTGAAACTTCCTCTAAATGGCAGAGTGACAAATAAAGCAGCCAACGTAATTCACCCAATGGTATGCCGCATGAAGATATTTTCTGCCCCAATCAATTGAGTAGAACAAAGGAGCTTGGATGAGGGAATCGATAGGCCCAAATCTTCCATTCCCCAGAGGGTCGTACCTCGGAGGTACCCCAGAAGATATACTGAGGGCTCCCCAGAGGTCTTCATACAAGGACTGTGGGGGAATTGCCCAGGAAGTTAAAACCTCTGATGGGCAATTACCCTGCACCTGAAAGCATCCAAAGCTCTGATTTAAATAGGAGATTTTAGATGGTTTTGATTCTCTTAGCAGGATGGCTATCCAGGAAAAGGTGGAAGCATGAAAATCACTTCTAACTGCTGGGTAACTATGGTACTGACTTTCCCCCTCACCCCTTCAAATAAAGAAGCCACATTGTTGTTTTACCAATCCTTATTGTACAATTGGTACCTTTACCTTGAAGAGAAAAACGTTAACAATTTCTGCCTCAATATTTCAATCATCATTGACCCTATGAAACTGGAGTGTAAATAACAGTGTAGGGACTGTGCAGCTCTGTCAGCTTGGATTTTGTCCAACTGCATAATATCTTGCATTATTTCATTGAGGATTTCCTACTCAACCTGATGGATTCTCAAACTCACAAAAACAGTGTGTGTAGGTGTTAAGCTGGCACAAGCTTCAGCTTTACTTATAGGGATTGTAGCCCAATAGCATCATGCCACCAGGCGCTGCGAGAACTACTGCTCCATGGTTCTAGTCTGTTGCTCTGCATGAGTGGTGACCTGGATTGTACGTTACTGTACAGAAGCTAAATATGCATCACAGAATTGTTGCAGCGCAGAAGGAAACTATTTGGCCCATTGGGTGGGATTTTCCGTCCTTGCTCGACCCAAAACCATAAAATCCTGCCCGAGGTCAACGGAGCTTTCCATGGTCTGCCCCTCGCCCGCTCCGATTTCCGTGGTGGGCGGGATATCAAAATTCCAGCCACTGTGTCTGCACCAGCTCTTCAAAGGAGCAGCATGACTTATTGCCACTTCCCTGCCTTTTCCCCATACTGTTTCTATTCAAGTAATCATCCAATGCCCTCCCAAATGCCTCAATTGAATCTGCCTCCACCACAATTCCAGGCAATACATTCCAGACCTGAAACATTCATTGTGTGAAAAAGTTTTTTCTCACGTTACATTTGCTTCTTTTGCAAATCACTTTAAATCTGTACCCTCTCATTCTTTATCCTTGTACAAGGGAAACAATTTCTCTCTATCAATTCTGTCTCGCCCACTCATAATTGAGAACATCTCTATCAAATCTCCTCTTGGCCTCTTTCTCTCTCAAGAGAACAGTCCCATCTTCTTCAATCTATCATCACAATTGAAGTTTCTCATCTCGGGAATAATTCTTGAAAACCTCTTCTGCACTCACTCCAATGTGTTCATATCCTCCCTATAGTGTGGCACTCAGAACAGTACACAATATTCCAACTGAGCGGAAGAGAGAATAAGGACAAAAAAAGTGCCAGTCAATAGATTGGAGACGGAGAAAAGTTTTTGGGAAACTTCACTCCTACTTTTCTGCACCATGCTGGAGGTCCACATTTCTGGCTGATCCTCTGATCTCGACTTTTCCAGAATTACAGAGCATACCTTCAATCCTACTGCTTCCTCATAGCACTCAATCATTAGAAGACAAACTATGCCCCTTTTTACAGCACTAGCTGCTGTATTCCAAAAAATTTTCAGTAACATACGGAAAAGCTGGGGTGAGTGTGTGAGTGAATGAGTGAATGTGTAGAAGGTAGGGTGAGTGAGGTAAGTTGGTAAAGGGGTAGGGTAGCAGATGGGTTGTAGAATGTGTGAGGTGGCAATTGAGTAGGGTGGCAGGTGGATAAGGTGGATGGGAAGGTTGGTAAATGGGTAAAGTAGTTGGTGGGTTGGATTGAAGGGTGGCACGTGAGTAGGGAGGTAGGTGGGTTGGGTGGTAGGGTGGCAGGTGAGTAGGGAGATAGGTGGGTTGGAGGTAGGGCAGCAGGTGAATAGGGAGGTAGGTGGGTTGGGTGGTAGGGTGCCAGGTAAGTAGGGAGGTAGGTGGGTTGGATGGTAGGGCAGCAGGTGAGTAGGGAGGTAGGTGGGTTGGATGGTAGGGCAGCAGGTGAGTAGGGAGGTAGGAGGGTTGGGTGGTAGGTTGGGTAGGATGTTGAGGTCAGGTCAAGTTGAGTCGGAGGGAGAATTGGGGGCAGTGGGGGGAACTGGGTGATGAGGTTGGGTCAGGTTGGGCCAGGGAAAGTCGGTAAAGGGTTAGGGTGGTGGGGAGGTCAGTTAAGTGGATAAGAGGGTTGGGGTGGCAGTTGGTTGAGGTAAGTGGGTAAGGGGGTAAAGCAGCATGTGGGTGGGGTGGTAAATGGGTAAGGTAGAAGGTGGATGGGGCGTTAGGATGCCAGGTGGGTAGGGTTGTAGTGGTGTGGGTAGGATGACGAGGCCAGATCAGGTCCGGAAGGGGTGTCGACTGGTGAAGTCAGAGTAAGATGAATTGCGGAGTTGGGAGGTCAGGGAGGTGCAGTCGGGGGTGGGGGGGGGGGGGGGGGGGGGGGGCAGGCTAAGGAGGCCTGTCAGATATTTGTAGGGGTGCAGCGTGAGTGGTTGGGGAGTAAGTTGTATAGTTACTGAGAAGTTAGATGAGGGGTTTTCTCTCTCGCATTTCCTGGGTCAATTTTCAGTTAAGTAAGTCAGAACTGTCCAAAGCCCCTGACTCATTCGCTCAAAGGTGGGGACATTTTTGGATTAATTGGGACCAGGAGAATTGATAATCAAAAGTTCAAACCTTCTGGGCAATTCCCACAGAGGGATCTCTGGGGAGTCCTGACACATATCTTGGAATTTGGAGACTGGAAAATCTGGATCATAGTGAGAGGCAAGAAAAGAAGATCAGAGGCAGAAGGAAGGTGGGAGAGGGAAGAGTAGGAGAATGAAAGTTGCGTAAGGGACAAGGAAGGGAGCAAGACAGACAGAAAGAAAGAAGATAAAGTAAGAGGAAGAGACAGAAGGAAAGGAAGAAGAACCAAGAGAAAGGGAGGAGAAAATGAAAGAGAGGAAAAAGGATCAGAAGGAAAGGTAAAAGAGGGATAACTGTAGAGTGGGACAGAGAAAAGGGTTAACAGGAAAATGAAACTAAAAGTGCTCTCCTCGAGTTCAGAAAGCAGCACAGATTGGGTTAGAAAAGTCAAAGATCGTTCTCGCTCTGTTGAATGAGAATAAATGCTGATAAAAAGAGATAAAAATAACACAAATAAACTTTTCTCTTTGAAGAAAGGCAAGAGAAAACCTTAAAAGAACAAAAACTAATCATGTGCAAATGCAAGGCTCAAATATCACAAAACAAGATTTGATTCACACTGTATCTATTAACAGTTAGTTCACAGACAAATTGTGTCAATCTACTCCAACTTGCGCAGTTAAATACTGGTAAAGGTGTTCATTAAACCACAATCTTTTAATCTTTCACTAGACATTTGTCAAAAATAGCTTTTTAATGCAGATTCTTCGGTGTGTGTTCACACATGCTGTCATGGTGCCATGGATCACAGTCAATTTTTAAACATTTTAATCCAGAAAATAATAGGCATTTTGCTCCAACAAGCTGTCAAGCTGTCATTAAATATTTTAACTCTTAAATCTATTTTAATCATCTGTCATTTCCCTGCATCTAATTGCATTTTACCTGCTTTCACGTGATTACCTGTATATAGCACGGAAGAATTACACAATGACTCACATATGCAGTATTTATTGATATGCCTTATATAGCACAGAAATATTGACCCAGTCTCACTCTGCTCTGAAATTTCATGGGGTGTTTGGAAGAATCCCTATTGTCTGGTAGTACAGAACTTGAGTATTTCTGAAAAAATAGACATGCCAGCAAAGCGTTTTGTGCTATACACATTAGGATAGCTCACAAGAATTTTCAACCCGAACAGAGAAACAACAATTTATACTGCATGAGATGAGAGAGCTGACTAGTTGGCAAGTGGGCACTGATTGGTGGAGACGTCACCATGGGCAATGCAGCATGGGACAGTTAATTGCCCAGATTTCTTCAAATTCAAACCGGGTAGGTCGACTCAAATTGATCAAGTCAACGACCTAAGGAATGAACCAGGGAATAACTGGGGAAGGACTGGGAATGACGAGGGAATAGTCAGTCCCCTGGTTCATTCCCCAGGGCAATGCCTTAAGCTGTTCGGTTTGGATTTGAATGTTCAATGCTGCATTCTCCATGACAACACCTCCACCAATCAGAACTGACATGCCAACCAATGAGTGCTCTCTACTCATGCAGCATAAATTGTTTCCCCGTTACGATTGACATTTCTTGTGAGCTGTCCTGATGTATGCAAGACAAAAAGCTTCAACGGTATGTCTGTTTGTGCAGCAATGATCCTTATTTACTTTAGTGAGCAGTGTTCCTGTCACACATCTGATAGAGTAGTGCTGGTGAAGTGGCAGAGGCTCTTGGTGAAATTCAGGCCAATATTACCTAAAATGGATGCTGGGGAGGGTCAGGAAAGGAAGTTGGATGGTCAGTAGTTTAATGAAATTATGATCAGGAGATTGGTTTGAAATATGTGAGATGATCTTGGAGAGAGTTGGTGGATTGGGATTGTGTGTTCAACAACAGAAGGGACAGTAACATGTGGTCTGACATAATGGGAAAGGAAATTAGCAGAAGAAATTTTAAATTTTAATACTTAATCTGTTTGAAATCTAGTACTGCTTGCTTTCAATTTAGCATTTTATTAACTTTACTGTTTTAAGTTTCTTCTGGATTGGGCAGGGTTAATTAAGCAAATCAAGCCCTCTTCTGGAGAGCAGATGAGACCAGCAAGTTAAGTAACTGACCTAATCGGCATCCGTAACTGCCAGAGAGGAGACTGACTGAATCTCAGTGGTGCAATTAAGAGAAGTTAAGTATATGGTGTTATGGTTCAGATTAGAAATTCCAAATGTGTTATGAAACCCACCTGAATCGTAAGTTTTGCATCTTGAATTTGGCTAGGATAAGCATGATATGTTCCACTTCAGGTGTGATCAAAAGACCCAATAGGGAGCTTTTATCAAATAAAGTTTAGAATCATAGAAACCCTACAGTACAGAAAGAGGCCATTCGGCCCATCGAGTCTGCACCGACCACGATCCCACCTCGGCCCTACCCCCATATCCCTACATATTTACCCACTAATCCCTCTAACCTACGCATCTCAGGACACTAAGGGCAATTTTTAGCATGGCCAATCAACCTAACCTGCACATCTTTATTTAAGAATATAGTTAACATGTATAGTAAGAAAATTAGCAAGAACATTTATCAATTACAAACAAGAAACAAAACCACTATAATGTATAGCCCTTGATGGAGATATCTAATGTGTTCCAACCAAATCAAAACCTTGCCATAGACAAAGCCTTTTCAACAGGTTCAGTAGGACAAAATCTATTGCTCACGTGATAATGGAAATTGAGTCCTTTGGTTGAAGTTTGCCGTTCTCTGGATTCACTCCGAACAGTTTGAAGACAAGGCAGCTTCCCAAAACACCTGAGAGACTCTGGTCCAGCCCCAAAGACAGCAGGTTTTCACCCTTCAGGAAAACAAGATCTTGTTTTCAGCAAACCAACAGAATTTTCAAACCACCAAGGAGAGAGGGAAAGCACTTCCTTTTAGCATGCTGTCGCTTCTAAAACTAAAACTCAAACCTGTAGCTCCAAACTGAAAAGGAAAAATCTGTCCAAAAACACATGACCATCCTCCTAACAATGCAGGATCATAAAACTAAGCCCAGAGTAAATACAAACCCCATTTAAGCCACTTAAGTAGCAATAAAAGGATATTTCCAGTCAAGCCGGCAACAATTGCATCACTGAAGCTGTGAGCTAAGAAATCCATGTTTTAAAAATAACCTTTCTGAAAGGTGCAATAACATCACAATGGTAACAGAGTGCAACTGATAGAGTGGAGTTATCGTGAGTTTGATGAGAAGAGAGAGCAGTGAGGAGGGAAGGGAGGTGCTATTTTCTTTTTCTTTCTCTATATTTCTCCGCCTGAAGGGGATCAGGAGTTCAAAAGCTGCTGGACAGGGCTGAGGTCTGAAAACATCCAAGAATGGACAGGAGAAACATGCATTCAACAGTTGGTGAGCATCTGCTGTCAGGGAGAGCCTTCAAGTAGCTGAAAATTAAGAAAACACATCGGGGCAGGATTTTCAGCTCCTATTCATTGGGAGGGGCAGGGTGGGAATGCAGGCAAGCAGGAAATCCCATGAGAGTCTCCCTCCCCACCATTGGCAAGCAGAACCCGCCAGAGACAGTACACCCCAGGGGGTGGGAGGGCTGTGGGGAGGTGGGGGTGGGGGTAGAGTGGCATGCACAGACAGTACCTTGGTACTGGTCCCTGCCACTGTCCAGGCACAGTGCTAGGGGAAGTGCCAGGGAAGTGTTCTGTGTATGGGGGGTGGGGGGGGTTGACGTGTGAGTGGAGGCGTGTACCATGTGGGGTTTTCTGTGAAGGGGAGTGTTCCATGGGAGGGTGGGAGTGTTCCTTAAGATGGGGGGTGGGGGAAGTTTTAGTAAACTATCTTGCTGGCAGGTTGGGACCCGCTCCTTTTTTTAAGACCCTAAAAATACACCAGAGGAATCTGTCCTTGGGGCCAATGGCTTCCACATCATTTTCCCACTGCTGCACTGCTCTGCCTAAAAATGAGAAAATCCCACCATTTCCTTTTAAGAGAAAGAGCTACTTAGATATTGACTATCTAGCTGATCTGTGCCCCTCATTATTTTATAGACCTCTATAAGTTCACCCCTCAGCCTCCTACGCTCCAAAGAAAAAAGTCCCAGTCTATTCAGCCTCTCCTTATAACTCAAACCATCAAGTCCCGGTAGCGTCCTAGTAAATCTTTTCTGCACTCTTTCTAGTTTAATAATATCCTTTCTATAATAGGGTGACCAGAACTGTACACAGTATTCCAAGTGTGGCCTTACCAATGTCTTGTACAACTTCAACAAGACGTCCCAACTCCTGTATTCAATGTTCTGACCAATGAAACCAAGCATGCTGAATGCCTTCTTCACCTGTGACTCCACTTTCAAGGAACTATGAACATGTACCCCTAGATCTCTTTATCTGTAACTCTCCCCAACGCCCTACCATTAACTGAGTAAGTCCTGCCCTCATTCAATCTGCCAAAATGCATCACCTCGCATTTGTCTAAATTAAACTCCATCTGCCATTCGTCAGCCCACTGGCCCAATTGATCAAGACCCCGTTGCAATCGGAGATAACTTTCTTCACTGCCCACTACGCCACCAATCTTGGTGTCATCTGCAAACTTACTAACCATACCTTCTATATTCTCATCCAAATCATTAATATAAATGACAAATAACAGTGGACCCAGCACTGATCCCTGAGGCACACCACTGGTTACAGGCCTCCAGTTTGAAAAACAATCCTCTACAACCACCCTTTGGGTCAAGAAGCCAATTTTGTATCCATTTTGATACCTCACCCTGGATCCCGTGAGATTTAACCTTATGCAACAACCTACCATGCGGTACCTTGTCAAAGGCCTTGCTAAAGTCCATGCAGACAACATCAACTGCACTGCCCTCATCTACCTTCTTGGTTACCCCTTCAAAAAACTCAATCAAATTTGTGAGACATGATTTTCTACTCACAAAGCCATGCTGACTGTCCCTAATCAGTCCTTGCATCTCTAAATGCTTGTGGATCTTGTCTCTCAAAATACCTTCCAACAACCTACCCACCACAGATGTGAGGCTCACTGGCCTGTAGTTCCCAGGCTTTTCCCTGCAGCCCTTTTTAAACAAAGGCACAACATTTGCCACCTTCCAATCTTCAGGCACCTCACCTGTGACTATTGATGATTCAAATATCTCTACTAGGAGACCCGCAATTTCCTCCGTAACCTCCTACAATGTCCTGGAATACACTTCATCAGGTCCCGGGGATTTATCTATCTTGATGCGCTTTAAAACTTCCAGCACCTTTTTCTCTGTAATATGTACACTATTCAAGACATCACTATTTATTTCCCCAAGTCCCCTATCCCTAGAGGGCCATATCCCTCTATTCCCATCCGATTCATGTATTTGTATTTGCGGGGAGATCTAATAGAGGTGTACAAGATTATGAAGGGTATAGATAGGGTGAACAGTGGGAAGCTTTTTCCCAGGTCGGAGGTGACGATCACGAGGGGTCACGGGCTCAAGCTGAGAGGGGCGAAGTATAACTCAGATATCAGAGGGACGTTTTTTACACAGAGGGTGGTGGGGGCCTGGAATGCGCTGCCAAGTAGGGTGGTGGAGGCAGGCACGCTGACATTGTTTAAAACTTACCTGGATAGTCACATGAGCAGCCTGGGATTGGAGGGATACAAACGATTGGTCTAGTTGGACCAAGGAGCGGCACAGGCTTGGAGGGCCGAAGGGCCTGTTTCCTGTGCTGTACTGTTCTTTGTTCTTTCTTCCGACACCCCTTAAAACTAACTATCGTAAAGAAGAATAGGTTAAAAAGTGTACAGCATAGGAATTTGGCAGCATTAAAAGGTATAGATGTAAATACCAGGAGTATAGCAAACAAAACCAATGGTTAATGGATGCTTTTGCGAATGGAAAGTATTTTCCAGTGGTGTTCCAATGGTTTCAGATTGGGGCCTTTGCTGTCTGTTATATACATTAATGAATTGGATTTAAATAATTGGGAAACTTGCAGATGACAAAAATCAACTGTGTGGTTCATAGTGAAGAGTATAGCTGTTGTCTCCAGAATGATATCAGTGATTTGGTTGAGTGGGCAGAAAAATAGCAATTGGAATTCAATCTGGAAAAGTGTACGGTAATGCATTTTGGGAGAGCAAACAAAGCAAGTGAACGCTCAATAAATGTAAGGATATCGAGAGGGGTTGAGGAAGTGAGAGACCTTGAAGTCCCTGAAGCTGGAAAGACAGGTGGATAAGGTGGTAAATAAAGCATATGGAATGCTTTCCCTATTGTACAAGGTAAAAATACAAAAGCGGAGATGTAATGCTGGAATTGCATAAAACGTTGGTTCGGCCACAGCTGGAATTTTGTGCACAGTTCTGGTCATCACATTACAGGAAGGACATAATTGCTCTGGGGAGAGTACAAGGAAATTTACTAGAATGTTGCCAGGACTTGGAAATTGCAGCTATGAGGAAAGATTGGCTAGGCTAGGTTCATTTTCATTGGAACTGAGGGGGCTAAGGGGTGACCTAATTGATGTGTGCAAAATTATGAGGAGCCTAAATAGGTAGACAGGAAAGACCTGCTTCCCTTAGCTCGGGGGTTAATGTTGAGGGGATATAGATTTAAGGTGATTGGTAAAAGGATTGGGGGGACATGAGGGTTTTTTTTCACACTGAGGGTAATGGGCATCTGGAATTTATTGCCTAAATTGATGGCTATGGTTGCACCTGAAGTGCTGTAACCTGAACAACTATAAACAATGTACTGGAAAGTGAGAATAAAACTGAGTGGCCAGTTTCTTTTTCCCCTCTTTTTTGGCTGGTGCAGACATGATGGGCTGAATGGCCTCTTTCTACGGTGTAACTTTCCTATGATTCTAAGAAGCAGCTGAGCAACAGAAGCACACTAATACTTAGGAGTTAAAAGCTTCGGGTCACATTGTTTGAATTGGACCTCAAACTTTTGAGTGGTGTGTAGCTGGATACAATCCATTCCATGTTTTAGGACCACTGCCTTCATTCTGTTAGGTTTAATGTATTTCATTATATTCTGTGACACATGCAGACATCCTGATGGTTGATCAAGGAAGTGTTCAGACAGAGCGTGAGCTTGGAGCATATGCTGAGGAACATGCCCCAAAGGACAACATGCATAATATGTATGAAATGTTTCAAACAGAAGCAAATCATTTTTCCCTTCAACAATTTTTCATTCTATAAATCCCAAATCCATTCAACCTATGAACATTAACCTTAAATTGGGGAAGCTTCTTTTCAGGTGTCTTTTGCAAATCTTGACAGTGTACAAAAAGCCATTTAATAATGAATTATTTGAGTTTTAATGACAGTTTTAACTCTGGGTACCCTGGTCTCCTTCCACAGTCCAAAGATGTCCATGTCAGGTTGATTGGCCATGCTAACTTGCCCCTTAATTTCAGGGGGAATAGCAGCGCAAATACATGGGGTTACGTGGATAGGGCCTGGATGGGATTATTGTCGGTGCAGGTTTAATGGGCTGAATGGTCTCTTTCTGCACGATAGTATTCTATGATTCCAAATTGGTTAGAAGTAACAAAACACTTCACAATGCATCGACCATCTCTCTAACCATTTCTTTCAAACCTTAGAATGAAGTTTATCCAGACCCGAGAATTGGTCAGCTTGCACCCAACAATTTGCTCTACACTACTTCCCTGATGATTGTAATTTTCCTCCCTCCCTTACATTTTCTAATTTACAAGTATTTCTGGGGTGTTACTTGTAATCTATCCGGAAAGCATTTTACGAACTCTTCATCCATGCTACCTTCGGCCACCTGGTTTTTCCAGTCTATATGTTTTAAATTTCCCATTTTTATCCCTGTACCTTTCTGACAGGCTTCCATTATCACTTGTTTTATACTCTGTCCTACCATATAGTTACAATTGTGGGGTCTGTGGCTTCTTGCCTTTATCATTTCTCATCTCAACCCAAGCTACTTCTAGATCCTGGGGTCCTGAGCTTAGGCCATCGCTCTCTAATGTGCTAATACCATCATTAAGTAATAGAGCCATCCCTCCAACTATTCTTGATTTCCTTTCCTTCCTAAATGTTACATACTCTTCAAAATCGGGTCGCACTCTCTGTCATCCTGTAGCAACATTTCTGTCATGGCATTCAGATCGTACTTATTGATTTCTATTGGTGCTACCAGTTCATCTCTTTTATTTTTAATGTTATGTGCATTTAGATACAGAGCTTTTAGTTTTGTCGTTTTATTGTTTTTAAGTGTCCAGCTTTATCTGTTGGTTTACTCAGATTTTTCTCTCTGTTTTTTCCTGTCATGGTGGTCTGTTTATCATTTCCCATATGAGTACCTTTCCCTCTTGCCTTGTCTCTACTCCTCTTAGTTTACTACATTTTTCCAAATTTGATCCTTTGCCCCTCCTCATTTCCACCCCCCCTCCCCGCACCCCGCAACCATAGTTTTAAATCCTCTCTACTTTCCTACTTATGCGGCTCACTAGAACACCAGCAAAAGCACGGTTCAGGTGTAGACTGTCTCAATAGTACATACCCCCACTTTCCCCAATACTGGTGCCAGTGCTCCATGAACCGGGCCAACTTCTCCCACATCAGTCTTTAAGCCATCCATTCATTTCTCTAGTCTCATTTGCCCTCTGCCAATTTTCACATGGCTCAGGTAATAATACAGAAATGATTACCTTTGACATTCTGCTTCTTAGTTTGGTGTCTGGATCCCCATACTATGCAGAAACTTTTACTTTATCCTGCCTATGTCATTGGTACCTACGTGAACCACTACTACTGAAGTTATCTCTTCCTATCATCTTGAAGTAAAACTAAAGAAGCGTTGGATTGTCCACCCACTAATTTGATGTCAGCTCCTCCTATCATTGTAGAAATTGTTGACAAAATTGTGTGATTATAGTTAGGACAGGATGAAGTAACATTTTGTACTGAAAAAATAGATGCAGTTGTGAGACTTTTAATATACTGCATAGGTATGCAACTCAAATCAAACTATAAATCCTCAACAACTAGTTAATGCTGGATTCTTAAATGATAATTGACAGTTTTTTTTGCATTGCTCTACAGAGGTTAGCTTTGCTCTCTGTATTTGTTGTAGCAAAATGATGAACTGTTCTTAATAAACACCTTTACAAGTTGGTACATCTAGATCACATGCTTTCATAATATTTACCTCAAATGAATCCTCAGGGCGCATCTCTAATGTTGGGTAATGATTTTCAAGTAAGTATACATTTTCTCACAATAATAGAGATATGTAAAGATAATAATTGTTGGCGGAGTGGAAAATAATCAGATGAAAAAAACGATCATTTCTATTTTACACCACATGGCTTAAATGGTGGATCCCATTAAGAGTACAGTATGCACTCACTTTATTTGTCCTGGCTCGTGCTTTACAACTGTGCAGCTGTTTGCAGGATTAGAACCAAACCCCTGGTGTTTAATTCTCTTGCAATCACTTAGCTGCATCTAAATGAGTTTAACAGGTGGTAAATTGGTTTGTAAATTGAAGTTTAAATACAATTTGTATCAAAGTAAACTACTTTTCATTCAGTCAGTTAGTCTGGCTACTGACTAATGTGTCTGGAGTAAAAATATTGCTCGTTAGTTAGTCAAACTTGCTGTGAATTATAGAATAGGTAGAGTATTATACCTCTCGCTGTGGTTTGTTATTACCCATACGAAGAGATGTGATGGAAAGTTGATACAAATTTATCAAAAAGCATTCCAGAAGAATTGAACTTAATGTGAATAGATCTTGTGCAATGTTGCTTTGAGGTAATACTGATCAATTTTAATAGGTTACATGCCGTCGGCACTCAATTTGGAACCTAGGCTTGTGTACCCCATCTAAGGTTCATTCTGGTGCTTTTGCATCTTAAAACTTTTCAAGTTTGCCCATTGTTATAATTAATACAGCAGATTTGCTGATTGATATATCATCTACATTGCATCAAATGAAGACACACCTCTGTTTTCCTCCATAAATATGCTCTTCTGTTTCTCAGTTATTTACATGACTACATAAGACTTTTTTCTTGATTGCGGAGTATTTTAACAGGGGAGAGCAGTGGAATCCCAAAATAAATGATCTGAACAGTATAGTGAGATTCCAGGAGGACTTTGTCGAATTTCAGATCTGGAAGTGGTTTCGCTGAGTTGTCATTGCTGCAATATTGCACCGAGGAGTTTTTCTTTTCCACCATTGAATTCCCAGTTACTAAAACATTGATTAGATAATCCCTTGCCATGACCTAGTGTCTCTCTGGCTGACTTTGGTCAATGTGTATGAGTGCAACACCGAAACACCCCAGAAACAATTGCTTTTGGTTCCATCACTAACATGAGTTGTCTTCAATGATACAATAATTACCCCCCCCCCCCCACAATATATTGTTAGCTCAAATGTTTAATTTTATAGTTTAAGCTCTTCCAAATGCTGATCAGATGAGATTGTTTTATTTCTAATGCTTTCCTAACCCATTAATGCCATTGCAATAACACATTTCCTGCCCATTATTACGATTCACTTACTATAATTTCACGGAAATAGCCTCCACGGTACTTTTCTTTTTCATGTTTGACATGAACCCTGGCTCAATGAAGAATGCAGGAGGACATGGCAGGAGCAGCTCCAGGCACACCTGGAAATGAAGTGTCAACTTGGTGAAGCTACAACACAGGACTCCTTGCATGCCAAAAAGTGGGAGCAAACATGCAATAGAAAGAGCCCAGTGATCCACAACCAATGGATCAGATCTAAGGTCTGCAGCCCCTGCCATATCCATTCTTGAATAATGGCAGAGTATTAAAAACTGACAGAAGGAGAAAAATCCACAAATATCCCATCGTCAATGATGTCAGAGCCCAACACCTAAGTGCCAAAGACACGTCTGAGACACTTGTATCCACCTTCAGTGATGATCCATCTCAACCTTCACCTGAGGTTCCCAGCATCACAGTTGCCAGTCTTCAGTCTTTTTGATCCTCTTCATTTGACATCAAGAAAAGGTGGAAGGAGTTGGATACTGCAAAGGCTATAGGCCCTAACCACATTCTAGCAATGGTACTGAAGACTTGAGCTCCATAACTAGCCACACCCCTAGCCAAGCTGTCTCAATAGAGCAAGAACACTGGCATCTACCCAGCAATGTGGAAAATCACACAGATATGTCCTGGCCAAAAAAAAAGCAGGACAAATCTAATTACTGCCCTATCACTCCTCTTTATCATCAGCAAAGTGATGGAAGGTGCCTTGACAGTGCTATCAAACAGCAATACACATCAATCAGCTGCTCACTGATGCTCAGTTTGGGTTCCACCAGGCCCAATTAGCTCCTGACCTCATTAAAGCCTTGTCAAAACATAGTGCATGAATTTGTGCCCAAGTGCAATCAACTCAATTCACCAGTGATTCATTTTAATTCTTTCAGATCCGAACATGACTTAAACTCATAAGGTCAGACAAACTCTTCAGACAGTAAGTTCGAAAGAAGTTTATTCAAAAGAAAAACATACAGAGTTACAGTATGGAATTAATTAAGCCCGAATGTATGGGGGAGGGGTGGGGGGGTCACACATTCATCCAGATAAATCTACTATACAAAACACATATCTGCAATCAAAATCAATTCACGACATTCTTTCCAAACTAAGTAAGATCTAATTGTAAATAACCCGATTCACCTAAAAGGAAAAAAAGATAGAAAAGATAAATCCAAGCAAAATAGTATTTTTATGACTTCCCATGAGTGATCAAGGTGCAGAAGTGAACTCCTTGCTATATCTTCTTCATTGACACGTGTTCTTGGACCAGCATAAGTCTAGCAAAGGGATCTTTTCTGAAACCTTGGACATCATACTGGGTCAAGCCACGCAACTGTTAGATCTTTGGTAGGTTCTGGCAATCATAAGGTTAATTTAAATGGTCCTCAATATTTTCAAGTGATACAATTTTGATTCATTAATTTTGATTAATTTGAAACCATTGGGCCTTATATTTGGTATATCATGGTATTAGAAATTTCTGAAGCTGGAACAATTCCAGTTAGCTTGCATCTTTCTGACAATATCTAAACTTCAAAATACAAATGCAAAATTCGGAATCAAGTCTTTCCTATATTTTCTATTAGTTATGTTCATTCACCTTATAATTCAATCAAAGTACTTTTCTTAAAGAAGTCATCAGTTAAATCACTGTCACAACATAAAATCAACAACCCCAATAAAAGAAAAAAATCAAATTGTTAAGTGGTCTCAGAACACCTGTTTTGTTTGACCTTGTGGGCTTATTTCAGTGAATATCAAATGGTTTCAGTGTGAAAATGATCAAGTTTTACTGAAAATCACTACACAAGCTCACTTATGATGGACAAAAGGGTGAAGGTAAGAGGGAAGGTGAGTTTGACATCAAAATCTTTAACATCAAGGCAACATTTGATTGAGTTTGGCATCAAGGGAGCCTGCCAAAATGGAAGTCAATGATAATAAGCAGAAAGACACTATTGGTTGGATTAGGACCTGGTACAAAAAATATGGTTCTGGTTGGTTGAGGCCAATCATCTCAGCCCTGGGACATCTCTGCAACAGCTCCTCAGGGTAATGAAGAAAGCCCATCTTCAGCTGCTTCATCAATTGCCTTCCTACTATCATTAAGTCAGAAAGGGGATGTGCGCTGATGATGCAGTGTTCAATACCATTTGCAGCACCTCAGATACTGAAGCAGTTAGTGTCTATGCAGCAAGACCTGGACAACATTCAGGCTTAGGCTGATATGTGGTTAGTCACATTCACACCACACAAGTGGGAATTGTTATGACCTCAGTTGGTCTTAAAACTGGACAGGAAGGTCCCTGGATGGAAACTCTGGCTCAATAGACCATAATATTTTTTTTATTTTAGAAAATGTGAAGGAATAGAGCCACAGGACCACTAATTCGATTTTACAACAAGAAAAGAAATATTTATTAAATATAGAAAGTTTGATTATGATGCAATATTCCTTTTCTTCCCCCCCTTAGCTTCACAAATATAAACAGATTTTAAGGTTACCATGGGTTACAAAGTATATCTGAGGCTATAATGGTCTCAGTAGCACACAGTCCCATTAAACACTTAGGTTGGCTGTGGTCAGACACACTCTACTCTGAACCCAAGTGGACTTTTCCTCAAATTCCATCCAGATAATTCTTATACCATGGGCTACTTGTCTCATGGAATTCCAGCTTCCACAAGAGTGATTTCAAGCTCAGCTGGCAAAACTTTCAAATCTTCTTTTAAAGAATGCTTTCCCTCAGCTGTTTCTGTCAATGATTCGCTTTCAAGTTTTGCACCTCCCCTTCAGGATTCTTTTTGTCTAGATTGGTACACAAATTCTTCACAATCTCTTTACCTATCAATTTCCAGACTGTATTAAGATGGCACAAAACTTGATTTACCCCAGAAGTCTGCCATCCCATTTTAAACATGATTACTACGGCTGTGCCTTCAATTCAGAACACTTGATCTCCTTCTCCATTGAATTTGAATTCTCCTGATCAGTGCTTTGTTTAACCTCTTGATTTCTGTTTCCTTAACTTCAATCTTCCTAAGACATTCTTTCTGTCCCAATTCCCTGATTGTCTGGACTTTATCTGGTTTTTTTGGGAAGTCTACCTTTTTACAGCCCCCTTGTCCTGTCCAGTTTCTCTTCTGGCAGAACGGAGAGATGTTCTCTCCCTGGCATCCTATCTTCAACTGCAATATACCCAGCTAAAAACTAATCTAAAAAAAACCTTCTCACCTTAAAAGACCCCAGTTGTTAAGCAACAACTTCTCCTTCTTCAATCTCATGTTTACTTTTCGTTATTCAAGGAAGGGAGAAGAGATAGCCCGGGAAATTATAGACCAGTGAGTCTAACCTCAGTGGTTGGTAAGTTGATGGAGAAGATCCTGAGAGGCAGGATTTATGAACATCTGGAGAGGAATAGTATGATCAGAAATAGCCAGCACGGCTTTGTCCAAGGCAGATCATGCCTTACGAGCCTAATTGAATTTTTTGAAGATGTAACTAGACACATAGACGAGGGAAGAGCGGTAGGTGTAGTTTATATGGATTTCAGCAAGGCGTTTGATAAGGTGCCCCATGCAAGGCTCATTGAGAAAGTGAAGGGGCATGGGATACAAGGGGACATTGCTTTGTGGATTCAGAACTGGCTTGCCCACAGAAGGCAAAGAGTGGTTGTAGATGGGTCTTTTTCAGCATGGAGGTCGATCACCAGTGGAGTGCCCCAGGGATCTGTTCTGGGACCATTGCTCTCTGATTTTTATAAATGACCTGGATGAGGAAGTGGAAGGATGGGTTGGCAAGTTTGCTGATGACACAAAGGTTGGTGGTGTTGTGGATAATCTAGAGGGATGTCAAAAGTTGCAACGAGACATAGATAAGATGCAAGACTGGACGGAGAAGTGGCAGATGGACTTCAATCCAGATAAGTGTGTGGTGGTTCATTTTGGCAGGTCGAATAGGATGAAAGAATATAATAAGGGTAAGACGCTTGGCAGTGTGGAAGATCAGAAGGATCTTGGGGTCCGGGTTCATAGGTCGCTCAAAGCAGCGTCGCAGGTGGAGGCTGTGGTTAAGAAGGCGTATGGAATACTGGTCTTCATCAATAGAGGAATTGAGTTTAGAAATCGGGAGATAATGCTGCAGCTGTATAGGACCCTGGTCAGACCCCACCTGGAGTATTGTGCCCATTCTGGTCACCTCATTACTACCTTTGTTGAAGCCATAGAAAGGGTGCAGAGGAGATTTACAAGGATGTTGCCTGGATTAGGTGGCATGCCTTATGAGGATAGGTTGAGAGAGCTAGGTCTTTTCTCCTTGGAGAGGCGAAGGATGAGAGGTGACCTGATAGAGGTGTATAAGATGTTGAGGGGTATTGATAGAGTGGATTCTCAGAGGCTTTTACCCAGGGCTGAAATGGTTGCCACAAGAGGTCACAAGTTTAGAGTACTGGGGAGTCGGTACAGAGGAGATGTTAGGGGTAAGTTTTTCACTCAGAGGGTGGTGGGTGCGTGGAATCGGCTGCCGGTAGTGGTGGTGGAGGCGGGTTCGATAGGGTCTTTTAAGAGACTTTTGGATAAGTTCATGGAAGTTAGTAAGATAGAGGGTTCTAGGTAAGCCTAGTAGGTAGGGACATGTTCGGCGCAACTTGTGGGCCGAAGGGCCTGTTTGTGCTGTAGCTTTTCTATGTTCTATGTTTTAATCTCTCTGAGCACAATAGAAGCAGTTTGAACTGAAACCAAATTGCCCCATGCATACAAATACCTTTGTCCAGCATGAATCTATTTACACTTCTTTACACTGAAACATTAAATTAAAGCTACTTAAAACTATACCTCATTTCTAATATTTACAATGCAAGTACAAATCACTTACTACCTTTGTTTTCCTGATAAAGGCAATGATCATCTCCAACAAGATAAAATCCAATCACCTCCCTTTGACACTCAAGAGTATTCCCACCACTGAATTCCCCAATATCAATGTTCTGAGGGTTAGCATTGACTAGACACTGAACTAGATCAGCCAAATAACTATTGTGGCTACAAGAGCTGATCAGAAGCAAGTAACCTATCCTCTGACTCCCCAAAGCCTGTCCACAATCTACAAGGCATTGCCTTGTAGATGGTGAAATCCTCCCCACTTGCCTGGATTAGTGCAACCCCATCAATATTCAAAAAGCTTGACACCATCCAGGACAAAACAGTCCACTTGATTGGCTCCCCATCCATTACCTCAAGAATTTACTCTCTCCACCTCATACACACGGTGGGAGCAGTGTGTACCATGTACAAGATGCAGTTCAGGAATTCACCAAGGCTCCTTCGACAACACCTTCCAAATCCGCAAGTTCTACCAGTATAAGAACAAGGGTAGCAGATACAAGGGAACACCATCAGTTGCAAGTTTCCCTCCAAGTCACAACCATCCTAACTTGGAACTATTCCACAATTCCTTCAGTTTCTAAGTCAAAATCCCAGAACTCCCTTCCTAAAAATATTTGGGTGTACCTACAGCTCATAAACTATAACAGTTTAAGAAGGCAGCTCACCACCAACTATTGAGATTGGGCAACAAATATTATCATTTTGAGAGATGCCCACATCTTAAGAAAAAAAACTTAACTGTAAACAGGAAGGAAGAAGCCCAATCCCTTGTGAACATTTCAATTCCTGACAGGATTTTTTCAGTGAGTGAGTGAAACTGCTTTGAGACAATATTAAATAGCTTTTTATGGGGTGTTTGATGATTTAATTTTTCAAAATTATATATTTATATTTCTTACCTTTTAAATCTTATTTTAGCTGTCTATACTAAATTTATAAAATCAGAAGTTATTTTGAAACAAGGTATTTCTGAAATGTGAAAGCTGGTTTCAACAGAATTATTAGCTGTGCTTGTATAGGTTGCAGACTCAGAATTCGCAGTTTTTCCCATCTGTTAAATATTTGAACAAACCAGAATAAATATTAACCACTTAAGCCAATTAGAAACATTTGATAAACAATCCTTTGCACTGTCTATTGGCCTGCATTTTTCATATTCTGGGGACTCGGCTATCTGGTGAGTTGACGGGATCTCATCCTTGCTGACTCTGACAAACATGTGGCCATTTTACCCTCTAACAAACATTGATTGGCAGTATTGTCCATCTGTCACTTTGATTTGGTCCCACCTTGGAGAGCAGATGGCTAATCAGATTGACTGGCACCTCTCCGGTCTCTCCAAGCTCAGCACTGCAGTGGCCAGAAGAGATACCGCAACGATATGCCTGGGACTAAGTGTTGGGAGATGGAGGTCACATAAATGATAGGGATCCCAGGGAGAGAAAGGTAGTGGACACTGAGGGGTCTCCAGGGTGATGATTGGGGTCCTAGGGGATAGGATGGTAGATAGGAGAGGGAGCTCTGGAGGTTTCTGGCCTACATGGGCAGGTACACATCATCCTCATTTCCATGAAATCCTGTCTGCTCCACATAATATTACTTCCAGTTTGGAGCAGGCAGGAGGGAATCCCATCCATACAATTTGTTCTTTGTAAATCAATCAATGATTTTGTTGCATGTATTAGACAAACTATATGCTCCCAAAATGCTGTAAATATTCTGTGCTCTCATTTTGTTATTCCTTTGAATCCAGGTTAGTCAGCATTATGTGAAGGAAAATGTGAGCTTGTTAATATGATTTAGCAGTACGAGATTAGATAAGCACAAACTTCAGGTTTTGCAAAAAATAAGTTAAAGTTTTGGCAGTAGAGATCGCTTTACAAAAGCACTATCATGAATCTTCAGATGTTTGACACTATAAAGAATTGTAATTAAGACCCATCACAAAAGTGAAAAAATAGCTAAGTGTGCAATATAGTACACATTCACTTGGTCACAAATGAAAACAGTCATATATCTATGCATTACAAACAATGTTATGGGCATTTCATGAGGTATACATTAGGGGGATTAATTTTTTATGTTCAAATCAGCTTGTGTGTTAATTTTGTGCTAAATTGCAATCATTTTGTACTTTATGGAGCTGGTGGCAGCATTTTTCTGTACATTCCTGAAGGTGCTCTCATAAATCCAATAGATTATTGCACTGTGGTGATTGTGGTGAATGTCCCTTTAAGGGCAACACAACAGAAGAGGGACCAATTTGGGCTGTGAGTGGATAATCACCCCAGAGAGAGAGTCCTGTCTTTGGAAGAAGACAGTTGGAGACATGTAGAAGACATGTTTATTTATTTAATGTAGGGACTGGGGCAGCCAATGGGTGGTTCCAGGACAACTGGGGGGCTGCCAACCTTGTACAATATTTTCTTATTAATAGATACCTTTTGTATTCCTGAGAAAGCCTGCGAA
This sequence comes from Mustelus asterias, assembly GCF_964213995.1. Classification (NCBI taxonomy): domain Eukaryota; kingdom Metazoa; phylum Chordata; class Chondrichthyes; order Carcharhiniformes; family Triakidae; genus Mustelus; species Mustelus asterias. The sequence goes on along the minus strand of NC_135801.1, from coordinate 98,135,537 downwards.
CATGCATCATTACATTGGCGATAAGGCTGGAATGGATTATGAGAATACTGCCTGTGGCCCAACGCATGTGAGTATCCTGTTTTAATCGAAGTCTGAAGAGAAAAGAAATACTCACCTAAAGGCCTATCTTTGGGAGGACAGACCCAATGAGATGTGGAAATATTGCCAGATCCTAAGGGGCAGGCGCGAAACGAGCCAAAATTGGCTGGAGGACTCAAAGGTTTAGACATATATAGGAAAAAATGAAGCGAAAATAACCCTCAGAAGCAAGAGCTGTGATTTTGCGTTTAAGATAAAATAGAACATCTAAAGAGTTGCTGCAGAGTTTTTTATAAGAAAAAAAGAGAAGAAAGCAGAGAGAACAATGTTTTTAAGTGGAAATGCCCTAGAGAGCTGTCATGTGGTCTCCAGAGGTGTGGAACAATGAAGGGGCCGAGATTGCCAGGCTCCTGGTCCAAGTGGAGCCTGTGCGGGGGGTCCAGGTAGTGGTGTCTGCACTGATGGACTGTAGGCAGCAGAGTTCCAAAGAGAAATCCCCAACCTATTTGAAAGGAAGAAGTTAAAGTGTTAAAAACAACAGTTCCAAACAGATAGCGCTGAATCTTGCAATGAAATTAACAAAAGAAACAGACACATCAAAAAGAAGAAAAAGAATGGATTCTCCATGCTGCCCCAGGGAAAAAAAGCTACAAAGATCACTGGAAGAGCTTTCTAACCGTAAAAGAGAAAAAAGTTTTTAAATAAGGTTCAAAAAGAAACAGGCAGGATTCATGCCAAAATGTCAAGTGTGGGAAAAGCACAGAAAACCAATAACTGCTGATAGCTGAAAAAAAGTTGACAGTCTTCAGGTCGTAATACATTGAAAGTGTCAATGCACTTAAAGCAGCAACCACAAGAAGAAACAAACAGTAATGGAAAGGAAAATTGGAGAAGACTCCAGATAGAGGGCAACTCTCAGAAAATGTCCATAAGCAACCAAGACCTCAGGGAAGTAGCAATGCCATATCTCAGAGGAGGGAATGAAGGCCTCAAGAAAGAGGCAACAGAAGATCTCAAAGAGGAGGCAATAGAAAGTCCCTAAAGGGGGGTCAATGAAAGACCCTGAAGGGTGGGTAGTGAAAGACCCCCAGGGAAGGGCAGCGAAAGACTCAGGAGGGAGGGCAATGAAAGACCCCAGGGAGGGCAACGAGAGAACTGCAGAGTAGAAACAAGTCAAAACTTTCATCGAAGACAGATCTGATCACAGTGAAGATAAGACAAGTAGAAATGCAGGTTCCATTTGTGAAATGTATATGTCCAGTAAGACCATGATGGATTCATGGAGGAATGCAGAAATTAAAAATTTCAAAAGAAACTAGGAACTATTGAATATTAAGAGCAATCAGCAAAATGAATTAAAGCTCTAGAGAAGGCATTAAAACAACAAGATAAAATGATGGACAGCAAACATTAAAAAATTGCAAAAATTTACAAAATGAAGTTAAGAAGAAGGGGAAATGAATGAAACAATGTAGAATAAGCTGAACTCCATGAAAAACAACTAGAAAATAAGAACAAGTCCAGTGAAGAATTGATTTGGGAGGAACTTGAAAAAAGGAAACTTGACAATGAGAAATTAACTGAAGAGGTAAAAGCATTGAAATTACCAGCAGAATCAGCAACTCTGACAGAGGAAGAAACTGAATGTCAGAACAAGATTGCTGAAATGGTCATGCAAATGGAAAAGCAGCAAGCCTGTATGGAAGAGCTCCATGCAGGACTAAATTTGGAACTGCACATAGTTAAAGCCCACCAATAAAGGTGTTTATGTTTAAAAACACACAAGCCTCAAGATCTCATCAATGAGCCATTGTGACTGCAACAATAAAAAATACTCATCTTAAGTACATAATATGACATGGTGTGGAATTCTCCGGTTGTACGTGCCCCAAGACTGGAAATTCCCGTCCAATCTCAATGGGCCTTTAAGTAGTCTGCTGAATTTTTTGCCTCAATTTCTGTGGTGGGCGAGATGGTAGAATTTCAGCCATGGTGTCACGATATGAAACATTGGAAGCGGATCAAGTTAGATCCCCGGAATTATTGTCACTGTAGACATGGAGGGACAGATTGTTCATAAACGTGGTGGGTTACTTGAGGAGTAGAGAGACTATCCAGAAATCAATGTTGTCATCAAGGCATGTATTCAAACCCATAAGCACCGTAGCACCAGAGCGACTCATCGATCTGTTATAGACATAATCAACGTCTTTGTGGAAGCAAGTTGGAATGAACAGCCTGTGCCAGAAGAGGTACCTGTTATTGCAGTTCCAGTTAATGTCAATCCTGTTGAAGCATCTCAGACAACAGAATTATGCCACTGTACGAGAAACAGACAAACCCCTTAAATATTTGATTTATATATTGTTGGAGGTGAGGAGGGAAAGAAGCTGGAAAAGCAGGATATCACAAGGCAAGAGATTCAAGGGCATAGTGGCAGTCCTTCAGAAGGTCGACGACTTAAATACTACTGACATGCCAGGAAAAATAAATAGCAGAAATGGGAAGCTATTTCAGGCCTGAAAACCACCAGATGTTTCAACAATTTAGGAGGGCAAAAGGGGGCCATGAATTGTGCTTGGCAGGCCAGATTAAGGAGAATCCCAAGGCTTTTTATGCATATATAAGGAAGAAGAGGGTAGCTAAGGAAAGGGTAGGTCCACTCAAGGATAGTGGAGAGAATTTGTGTGTCGAGCCAGATGAGGCGAGTGAGATCCTTAACGAATACTTTGTATCAGTATTCACAAAGGAAAAGAATGTGGTGAGTGTAGAAAGGAGGATATTGACATTCTAGGACATGTTGAGATAAAAAGGGAGGAGCTTTGGAGATTTTGAAATATATTAAGGTGGACAAGTCCCCAGGGCCAGATGGGGTCTATCCCAGAATACTGAGAGAGGCGAGGGAAGAAATTGCTGAGGTCTTGGCCAAAATCTTTGTATTCTCTTTGGCCATGGGCAAGGTACCAGAGGATTGGAGAGGAGCTAACATTGCTCCTATGTTTAAGGGCAGAAGAGACAATCTGGGAAATTACAGGCCTTTGAGCCTTACATCAGTGGTGGGGAAATTATTGGAGAAGATTCTTAGGGAAAGGATGTACTCATATCTGGAAAAGAATAGGCTTATTAGTGATAGACAGCATGGTTTTGTGAAGGGCCAAAAGATGGCAGATGGAATTTAACCTGGACAAATGTGAAGTGGTGCCATTTGGAAAGTCTACTGTAAAAAGAACGTATACAGTAAATGGAAGAGCCCTTAGAAATATTAGCATACAGAGGGATCTAGGCATGCAGATCCATAGTTCCCTGAAGGTGACCACTCAGGTGGACAAGGTGGTCAGGAAGGCGTATGACATGCTGGCCTTCATCGGTCAGGGCGTTGAGTATAAGAATTGGAAAATTATGTTGCAGCTGTATAAGATTTTGGCTAGGCCGCATTTGGAGTACAATTCTGGTTGCCACACTACTGGAAGGATGTTGATGCATTGGAAATGGTGCAGAAGAGGTTTACCAGGATGTTGCCTAGTGTGGATGATATGGACTATGAAGAAAGGTTGAACAAACTTGAATTGTTTTCATTGGAGCATCAGAGGATATGGGAGGGGGGGACCTGCTAGAGGTTTACAAGATTATGACAGGCTTGGATAGTCAGAGTCTTTTTGCAGGTCGAAGGGTCAATTATTCGGGGGCATAGGTTAAAAGTGAGAGGGGGAAACTTTAAGGGGCAGGTTTTTCACACAGAGAGTGGTGAATGCCTGGAACATGCTATCGGAGGAGGTGTTGGAAACAGATTTTATACCAACATTCAAGAGACATCGGGATAGATATGTGAATGGGCAGTTCATTCTCCCTGTACCGTTGGGTTAAAGACAATTTGAATTTAACTTTTTCCAACTCTGGAAAAGTTAAGACGTATCTGAAGCAAATTCCACAGGGAATTTTGCAACTATCCAAAGAAATGAACGAAGTTCAGACCTGTTCCTACCAAGTCTACCCTGCGTGCATCACGTTCCAGATGCCTGTCTTACCAAAATCTGGCTTGAGTGCAGACAGCTGCTGATTTATAAGGGCAGCTGTTTTCATGAAACACAAAGGTGCAAACCCAGACCTGGGCCCATTCCCATTCCCGTAAAATAGTAGCTGCCGTGTTCAGGGGCAGGCCTTCAGAATTTTGGGCATGTCTGCCATTTTTGCCACAACAGTGAACCTGTCCATTGCAGAATAAAATCAAGCCCAGGTCTATAAATCTCCTCTACTCTCAAATTAGGATTCAGAAACAAGCATTTGGGGATAGCAAAAAAAGCCAACATTAGGTGCTGTGCATTTTTTACAAAAAGGATTGAAGCATGTATGAGGCCCTCTTGGCAACACCTCTTCTATCCTTAACACTCACTTGCTCTCCCAAGCATCCTCCCCCTTTCAATTGCTTTACCTCCTGTCCCAGGAGTTATTTAAGGGTGATTGCAATGGCCGAAATTGCAGGTGGATAGATGTATTTTCATATAAAATCTCACAAGAAGCACATGCCTGCATCTTTTTTCGAACTTCCTCACCATTGCACTTGCATTCTTCTGAGATTGATTTTAGTGACATTACACTACCTACTAAACTTAACTCGCAAAAAAATCCTGCTTTTCCAGTAGTTGAATTTCAATGGGGATATTCTTCCAATCATCAACTATAATTTTGTTCCACAAAGACCCTATGGAAGTCAATATAACTGCCTACTATACTATTTCTCACTGTTTTCCGTGGACCTTCTGTCAAAATCACAGCAGATGATTCAACCCCTTTGGTCTGTATAATTTCCAGTTTATTCTTATGGTTTGTTAGCTGTAAGATTCATTTCCCTACAAAATTCGACAATACAATCCAGGAATGCATTATGGCAAATGAGAAAAATCCTTTTGCTGGCATAGTCCTCGAAGCAGATTTAAACAGCTGCACAAGTTGGAGATTGCCATGCAAGTGTAATAAGCAGCAATGGCAAAGGTTCAAGTGGAAACAGGTATTGGTAGCAAATCAAGAGGATGTGGCTTGATGTACTATTCCTGTCCCTGCACACAAATCAGAATATTTACTCTATAATTCCATGTATGATTGTTCAGTTACTGAATAAATGGTTCGGTTGTAAGCTGCCTTAAAACATATCAATCTCACAATGAACCTTTATATTATTTATTATTGAACAAAGAACAAAGAAAACTCCAGCACAGGAACAGGCCCTTCCGCCCTTCAAGCCTGCACCAACCATGCTGCCCGACTTAACTAAAACCTCCTATCCTTCCAGGCACCATATCCCTCTATTCTTATCCCATTCATGTACTTGTCAAGACGCCCCTTAAAAGTCACTACCATATCCGCTTCCACTACCTCCCCCGGCAACGAATTCCAGGCACCCACTACTCTCTGTGTAAAAGATCTGCCTCATACGTCTCCTTTAAACCTTGCCCCTCGCACCTTAAACCTATGCCCCCTAATAATTGACTCTTCCACCTTGGGAAAAAGCTTCTGACTATCCACTCTGTCCATGCTTCTCATAATCTTGTAGACTTCTATCAGGTCTCCCCTCAACCTCCGTCGCTCCAGTGAGAACAAATCAAGTTTCTCCAACCTCTCCTCATAGCTAATGCCCTCCATGCCAGGCAACATCCTGGTAAATCTTTTCTGTACCCTCTCCAAAGCCTCCACATCCTTCTGGTAGCGTGGTGACCAGAATTGAACACTATATTCCAAGTGCGACCTAACTAAGGTTCTATAAAGCTGCAACATGATTTGCCAATTTTTAAACTTAATATCCCAGCCGATGAAGGCAAGCATGCCGTATGCCTTCTTGACTACTTTCTTCACCTGCATTGCCACTTTCACTGACCTGTATACCTGTACACCCAGATCCCTTTGCCTGTCAATACTCTTAAGGGTTCTGCCATTTACTGTATATTTCCTATCTATATTAGACCTTCCAAAATGCATTACCTTGTGCGGATTAAACTCCATCTGCCATCTCTCCGCCCAAGTCTCCAACTGATCTATATCCTGCTGTATTCTCTGATGGTCCTCATGGACCAGTTCATTTTCAGTGGCACTCATGATGGGGAAAACAAGTGCCAGTCAAGCACTTAAGCAACTTGCAGGATCTACAAAACTGGGTCAGAAGTCTTACCCTTGCAGCAGCAGCTGCTGCCGGCAAGAGCCCACCAGAGGCCCTGGATCAGCGAGGGATCTAAGCCACAGCTGAGTGTGGACGGGATTGTTGGCCGGGGGGAGAGTTAGGAAGTCAGAAGGAAGAACAGGGGAGTGGCTTTCTTTGGGCTTTCCCCTCACACCTACAAAAAGGTGGCAATCAATCATAGGGCCAGCAGCTGAGCAGTGCCACTGGGAGCAGTGGTTACTGCCGACATTGCACTTAGCAGGGAGGACAACATAGGAGCAGGCTGGCATCCTAACTGGCAAGTGGATCAGGAATAACCGTGCCCCAGAGAGGGACAGGGGATCAAGCTGGCGAGATAGGGGGTGAAAACTGCCATTCGGAGTTCTTCTGTGGGCTACTGCTACCTGATTAGGAGGATCCCAATTCCCCAAACATGCAGAGAGCCTACCAACATTCATCCTACTCAGCCGAGAGCCCAGGGTAAAGTGCCAGTGGCACCAGGAAGAGTCCCCAAAATTAGCCACTTAACTGTCTTAATTGGCCTCTGGGTGGGAGGACAGATCATTCCTTCCCCATCGCTGGCAAATGTCATGCTGGCAAGAAACTGACAGACACTCCAACACAATCTCCCCTACCAATCGCCATCCCTCCCTCCTCCCGCTCCAACACCAGTCTGTCTTCACTATTTTGCACCCCTTTCCCTTTCCACCTCTCAGCTTATCCTTGGAGGGCTGGTAGGATCCAGCTCAAAGTGTGCACATGTAGCACAGATGTTAATTCCCTAAAACTATATCCATAGTGTTAAAAATACAAGCACCATGTAACCAAATTTTGTGACCATTGTCTTCGTTCACCAAAATCTAGACCAAATTGTTATACAGCATTTAATTTAAACACCTTCCAAGCATTCCAGTTTAATGAGACAAACAAAGACAGTAATTCAATTATTTCTTTAACACTTCTGGTATCAACTCAAACGTAAATGGTTGCAACTCATTAACTCTTAAACTGTGCTTTAACTTTAACTGAACATCAACTTTAACTCTTTAACTGAAAATAGATACGATCTAGTTTAAGAAAACCTTGGCCAAGAAATATCATTGATGTAGAATCTATCTTCTTCTCTGAAGCATCCTTCAGGGAACAGATGTTCTTGTGATGGTTGGTTTCTTCGAGTTATCGCTGGCAAACAAAGGACTGCAGTGTCTTTTATCCACAATTTTCCACTTGCTTCCGGAAGATTCTCCTTCATCCAGCCAATGAATTGATCAGAAACCCTAATTGCATTGTTCAATTAGGCCAATCAAATACAGGCAGAATAGTGTCATCGGTCACTCCAAACCTCATCATCTCTAGGCTCCTTAAATGCATATCATTTACATTCCAATGCCCAGATAAGGAACACTGGCTCCAAACATCTGTAAAGAGCTCTTCTCTACCAAGGTCAAGCTGTTAAATTTGACACCTTCTATCCTTTAATGAATTTGCAGGCCACTGGCCACCAAAGTTGCTACCAAATAAACCTGTTGGACTTTAACCTGGTGTCACAAGAAATCCCAGCATAATGAAAAAACAACTTTACCCATAGCACCATAGAATCCCTACAGTGTAGAAGGAGGCCATTCGGCCCATTAAGACTGCACTGACCACAATCCCATCCAGGCCCTATCCCCATAACCCCATACATTTACCTTAGCTGGTCCCCCTGATGCTCAGGGGCAATTTAGCACGGCCAATCCACCTAAGATGTGGAGATGCCGGCGTTGAGTTTGTGTCTATATATGCCCTGTTTGTGAACACAACTCCTCACTCACCTGATGAAGGAGCGAGACTCCGAAAGCTTGTGCTGCCAAATAAACCTGTTGGACTTTAACCTGGTGTTGTGAGACTTCTTACTGTGCAATCCACCTAACCCACACATCTTCGGAATATGGGAGGAAACTGGAGCACCCGGAGGAAACCCACGCAGACACAGGGAGAACATGCAAACTCCACAGAGACAGTGACCCAAGCTGGGAATTGACCCGGGTCCCTGGCGCTGTGAGGCCGCAGTGATAACCGCTGTGCCACCGTGCCGCCCAAAAACCAGGTTTGCTTGATTGAAGATTTTTCAGCATATTAAAAGTTAAATCTACATTCAGACACAAAATAAAAGTGGAATGATCATGCTTTCTTCCGAGGAATCCAGAAATAATCCTAGGAGATGTATTTATAGCAAATTGGTCACCTGGAGTTTCTTTCCTTTCAATCTCGCCAGAGGGTAATGGGTTTGTGAAATATTAGCGAAGCCCGTGTTAAAATGTTACAACTGCTGTATTTGCACTGGTGATAGCAGTGTGATGGATTTCTGGTAAGTTGCTGACAAAATTGTAGCAGGAATAAAGTTATTTTTCTAGTTGACCCCGAGTGTAAAGTTATTGCAGAATTGCTCAGTGGCTAAATATTTTCAGACTGACTTAGAGGGCTCTCTGGGTGGTCATTATTTGTTCCTTATTTTAATTTGACCAAGGATTATACACTTAGGAAGGCAGCAGAAGAATTTTGATATTACACACTGAGGAAGATTCTTGGGTTCATATTCACCCTCGTCTGACACAGTTATATCATTCGATTGACCGAATGCATATTAATAGCAATTGAAATGACAATGAACCAAGTAAATTGTGGTGAAATAGTACTGCAGAATATATTCTCCTTAATTTAAACCCCTTTGAGTTGTTTTGGAATTATGTTCCTTTTAGTAAATTTGTAGAAAATGCAATTGCATTTATCATCAGTGAATTTGTGCGGTTCATCATTCTAAATTAAAGATTCTTCTGGAGTGCTATGTTAAATACTTTTGACCAATTTGCCACTGACTATTATCTACACATTCTGTGAATGTTTGTTATGCAAAAATAAATAGTAAACACATTCACTTAGAACAAATAATTCCAATTTTCACTGCACAGCATGAAAATCCCCATCTAATTCTACATTTTTGCAAAATCCTTCCATCCCGCTGCATTGCTTTTGTAGTACAGGCCGGGGGCCTCGAGTGGAGGCCATTTTGTGTGGCGTTTGTGTGCGCCACGGTCTCCACGTGTATCCAGCATCATCAGTTTCGTGCCAGAAATTGGTGCGGAGCTGCATAATGTATGCAAATTCTAATTTGCATAAATTTTAAATGGCATTAGTGGATCTAGGACTGAGATCTCCAGGCCCACGAGCCTCTCCCCCCCTGCCAGGAGAGGTTCACTCCAGCAGGGTTTGATTTGATTTGATTGATTTGATTTATTATCGCCACATGTATTAACATTCAGTGAAAAGTATTGTTTCTTGTACGCTATACAGACAAAACATACCATTCATAGAGAAGGAAACGAGAGAGTGCTGAATGTACTATTACAGTCATAGCCAGGGTTTAGAGAAAGATCAACTTAATGCAGGGTAAGTCCATTCACAAGTCTGACAGCAGCAGGGAAGAAGCTGTTCTTGAGTCGGTTGGTACATGACCTCAGAGTTTTGTATCTTTTTCCCGATGGAAGAAGGTGGAAGAGAGAATGTCCGGGGTGTGTGGGGTCCTTAATTATGCTGGTTGCTTTGCCAAGGCAGTGGGAACTGTAGACAGACAATTGTAGACATTCATAATCTTTTGTAGTTCCTTGCAGTCTTGGGCAGAGCAGGAGCCATACCAAGCTGCGATACAACCAGAAAGAATGCTTTCCATGGTGCATCTGTAAAAGTTGGTGAGAGGTGTAGCTGACATGCCAAATTTCCTTAGTCTTCTGAGAAAGTAGAGGCATTGATGGGCTTTCTTAACTATAGTGGTGGCATGGGGGGACTGGGACAGGTTGTTGGTGATCTGGACACCTAAAAACTTGAAACTCTCAACCCTTTCTACTTCATCCCCATTGATGTAGACAGGGGAATGTTCTCCTTTACACTTCCCGAAGTCGATGACAATCTCCTTCATTTTTTGACATTGAGGGAGCGATTATTGTTGCCACACCAGTTCACCAGATTCTCTATCTCATTCCTGTACTCTGCCTCGTCACTGTTTAAGATCTGACTCACTACGGTGGTGTCGTCAGCAAATTTGAAAATCGAATTGGTGGGGAATTTGGCCGCACAGTCATAGGTGTAAAAGGAGTATAGTCGGGGGCTGAGAACACAGCCTTGTGGGGCACCGTTATTGAGGATGATAATGAAGGAGATGTTGTTGCCTATCCTTACTGATTGTGGTCTGTGAGTTAGGAAGTTCAGGATCCAGTCGCAGAGGGAGGTGCCGAGGCCCAGGCCACAGAGTTTGGAGATAAGTTTCGTGGAAATAATAGTGTTGAAGGCTGATCTGTAGTCAATAAATAGGAGTCTGACATAAGTGTCCTTGTTATCTAGGTGTTCCAGGGTTGAGTGCAGGGCCAGGAAAATGGCATCTGCTGTGTACTGTTGCAGCGGTAGGCAAACTGTAGTGGATCCAGGTAGTCCGGGAGGCTGGAGTTGATAAATGCCAAGACTAACCTTTCGAAGCATTTCATAATGATGGATGTCAGAGCCACCGGCCGATAGTCATTAAGGCACGATGCTTGGATTTTCTAAGGTACCGGGATGATGGTCGTCTTCTTGAAGCAGTTAGGGACCTCAGATTGTTGTAAAGAGAGGTTGAAGATGTCTGTGAATATCCCTGCCAGCTGATCCACGCAGGACCTGAGTTCATGTCCAGGTACCCCATCCGGGCCAGTTGCTTTCTGTGCATTGACCTTCAAGAAAGCTGCTCTGACATCTGCAATGGTGAACCCTGATGCAGGTTCATCCAGGGCTGGCAGGGTGGAGAGCATGCTCTCGCTGACCTCCTTGCTGAAAACGGGCGTAGAATGCATTGAGTTCATCAGAGAGGGGTGTGTTGGAGCCGGCGATTTTATATGCCTTCATCTTGTAGCCTGTTATTTCTTGCAGACCTTGCCATAGTCGGCGGGGGTTGGTGTGGCTACCCTGAGACTCTAGCTTTGTCCGGTATTGTCTTTTGGCATCTTTGATGGATCTCCTTAGATCGTATCTGGCTTTCTTGTATAGACAGTAAGAAGTTTAACAACACCAGGTTAAAGTCCAACAGGTTTATTTGGTAGCAAAAGCCACACAAGCTTTCGAGGCTCTGAGCCCCTTCTTCAGGTGAGTGGGAATTCTGTTCACAAACAGAACTTATAAGACACAGACTCAATTTACATGAATAATGGTTGGAATGCGAATACTTACAACTAATCCAGTCTTTAAGAAACAAAACAATGGGAGTGGGGAGAGCATCAAGACAGGCTAAAAAGATGTGTATTGTCTCCAGACAAGACAGCCAGTGAAACTCTGCAGGTCCACGCAACTGTGGGAGTTACAAATAGTGTGACATAAATTCTGATTCTAGGATCGCATGATAAAGACTCAGGAGGAAAAAAGCAGAAATATTTATGTGAAATAGTGTGACATAAACCCAATATCCCGGTTGAGGCCGTCCTTGTGTGTGCGGAACCTGGCTATCAGTTTCTGCTCCGCGACTCTGCGCTGTCGTGTGTCGCGAAGGCCGCCTTGGAGAACGCTTACCCGAATATCAGAGGCCGAATGCCCGTGACCGCTGAAGTGCTCCCCAACAGGAAGAGAACAGTCTTGCCTGGTGATTGTCGAGCGGTGTTCATTCATCCGTTGTCGCAGCGTCTGCATAGTTTCCCCAATGTACCATGCCTCGGGACATCCTTTCTTGCAGCGTATCAGGTAGACAATGTTGGCCGAGTTGCAAGAGTATGTACCGTGTACCTGGTGGATGGTGTTCTCACGTGAGATGATGGCATCTGTGTCGATGATCCGGCACGTCTTGCAGAGGTTGCTGTGGCAGGGTTGTGTGGTGTCTTGGTCACTGTTCTCCTGAAGGCTGGGTAGTTTGCTGCGGACAATGGTCTGTTTGAGGTTGTGCGGTTGTTTGAAGGCAAGAAGTGGGGGTGTGGGGATGGCCTTGGCGAGATGTTCGTCTTCATCAATGACATGTTGAAGGCTCCGGAGGAGATGCCGTAGCTTCTCCGCTCCGGGGAAGTACTGGACAACGAAGGGTACTCTGTCCACTGTGTCCCGTGTTTGTCTTCTGAGGAGGTCGGTGCGGTTTTTCGCTGTGGCGCGTTGGAACTGTTGATCAATGAGTCTAGCGCCATATCCTGTTCTTATGAGGGCATCTTTCAGCGTCTGGAGGTGTCTGTTGCGATCCTCCTCATCCGAGCAGATCCTGTGTATACGGAGGGCTTGTCCGTAGGGGATGGCTTCTTTAACGTGTTTAGGGTGGAAGCTGGAGAAGTGGAGCATCGTGAGGTTATCCGTGGGCTTGCGGTACAGTGAGGTGCTGAGGTGACCGTCCTTAATGGAGATGCGCGTGTCCAAGAATGCAACCGATTCCGGAGAGTAGTCTATGGTGAGCCTGATGGTGGGATGGAACTTGTTGATGTCATCATAGAGTTGTTTCAGTGATTGTTCACCATGAGTCCAAAGGAAGAAAATGTCATCGATGTATCTAGTGTATAGCATCGGTTGAAGGTCCCGTGCGGTGAAGAAGTCTTGTTCGAACCTGTGCATGAAGATGTTGGCATATTGAGGTGCAAATTTGGTCCCCATGGCTGTTCCGTGTGTCTGGATGAAGAACTGGTTGTTGAAGGTGAAGATATTGTGGTCCAGGATGAAGCGGATGAGATGTAAAATTGCATCTGGAAACTGGCAGTTGTTGGCGCTGAGCACTGAGGCCGTTGCAGCAATGCCATCGTCATGGGGGATGTTGGTGTAGAGTGCTGAGACATCCATTGTGACGAGGAGCGCTCCTGGTTCAACTGCTCCATGTGTGCCGAGTTTCTGTAGGAAGTCCGTCGTGTCGCGACAAAAGCTGGGGGTTCTTTGTACAATGGGTTTCAGGATGCCCTCGACATAGCCGGAGAGGTTCTCGCACAGGGTCCCATTGCCCGATACGATGGGACGGCCGGGTGTGTTTGCCTTGTGTATCTTCGGGAGGCAGTAGAGATCTCCAACGCGGGGAGTACGTGGGATGAGAGCACGGAGGGTGTTCTGAAGGTCCGGATCAAAGGTCTTGATCAGAGTGTTGAGTTGACGGGTGTGTTCTTTGGTCGGATCTGCAGGTAACTGTCTGTAGTGTTCCTCGTTGTTGAGTTGTCGGTACACTTCTTTGCAGTAATCCGTTCTGTTCAGTATGACGATGGCCCCTCCTTTGTCTGCTGGTTTGATGACAATGTTGCGGTTGGTCTTGAGAGCGTGGATGGCGTTACGTTGTGCTTGGGTGATGTTCGGGGCTGTCTTGTGAGTGCGGCTGATGAATTTGGTGTTGACGCACCTCCTGACGGCTTGGGCATACATGTCAAGTCGAGGGCAGCGGCATTCTTGGACACGCGCATCTCCATTAAGGACGGTCACCTCAGCACCTCACTGTACCGCAAGCCCACGGATAACCTCACGATGCTCCACTTCTCCAGCTTCCACCCTAAACACGTTAAAGAAGCCATCCCCTACGGACAAGCCCTCCGTATACACAGGATCTGCTCGGATGAGGAGGATCGCAACAGACACCTCCAGACGCTGAAAGATGCCCTCATAAGAACAGGATATGGCGCTAGACTCATTGATCAACAGTTCCAACGCGCCACAGCGAAAAACCGCACCGACCTCCTCAGAAGACAAACACGGGACACAGTGGACAGAGTACCCTTCGTTGTCCAGTACTTCCCCGGAGCGGAGAAGCTACGGCATCTCCTCCGGAGCCTTCAACATGTCATTGATGAAGACGAACATCTCGCCAAGGCCATCCCCACACCCCCACTTCTTGCCTTCAAACAACCGCACAACCTCAAACAGACCATTGTCCGCAGCAAACTACCCAGCCTTCAGGAGAACAGTGACCAAGACACCACACAACCCTGCCACAGCAACCTCTGCAAGACGTGCCGGATCATCGACACAGATGCCATCATCTCACGTGAGAACACCATCCACCAGGTACACGGTACATACTCTTGCAACTCGGCCAACATTGTCTACCTGATACGCTGCAAGAAAGGATGTCCCGAGGCATGGTACATTGGGGAAACTATGCAGACGCTGCGACAACGGATGAATGAACACCGCTCGACAATCACCAGGCAAGACTGTTCTCTTCCTGTTGGGGAGCACTTCAGCGGTCACGGGCATTCGGCCTCTGATATTCGGGTAAGCGTTCTCCAAGGCGGCCTTCGCGACACACGACAGCGCAGAGTCGCGGAGCAGAAACTGATAGCCAGGTTCCGCACACACAAGGACGGCCTCAACCGGGATATTGGGTTTATGTCACACTATTTCACATAAATATTTCTGCTTTTTTCCTCCTGAGTCTTTATCATGCGATCCTAGAATCAGAATTTATGTCACACTATTTGTAACTCCCACAGTTGCGTGGACCTGCAGAGTTTCACTGGCTGTCTTGTCTGGAGACAATACACATCTTTTTAGCCTGTCTTGATGCTCTCCCCACTCCCATTGTTTTGTTTCTTAAAGACTGGATTAGTTGTAAGTATTCGCATTCCAACCATTATTCATGTAAATTGAGTCTGTGTCTTATAAGTTCTGTTTGTGAACAGAATTCCCACTCACCTGAAGAAGGGGCTCAGAGCCTCGAAAGCTTGTGTGGCTTTTGCTACCAAATAAACCTGTTGGACTTTAACCTGGTGTTGTTAAACTTCTTACTGTGTTTACCCCAGTCCAACGCCGGCATCTCCACATCACTTTCTTGTATAGGTCAGTGTCGCCTGACTTGAATGTCTCAGACCTGGACTTCAGCAAGCAGTGGATATAGCGGTGGTTTAGTATAGCTACCCACTTGCGAGGAGCTGGTGCTCCCACTGGAATTAAAGGAGGGGGCAATCGAGGTCCCCCAAAGGATCGGGTGCCAAGTGAGTGTTCCTGGGCATTGCCACTTTGGCAGTGCCAGCCTGGACTCCTAGAACTGCCCAAGGGGCAAAGTGCCGATGCCCAGGGGGCACATTGGCACTGTCCATCGCACAATGCCAAGGGGCAGGGCCTAATTGGGCAGGGCCTGGTGAGGGCGGGGCCTCTGGTGATGATTGGCGGAAGTGGGGGCCCATCTGCCCCTGCATTTGGGCTGAGTGACAGAGTGAGGAAGGCCAGCGATCGGGGCTGGCTATTGGGGTGGGGGGGCAGCTTGCTGGGGGGTTTGGGGCTGCCGATGGATGGAGGTATCGGGGTGGGGGGAGCATCAGGAGGGAGGGGGCATTGAGGCGGACTGGGATGGGTCGAGGCTGTCCCAGGCAGGTTCGGGTGGCCAGCAATCAGGAGGCTGGCAGACAGGGGCCATTCGCCGCTGACAGATCAACACATGCGCAGTGGCCCGCTCAGTGCTTTGCTGCCGGCATCTTTAGCGGCAATAGGCCCACTGATTTTCAATGGGATTTATGCTGAGGCTCCCTGCAGTGCACAGAGTGTGAGAGATTCATTTTCAAACTCACGCTGAACAAAAACCAAAGTGATTTACTCCAGTTTTTACGTGAATTTGATACTTAGAATTTTTTGGGGAGAACTGCTCTCATTGTCTTTATTAGAGCTACATATTTTTCAAAATTCATTAGAGTTGCTTGCATAGAGAGAATATATGCATTTTAATTAATTTACCCATATTAGCCTTAAGCATTGTAAATATATGTACAGCCAATAGTTTTTATATTCAGTGCTAAGTTCCTATAAGCAGTACTGGAATAAACGCATATGGAGCATGGAACAAGCTAAGACCAATCAAATCACTCTCAGATCCTTCATCAGAATGTGTGCAGCCCACACTTAATGCTCTTGTGACAAACCTGTGTCATTCTAATCCTTATTGATTCAGGATCTTATTCATTTCTCACATTTCTTTCTCAGAGCTGTGTCCATCGAGATGCAAAGGAAACACACAATTTTATGACTTTTCACACCTGATGTTAATATCGAATATTGATTAGATTGCATAGGCTTCCTTTTATTCTGCTGCAACAAGATATCAAAATTCCAATACATCGATGGAACACTTCTATTTCCAGCAATGGATACTCTTTTGGGGGTCAAATTCTCCCTCAGTGTACCCAAACAGGTGTCGGAGTGTGGAGACTAGGGGATTTTCACTGTAACTTCATTGCAGTGTTAATGTAAGCCTACTTGTGATACTAACAAATAAACTTAAACTTAACACTGATTAAGTTTGTAAATCAATGAAATATTACATGCAGCTCTGGACCCATGCCATAAGAAATTAAGTTGAAAATTCTCTTGCTTATTTCACTGATGTTACATTTATACTTTGCTGATGATTTGCTTTTTTAAAATACAGAACAGTGAAATTAGACACGTTTGACATAGTCCCCATCCTCTTTATTAGGAGCATAGCCAAGTATTAGACCAGAAAAACCGACCACAGTACATCTGTCTTGTCCCCCTGTCTAAAAAATATAGTGCAATATCATTGCTTACTCTAGTAATGAAAGGGTGTTCGAATTGACTCACAGAATTAGCTCCCGCTGCGTCCCTTCACAGTCGGTCTGTGCATTTGCCACCTTCTGCAAAATGTGTTGAAATTTAAACAGTCTTTTCACCATCCCTTTTCTATATTTGAGCCAAGTTTTCTTGATGTAGAGTCCATAACTGTGTTGAAGAGAGTGAGATTTAAACTATTGTTAATTTTTAAGCTCTTGAATACTTCGGTCACACCCAACACTAAACTTTCTCTTCCACTGTAGATATTTCCAACTCCTATAACTTCCCTCTATAACTCCAGTAGGAAATTTGGTTGACCCCTCACTGCATCCTCTCCAATGCATGGATATCACTAGTGACTTGAACTGCAAGTGGAAAGGGGAAAGTTCTGGCTGTGCTGACTGATGCAACTGTAATCTGCTGTGAACTGTTGACCTTGTATACAACTGGCAGTGCTACTCCCTGTGACCTGCAAATCTAGTTGGTGGCATCATATTAGATGTGTGTAGCACCTTTTCATCTCTTTCTTTTCACCTTCTGCCATTTAAAGCAAAAAACCTGGGTGTTTTAAAAGCAACCCCCAGTATTCTGGTGACTTGCAAAAGTGTATTGGATAACAATAGGCAAATATTATTTTGGTTGTATTTGCAGGTAAAGGATTAACTGGGTGCAATATATAGAAAGAAATCAGGTGGGGCGGATTGCATGTGCATAATACAGCATAATAAGATTTTCCATTTTGCAAGAGGAAAATCTTCCCCTTCCATGCCATGGTACACTCCAAAGTGGATTATTTGTCCTATAGTTTGACTCCCAGTATTGACTTGCATGTTGGGAATATTGAGGAGTTCTTCCACATTAATGTCTTCTTAACAACCCCTGAAAATCATTCCCTCTAATAATACCAGTGATCCACAGAAATATATTTCAAAAGCAGAATGACAGATATACAAAAAAGAATACTGCATCCTTTTTGTAAGTGCTCATTTGGGACAAGAATTGAAAGTGAAACTTACCCGGAATAAATTGTCTGGAAAACCAAGTTTGTCCCTGGGATGAATTTTTAAAAAACTGTATTTTGGGTGATACGGAGGCACAGTGGTTAGCACTGCTGCTTCATAGCGCCAGGGACCCGGGTTCGATTCCCGACTTGGGTCACTGTCTGTGCAAGTTTGCACATTCTCTCCGTGTCCGCATGGGTTTTCTCCGGGTGTTCTGATTTCCTCCCACAATCTGAAAGATGTGTTGGTTTGGTGCATTGGCCATGCTAAATTCTTCCTCAGTGTACCCGAACAGGTGCCAGAGTGTGGCGACTATGGGATTTTCACAGTAACTTCATTACAGTGTTAATGTAAGCCTACTTGTGACACAAATAAATAAACTTAGAACTTACATTGCAACTATTTCAACAAATATAATGATTAAATTCCTGTTCAAACTGCAGATAGTGTGGCCAAATTAATGAACTCTATTTTTGTTGGTTTGGAACGAAGCCGAGCCACTTCGGTCACCAGAATCCCCCTTTGTGACTAGTCACCCTTGACATTGTTTATTGGGTGCTTTCTGTGTCTTCCTCACTTTCTTGTTCCATATATCTCTGTGCGCAAAGCCGTGAAAGATATTATAGTTGTTTCCATTCTTGGAACATGCTCAAACAATTGCAATGATTTTTCTTGGATTTCCAGTATAAGCTTTGTTTCTTATCCATTATGTATTGGCTTTACAGTATCATTTCTGCCTTCGCCAGGTAACTGAAAGATTGCCATGGATATTTTTCAATGCAATAGTCATAGACTCCAGCAATGACACTTGAACTGAAGATTAAGGTTATGACTTAGGGCGGCATGGTAGCACAGTGGTCAGCATAGCTGCTTCACAGCTCCAGAGATCTGGGTTTGATTCCCGGCTTGGGTCACTGTCGGTGTGGAGTTTGCACATTCTCCTTATAGAATCATAGAATCATAGAAACCCTACAGTGCAGAAGGAGGCCATTCGGCCCATCGAGTCTGCACCGACCACAATCCCACCCAGGCCCTCCCCGCTAATCCCTTTTTTTTTATCCGCTAATTTACCTGCTAATCCCTCTAACCTACGCATCCCAGGACTCTAAGGGGCAATTTTTAACCTGGCCAATCAACTTAACCCGCACATCTTTGGACTGTGGGAGGAAACCGGAGCACCCGGAGGAAACCCACGCAGACACGAGGAGAATGCGCAAACTCCACACAGACAGTGACCCGAGCCGGGAATCGAACCCGGGACCCTGGAGCTGTGAAGCAGCAGTGCTAACCACTGTGCTACCGTGCCGCCCTATGTCTGCATGGGTTTCCTCCGGGTGCTCTGGTTTCCTCCCACAGTCCAAAGATAGGCGGGTTAGGTTGATTGGCCATGCTAAAATTACCCCTTAGTGTCCTGAGATGTGTAGGTTAGAGGGATTAGCGGGTAAATATGTCGGGATATGGGGATAGGGCCTGGGTGGGATTGTGGTCCATGCATACTTGATGGGCCAAATGGCCTCTTTCTGCACTGTAGGGTTTCTATGATTCTATGACTTTTATAAACATGCAACAACACAGGATTGGGACAAAGTTGAAAGTTTGACCTTAATATAGAATATAGAAAAGTGAATTGCAAACACTTCATCAGTTTCATCGCAATGCTGATATCCATTATGTTGTCTTGTCACACATAAGTGGTTTATTCTGTTCAGCAATATTGTACCATATGTTTCAACTAAAAGAGATATCAAGATTTGTTTGTTGTCTGATGCAGGGAAATACCAGAGCTTCTATATTATTCCATTAAACCCAAGCATGATCTTCGAGTGCATTCATTTTTAATGCCATAACCTTTGCTGCCACATTGAGATACTACTCAAATCAGATCCTTTAAGGCAATTGACAAGGTCTCACATGCAACATGCTTTTGGTAGTTGTGTTGCAAAGAATAGTCCTGATAGGAATTCACAATGTACTCTAACCACTGTTAGCCTAAGGGTTGCCCGTACAGTTGCGGAATGGATGATGTGACGAGCACAGTCTATGATGGTTAGGCCTTTTTGCTATTGCACATTAGCAAGGAATTGAGTTGTTTGGTGTCAATGTTGATCATTGCTGCAAGTAAGTTAACTGAATGTGGCAGCAAAAGGTCATTGTAGGCTGATGAATGCAAATATTTCTGACGAATCACTACATGTACTTGCAGGGTTAAATTCTGTACTAATCTCCCCTGTCACATTCTGTGTTGTAGTTTGTACTTTGAAGCTTTTGACATTGTGTACCATTACACTACTCAAAATGAATGAAGCAAATAGAAAAACATGCTCTTATGAAGTTACTAATAAAACACAGAAACTTACAACTTTTATTAGCAACAAAACAATATCAGGGAAGGTCCAGAAGATTATATTAGAAACATAGAAACATAGAAAAACTACAGAACAAAACAGGCCCTTCGGCCCCACAAGTTGTGCCGAACATATCCCTACCTTCTAGGCCTACCTATAACCCTCCATCCTTTGTAAGTCCCATGTACTCATCCAGGAGTCTCTTAAAAGACCCTATTGAGTTTGCCTCCACCACCACTGACGGCAGCCGATTCCACTCGCCCACCACCCTCTGTGTGAAAAACTTCCCCCTAGCATTTCCCCTGTACCTACACCCCAGCACCTTAAACCTGTGTCCTCTCGTAGCAGCCATTTCCACTCTGGGAAAAAGCCTCTGAACATCTTATATACCTCTATTAGGTCTCCTCTCATCCTACGTCCTTCCAAGGAGAAAAGACCGAGCTCCCTCAGCCTATCCTCATAAGGCATGCCACTCAATCCAGGCAACATCCTTGTAAATCTCCTCTGCACCCTTTCAATCTTTTCCACATCCTTCCTGTAATGAGGCGACCAGAACTGAGCACAGTACTCCAAGTGGGGTCTGACGAGGGTCTTATATAGCTGCATCATTATCCTCGGACTCAATCCCTCGATTGGTAAAGGCCAGCACACCATACGCCTTCCTAACCACCTCCTCCACCTGCAGGGCCGATTTTAGAGTCCATTAGTGTACATTAATGTACATTAATATACATTAGTGTACTCATGTACATGTTCATGGTCTGGATACTGGAGATTTATGATATAATCACTGTCCCTTATTTTGAATAAGGCATGGAAAAGCATGTTTGGCCTGAATAACCCCTCGGCTAAGGAACTGAAAGAAATAGTGAGCCAGCAGCTCTTAATAGGCTGCTGTTTGCCATAAATAGGGAAGTTATGGGAGTGACAAAATGTGGATTCATTATTCATCATGGCAAATTATTGCAGCAGAGTGGGAATAGTTGAAAGTAAATTCTTGAGCATTGGAAAAGGTAATGCAATTTCGCATTTTCTTGCACCAAGGAATGTTTGGTGCAAGAAAATCCATTCCTGGTACAGAAGTGCAATCTTTTTCTTTAAAAATGCCATTTAAAATATTAATGAAATCTATACATGGTTAAATAATTAGGGAAAGCAAACTAGCAGTTTCTCCATTCTCCAGGTGTCTCCCACCGACTGGTTGGCACGATAACTCATTCCATCTGCTACTGTTTGATACATAGCTCTGGAAAAGGAATCAGATTGCAGGTGGGTAGAAATGCACAGCTACAATCTGCTGAGCCCACGCAACTACAAAATGACATTGCTGGCAGGTTAGCAAGATTGCTACAGATCTAATAAATTAATTTTTTTATTGGAAATTGTAGTATCAAACGATGCCAGAAATAATTTCAAAGAAGTTAGTCATACAGCTGATTGACATAGCCAACTGGACTGGAAACATAGCAGGTCAAACTGGTCTTCAGCAAAATCACACAACAGATGACAGCAAATGTTCAACCCATTTCACACCACAACTGACATTCTTTTCCACTAGAGTTAATTTAACCACCAGCCCAGGCTGCTGACTCATTGAATATTAATTCCACCCCCCAGAAACAGCCGTAGCCAGTCAGTCCTACCAATCTGTTTCATTCTGCTGTGAGCCAAGGCAGCTCTTTGGGATTGATAATATGAGGAGTGACACATCAGACATCTTCTTCACGGAAAATTAGTAGTGGAACAAAAGCAGGGGAGACAATAGTTCCCTAGTGCATTCTTCATGGCAACGCCTTGACCAATCGGGTTTGACTTGCCAACCAATCAGCATCCTGTTCTCATGCAGTGTAAATTATTGCTCCCTTTGAAGTTTGATATTCTTGTGTCTGTTGTAAGTTTCAGGGCAATCCTCCATATTTTAAAAGGACTCAGGAGAAACCTGACAGTTTAAAAGTAGTAAGAAGTCTCACAACACCAGGTTAAAGTCCAACAGGTTTATTTGGTAGCAAATACCATAAGCTTTCGGAGCTCTGCTCCTTCATCAGTTTAAAAGTGGCCAACTCTGGCTGCTGGCTGATAAAAACCTCCCAGAAGGCTCGGCAGGACAAACATAACCTGCCTGTGGACTGTGCTAAGAGAAAGGTGTGAGCCCCCTGAATATGCAAGTGCCCAGAAAGGCAGAGACACCAGTGATCTAATCATCAGAAGGACAAAGGGAGATGGAGGCCAGTAGACGAACAGTAAACAGACAAACGGGGAGACAATGGCCACAGAAATCGGCCCATCCACAGAAGACAAGAAGACCCATCCCACTAATGGGATACCGTTCAGGAAGCTCCGGAGGAGCATTAAGAAGACATTAAAATAACGACCAACGGGGGGTCAAGGCAGTTCCAACATTTTGTGTTTGGACTTGACTCAATTAAAACCGAGACTGCCGGTGATCGAAAGCCCATTGTCCTTGAACATCACCTACGGGGGCAGGGAAGTTGGTTGTTAAATTGGGCTGAAGTTAAGATCAAGGGAGGCAGATAAGCAAGACCGAGCTCTCTTCCAGAATGGCAAGCTGATGTGCAGAGGCGAAGACCAACAGCAGCCCAGTTTCGACCCTGCACTAAGACATTCGAGCCCACCACAAAGGAACCCCTTTTAGAATTGTGAGTATCCCAGCCAACCTTGTGAAGCTCCCGAGGATAGGATAGAGGTTGAGGCAAGGGGAGGGCTGGTGTATTGTAATTTTAAAGTTCAGTAATCCTGTTTTGAACTGTGTAAAGTAAGATTTTACATTGTACCCGTTAGCATTTCTCCCATAGTGATAGTATAAAGTATAAGTTTTATTCATGTGTGGTGGGGTATTGGAGAGGTTGATTCTATTGTTAAATAAACCACTGTAAGTTTTGAAACTCGTTTGGAGTCCGTCTTGCCTCTTGTTCTCTCATCAGCGCACTCTGACGAGGTCACAGTTTCAACATCCCTTACCATAAATCCGGAGTCTAGAACCGAGGGTGATCTGAGTGATTCGAACCCGCTCACTCAAGGGAGACAGCTGGTCAGGAGATAAAAAGGACAGAGTCTCTCTGTTCTCTCTCTTGGAGGCCTACTCGAGTGGAGTGGGTGCAGGGTGGCCGTTGTCCCACCGACAAGGGAGAGAATCACTCAGGCCTTGGTGGCAGTTTTGGGATGGCTGTGTGATATAAGTATCTGGTTACCGGTCAGGTATAAACGGTGAGCCTGGTTCAGCGCTCTCTCTCCTGCGGAGTTGCCCCAGTGCAGCATTCCCTGGCCTTTGAAATTTCAAGGCCTGTAAGAGAGAGACACTCGCAGCTATCGGCAGACCCCCAAATACTGGCCTGTAAGTGGAGTAAAGAGAAAGATCCCGCTACACTGTCCTGATGAATGCAAGATGAAAAGCTTCTACAGCATGCCTCTTTTTTCAGCATGTTTGTGACTGCTGCAAATGAATCAACACAGCCCCACGATGTCACTCTTTGAGTTTCTCAAGATGATAACCAACAGTACCAGCCACATAAATGCTGTAGCTTTTTGAAAATTTTTTAACAGAATGTGGGCTTCACTGGCTAGGCCAGCATTCATTGCCCATCCCGAGTTGCCCTCTTGAACCGCCGCAGTCCATGTGGTGTATGTACACCCACTGTGCCGTTAAGGAGGGAGTTCCAGCATTTTGACGCAGCAACTGTGACAGAGTGGCACTGCTGCCTCACAGCGCCAGGGACCCGGGTTGAAATCCAGCCTTGGATGACTGTCTGTGCAGAGCTTTGCACATTCTCGCCGTGTCTGCGGGGTTTCCTCCAGGTGCTCTCTTTTCCTCCCACACTCCAAAGGTGTGCCGGTTAGGTTGATTGGCCATGACAAATTGCCCCTTGGTGTCCCAAGATGTATAGTTTAGGGGGATTAGCGGCATAAGGATGTGGGGTTATGGGGATGGGGCCTGGGTAAGATGCTCTGTTGGAGAGTCGGTGCAAACTCAATGGGTCAAATGGCCTCCTTCTGCACTGTAGAGATTCTATGATTCTATGAGTGTAAAGGAATGATGATATCTTTCCAAGCCAGGTGTTGAGTGGCTTGGAGGGGGAGTTCCAGATGGTGGTGTTCCCATGTGTCTGATGCCATTGTCCTTCTAGATGGCAGTGGTTGTGGGTTTGGAAGGTGCTGTCTATGGAACCTTGTTGTATTCCTGCAGTACATCCTCTAGATGGCACACACTGCTGCCACTTTGTTGACAGTGGAGGGAGTGAATGTTTGTGGATGTGGTGCCAATCAAGCGGGCTGCTTTGTCCTGGATGGTGTCAAGCTTCCTGAGTATTGTTGGAGCTGCACCCATCCAGGCAAGTGGGGAGTATTCCATCACACTCCTGATTTATGCCTTGCAGATTGTAGATAGGGACTTGGAATTCTGCAAAAAGCAATTCAAGTAAAAGGAACAAAAATGAAAGGGGTAGTATAGTCAGGGGAATAGGTTGTGTTGCATGCCAGTGCCATGGTTAAGGACATCTTTTCGTGGTTGAAGATGAACTTGGGATGGGAGGCGAAAGATCCTGTGGTTTTGGTCCACACATGAGGAACTGGCAATTATGTGTGAAGTTTGCACATTCTCCCCGTGTCTGCGTGGGTTTCCTTCAGGTGCTTTGGTTTCCTCCCACAGTCCAAAGATGTGCAGGTTAGATTGATTGATCATGCTAAATTATCCCAAGTGTCAGGGGGATTAGCAGGGTAAATATAAGGGGATACCGGAATAGGGCCTGGGTGGGATTGTGGTCGGTGCAGACTCGAAGGGCCAAATGGCCTCCTTCTGCACTGTAGGGAATTCTGTCGGGATTCTATGTTTTGCTGAGAGAGACTGAGGAGTGAGGGTCCAAAATAAAATACAGAACACCAAAGGTAATCATCTCTGGACTGAGAATAGAGAAAGGTTGCTGAATTCTGAGCTGCAGACGGATCTAGGTGTTCCAGTGTATAAGTCACAAAAAGTTAGTATGCAGGTACAGCAAGTAGTTAAGAAGGCGAATGAAATATTTATACTTCATTGATACAGTGGGCGAAACTATGGGGAATTACTCTGGGCCCACTGGCCCCGATTGGGATGGCCTTGAGAATTGGCAGTTGGCAGGAAAGCGGGTTTTGCACCGGTCCCCAAACCCATTGCGGCCCTCCCAGGCTGCGCTGCTGGCGCCGATTAGGTACCTGGCCAAAGCGGGCGGGAGGCCTATAAATATTAAATGCATCCATTTGAATGTCATTAGCGGACTTGCAGCCCAAGTCAAATGGTCCTCACATTCACCCACTTCCCCAGCGGGATTCGCACTGGGCGGGCTTTGGTTCAGATCCTCACAATCTGGCACGTTGGACCCGAGGGTCGAGGTAGCCCTCAGCAATGAAAAACATCCTCCCCCCACACCACGCAGGCATAAGGCTTATCCCACCCAACCCCCACTCAGTCCCCTTCCCCTTCAAACACCCCACTCAGTCTTCCTTCAGGCCATGCACATTGGCAGTGCCAACATTGCACTGCTGCTGGCACCCTGGAACTGACACCCTGGCCTGGCACTTTGGGCACTGAGGGGGCTCTAGGAAGTAGATCCAGTGGCTATTTGCTCCTCTGCTGCAGCTAGGCTGTAGAGGAAGGGTCCTCAAGGGTCCTGGGGGGGGTTGAGTGAAACCACAGGCTGTCAATCAGGATTAGACTCTATAATAATTGTAGTCGGGTTCAATGGGGTTTTTGTGGTGCAGTCAACCTTGAAGGGATAAAATGAACATGGATGGCTGGAGGCTAATAGAAAGCCTTTAATCTGACAATTGAATCTTTTATGAGGCACTGCAGTTGAACTTGTTACAGGGCAAGGCTCCAAGTACAATGGAGAGGGTTTAAACGGTTTCAGCTTGCTGGAAAGCCACAGCAACTTCAATCAAAGCTGTGTGCACACTTTGTGGCTGAGTGCACAGCTGGGCAGAATGGAACAACCAGTCAAACTGACATCTCCTCAATCAGAGGATTTCAAGAGCTCTGCTCTCACCTGCAGCTTCCGATAGGGCGAAAGGAAAATCTCTGCTGCAGAATGGAGTGCTGCAATGATTTTAAATCCTGTCAGGGCATGGAGATTAAAATGACCTGGCCATTCAGAATTTGCACAGCTGACAGACAGGGTTGCAGAAATTGATCACAGGGCTATCTGAAAGCACCATGCCAGGGGTGCTCTTCAGGTCTGCCAGGGGTAGAATGGGCAGTCCAGCCACAAGACCCCCATCTTGGCAAAGAGTTGTGAGGACGCCTTGCCCCCATCCCGAGCTCACCCAACCCACAGGATCTTTGAGGAACCCTTTCTCTGCGGCTTGGCAGCAGCAGAGGGGCAAATGATAACTGGACCTACTTCCATCAGCCCTCTTGGCACCCAAGGTGCCAGGCCAGGATGTCAGTTTCAGGGTGCCAGGGGTAGGTACACTGTTGGCACTCTCAAGGCATGTGGCCTGAAGGGAGGCTGAGTGAGGGGGTCTGAGAGGTATGGGGGCATGAGGGGAGCTGAGGAGGGGGTCAGTTTGGGTCACTCTCATGGCTGCGTGGTGGGGGGGGGGTAGTGGTGTTATTGTTGGGTGTAGGGGGTAGGATGCCCTCTTTGATGATGGGTTAGTGGCACTCTCCTCGTCAACCGTTTCATTTTTTGCGGGGAGAGGGTCTGGTAAACAGAACTTGAAACGATGATAGAAAACACCAACACTTGTAGAATTTTATCAACGGCCAGAACAAATCAAAAAGTATCTGACCTGTAAATAGTTGATGATGCCTTAAAATAGTATTGGTGAGAGTTTTCTTCCTGCTATTGAACACTGAACAACTGTGCAAGGATAAGACTGAATTTTAGCTCGATCTTTTGGCCTCTGGTGTTGAATCAGCGTTGCAAGCTGATTGGCGTCATGGGATGCTCTGTACACTCCTGAAAGACTTTCACTGTTCACTCACTAATTGCCTCACCACGATGTTGTCCGGCGTAATTTGCCTCAAGAGCACGCCCACATGTTGAATGCACCATTATGGAGCTTCTTGGAAAGATGTCATGCCAAATAATGAGCCCAATTTCTTGCTCTAGGTCTCTAGTTTGGTGATAAAGTCCATCAGCTCTTTGCATATCAGGGTGGAAAGAATGCATTGTATGTGCTGAGGAATATAGTTTGTTTCCACTGAATAGCAACAATTCTGCTGATATTAATAACTGTAAATGTGTCCCTTTCATAAGCCGCAGGACTCAGAATCCGCCTCAGGTTGCTAACAAGCTGGGATGATCCATGAAGTATTCAGCAAATTTGCTCAAAGTTACAGTCCCAATTTTTACTGCCATATTTCAGCTTTGTCAGTAATCCCCAAACTATTGACTCTTTATGTTTAAACAGTTGTATCTTCATTATTAATGGTCTCGAAAGTCCTTTTTATGGCCTTAGACCTCCTCTAATATGCAAAGTAAAAGTAAATCAGCAAAGTAAGACTTGCTGATGCAGTCAGACTGCTGTCAGCCCTATGTTTGCTTATGTTGGACATCTGCTCACTCACTTTGATGCCTTCCTGTGATGCTTTTAGAGCAGGTGCCATTAAGGCAAGGCTGGAAGGTAAGTTTGAAGAAATTGACACATTTTCTTTTAATTGGTATTTAATGAGTTTTTAACAAGGCAAAAAAAAATGAATGCTTGCCCTATATGTTAATATGTATTAAAGCAGTCCAGTCCTGGAAGCAATTTTGTGAAGGTGAATTAAATTCTGCTAATGCTCTTTTAATGCTAAAGCATAAAATTACTGCTCATATGATAGCCTTAACACACAAAGGGTTTTAAATCCCTTTATTCTATGGATTAATTAAAAGAACAAGCTCTTAAAGTAATCCATTAACTATTATTATAACTATGTGCCAAAGTTTTAACAGTCCTTTGTGAGTGTCTATGATTGCCCGAGTGTCTTGGTTGAATCATAGAATCCCTACAGTGCAGAAGGAGGCCATTTGGCCCATCGAGTCTGCACCAACCACAATCCCACCCAGGCCCTATTCCCATAACCGTACCTATTTACCCTACTAACCCCCTGATACTAAGGATCAATTTAGCATGGCCAATCAACCTAACCCGCACATCTTTGTGGGAGGAAACCAGAGCACCCAGAGGAATCCCACGCAGACATGGGGCGAATGTGAAAACTCCACACAGTGACCCAAGCTGGGAATCAAACCCAGGACCCAGGCGCTGTGAGGCAGCAGTGCTGACCACTGTGCCACCGTGCCACCCATACTGTTGGTACTGCCCTTGGCTCTTAACTAGAAACTCTATGTTTAAGTCCCACAAGAACACAGAATGATATAGCTCATGATATAGTTCAATATGTTGATAATCAGCCTACTCCTAACGCACAGGGGAAAAAAATAGTGTGTGTGAGGATACAAAAAAAACAAACTGGTAAACAGCATCTCTGAATTTCAAGGGAGTCTTAAAAGTCTTCCACGATTGGAAAGATGTGAAGACATTGGAGAGAGTGCAGAAAAGATTCATGAATATAGTCCCAGAGAGGAGAAACTTCAGATATGTAGATAGATTGGAGAAGTTTGGACTGTTTTCCTTGAAGAGAAAGCTGAGAGAAGACTTGATAGAGATATGCAAAATCGTGGGGTGTCTGGGCAAATTAGATAGAGAAAAATTGTTCTCATTGTTGGGAGATCAAGAGCAAGACAGCACAGATTTAAGATAATTGGCAAAAGAAGCAATGGCAACAAAAGGAAGAACTTTTTCATGCAGCGAGTGGCGAGGATCTGGAATGCATTGGCTGAGAATGTGGTGGAGACAGGTTCATTCAGGTATTCAGAGAGGTAATTGGAGTGTGATCAGAAAAGGTGCAGGATTACAGGCAGAAGATGAGAGTGGCTGTGGCATTAGGTAGATTGCTCATAAGGAGAACCAGTGCAGAGATGAGGGACAAAGCGGCCTGCTTCTGTGCAGTAACAATTCTGTGATAAGATCTGCGGTTGGAAATTCTTGGAAATAACAGAAACAGTCATTTACATAACTTCTCGAAGGGTTTTCCTCATATTGTCCCATATTATCAGCAGTTTATCAGAACAACTCGCATGGAAATCAAAAGCCCATGTTTTTTTGTTGAACATGATGTCCAAATAGTGATTGCTATGACTGTGGAATGCCAGAGATTTAATCGTTCTTTGGAAATTAGTGCTCAGCTATTGAGATGGCTACCTGTCAATTATTGGTTTCTTTGGAAGTAACAAATTAAGCTTCACTGCTAAGCCTGCTTGTAAACAGCAACATGTTGCTCCATTCCTAGGTGTGAGTGTGCCAATAGGAAACACTATTATGGTTATAACGTGATGTGGAGATGCCGGCGTTGGACTGGGGTAAACACAGTAAGAAGTCTCACAACACCAGGTTAAAGTCCAACAGGTTTATTTGGTATCAGGTGATGAAGGAGCAGCACTCCAAAAACTTATGATACTAAATAAACCTGTTGGACTTTAACCTGGTGTTGTGAGACTTCTTACTATGGTTATAACATCTTTATTTATTGTATATTAAATGTTATATGGGCAGCTGAAGGAAACTGGTTGACACTGGAAATACAAAAACATGTGACTGAATATTTATATGCAATTTAGTGATTCCCCTTGGCTTGGAGCATACTCTTAAAAAATCTGCTTCAAAAAGTAGTAAACTTTGTATTTAAACTTTTACATTGCAGTGCAGTCGCAGCATTTTAGACGATAAAATTGGGGAGGTGCTTCAAATTCAGGAAAAAATTGACTGTGAAACTATGCCACTGGCATTCTGTGCAGACTTGCTGGATCAATATAAAGTATTGATCTGCAATTCCAGCATAAATATAGCATTCTGACTGAAACGTTAGCAATTCTCGAGGTGTTTCACTAGCCATAATCCAAACACAGATCTTTAACTTAGTGCTGTATGGATTCTGGCATGAAGTCAGGCATTGTTAACCTGTTTGCTGGCTTTCAAGTACAC
Organism: Mustelus asterias; assembly: GCF_964213995.1. Taxonomy (NCBI): domain Eukaryota; kingdom Metazoa; phylum Chordata; class Chondrichthyes; order Carcharhiniformes; family Triakidae; genus Mustelus; species Mustelus asterias. The sequence continues at coordinate 98,105,484 of NC_135801.1, read as the reverse complement.
TGCATTCGAGAAAAAGAAGTAGGATTTCTTTGGAGCCTGCCAAATAGCCCTCTAATACTCTATCGCTGAGCATATGCAGGCTTTGTAGAATCTGAATGTCACAAGCTGGTTCAGATTTTTTCAAGGTTTCCATACTCTTCCACCAGCGTTGAATGTATTATTCACTCTCCCCAGCATGATTTTGATGTGTTTACCAAGCAGACAGGGATTCATATTCACACTGATGGAGTGAACATGCTGATAGATAGACAAAGGGGATGCATTGATATCGGCCACGAATGTTCAAGGTTATGTGTACAGACAGGATTTGTAGCAGATCAAAATGGATATCTTGTGCAAATTAAGGAAGAGCAAAGTAATGACAAAATAAAACACATATAGCACTCTGCTGTATGTGATTGTACCTTAGACTAAACCACTAGATAGTAGAATACATTACTGCTGGAGGATGAATGCTGCTAAATGATGATTGATGTTTTTTAGAATATCATGGAGAGAGAACCTTCAGGAGTATGCTCCTTCCACATGGCCTCATTGAGAAATTGCCAATGAAAATCTAAAATATTCCATTTTGTGGGCCATCCTGTAGCCATATGCCGACCAGGAAACAAAGATATGGATGAGAGATTTTTGTTTTACAGTCAGAGGTTTTGTTATAAATTTTATAGTCACAGAGTTTTTGTTATAAATTTGTGGAATGTGGGTCCTGCTGGCAAAAGTCAGCCTTTATGATCCATCCGTAATTGTCCCTGAGCAGGTGACGGTGAGCTACATCTTGAACCACTGTCACCTCTGTGATGTATGGACCCCACAGTGCTGTTAGGAAGTGAGTTCCAGGCTTTTGACCCAGTGACATTGAAGAAAAGACAATATATTTCCAAGTCAGGATTGTGTGTCACTTGGAGGGGAATTTGCAGGTGGTGGTGTTCCCATACATCTGCTAGAGGGGAGGTGATGGCCCAGTGGTATTATTGCTAGACTATTAATCTAGAAACTCAACTAATGTTCTGGGGATTCGGGTTCAAACCCCGCCACGGCAGATGGTGGAATTTGAATTCAGTAAAAAATATCTGGAATTAAGAATCTATTGATGACCATGAAACCATTGTCGATTGTCGGAAAAACCCATCTGATTCACTGATATCCTTAGGGAAGGAAATCTGCTGTCCTTACCTGGTCTGGCCTACATGTGACTCCAGAGCCACAGCAATGTGATTGACTTTCAACTGCCCTTGAGCAGCTAGGGATGGACAATAAATGCTGGCCAGCCAGTGACACCCATGTCCCACGAATGAATAAAAAGCTGCCCTTGCCCTTCTCAGTGGTAGAGGTCACAGGTTTGAAAGGTGGTATCGTATGAACATTGATGAGTTGCTGCAGTGCATCTTGTAAATGGTACACACTGCTGCCACTGGTGGATGGAGTACCAGTCAGACTGCATTGTCCTGAATGGTGTTGAGCTTCTTAAGTGTTCCTGCAGCTCCACTTATCCAGGCAAATGGAGAGTATTCTATTGCACTCCTGACTTGTCCCTTGCAGATGGTAGACAGGCTTTGGGGCATCAATTTGGTGAGTTATTCACCACAGAATTTCCAGCCTGTGAGCTGCTCTTGTAGCCACAGTATTTATATGGCTAGTCCTGTTAAGTTTCTGGTCACTGGTAACCTTCAGCATGTTGATGATGGGAGATGGTAATGCTGCTGAACATCAAAGGGAGATGTTTAAATTTTCTCTTGTTGGAGATGGTCATTGCATGGTACTTCTGTTAGTATAAATCTTACCTGCCACTTATCAGCCCAAACCTGAATTGTGACCAGGTCTTGCTGCATTTAGACATTGACTGCTTCAGTATCTGAGGAGCTCTGAAGATGAACATTGCAATCTTCAGCCAACATCCCCATTTCTGACCTTATGTTGAAGGGATAGTTATTGATGAAGCAGCTGAGAAACTGTCATGAGAAACTCAGCAATGATATCCTGAGACTGAGATGATTGACTTCCAATAACCATAACCTTCTTTCTTTGTACAAAGTCTGATTCCCACCAGTGGAGAGTTTTCCCTCTGATTCCCTTGCTAGAATTCCTTGAGGACATACTCAGTCACATGCTGCTTTGATGTCAAGGAATAGCCACATCCATTTAATTCGACAAGTTTGACAATATTATTCTCATTGTGCCACCTAACAGTTTATTGAATGAATTACAAGAACAGAGAATGGAACAACTCAGCAGGACTGGCAGCATCTGTAAGGAGAGAAAGCAGAGCTAAGGTTTTGAGTGTGTCTCTTCAACAGAACTAAAGAGGAGACATGTGTTCGATATTAAACTGTAACAGTGAGAGATTGCAACAAGATGTAGCAACTTTAAGGACAAAAGACTGATGGCCTAGTGTGGGATGGGGAGGAGGAGGGATGGTTTTGCATTGAGGCAATACATATATGGGATGTTTCAAAATAAGGGTTTAAGATGGAGGAGAAAGATCACAATCTCTGGTTGTTAAATTCATTGTTGAGTCCTGAGGGCTGTGACATACCAAACTAGACGTTGAGATGCTGTTGCTTGGGTTGGGCTTCACTGGAGCTTTGCAGCAGGCCAAGGATGGACATGTCAGCATGAGAGCAAGGTGCTGAGTTAAACTGGCATGCAACAGGAAGGTTGGGTCATGCTTCCAGACTGAACGACTGGGACCCCCAATCTGCGTTTAGTCTCCCCAATGTAGAGGAGACCGGTCAGCCTTCATGTTGCTTTCCATTAGCTGCCATGAAGCAGACCAGTTTTAATGTCCCAAAGAAAGGGAGAAGTTAAGTTTCTAAGGTAAGTGAATGTGATGTGGGGCTGGAGGTTGGGACATTGGCAGGTGGATGGTGTTGGGTTGCAGTGTTGATGGGTCAGGGACGGGCGGCAGGTTAGGGAAATGCCGTTCGGGTTAGGTCAAGTCAGGGAATTGGGTCAAGGGCCAGGTCAGAGTAGGGTCGGGGGGGTTGGGTCAGTGGGATTGGGTTGGGGTGGGGCTGATGGTCAGGTTGGGGGGTATCGGGTCAAGGAGTGTTGGGTCATGTGTGGATGTCAAACATGTTCACTTGTTCTCCACTTTATGGTGAAGCCCACACAGCAGCAGGTTTGCTCCTGTCACATGGATCTCATCACATCAAGATTCCAGCAAGGTGTGGAGCTGCTGGTCATTCTGTGCCATTTGCTATCATCTACAGTCAGAAGCAATGATGGATGGAGGGAGGGAAGTGGACGCCTCCAAGGAGCATTTGATTTGATTTGATTTGATTTGATTTATTATTGTCATATGTATTAACATACAGTGAAAAATATCTTTTCTTGTGTTCTATACAGACAAAGCCTACCGTCCATAGAGAAGGAAACGAGAGAGTGCAGAATGTAGTGTTACAGTCATAGCTAGGGTGTAGAGAAAGATCAACTTAATGCAAGGTAAGTCCATTCAAAAGTCTGACAGCAGCAGGAAGAAGCTGTTCTTGAGTCTGTTGGTATGTGATCTCAAACTTTTGTATCCTTTTCCTGATGGAAGAAGGTGGAAGAGAGAATGTCTGGGGTGCGTTTCAAGGAGATAGAGGGGGAGAAGGAGGGAGAAATTTGGGCAATCCTTTTAATGCCTGGGAGTCACATGGATTTCTGGCTGCAGGCAACTGGAAATGATCAGAACTGAATCCTTCATGGCACAAGTGCCCAGTAGCCCAATGCAAAGTAGGTGTCCTCGCACTATAACTGCAAATTCGAGCAGAGTCGATATTGGAGACCACTAATGCCCATTGCACTAATGGGCACCACTGGTATAAGTATCTGTCCAGATTCAAGTCTTGGTTCTAGATTTATAGATGTGGTGTGCAATCCCACTGCAACACTCCCTCACTATGCTTTCATTCAGCTTTGATACTACTGTGACCATCTCCAACCTGCACACACAAACATAAATTTGAAAGTTTGTGGGCGTGACTTACCGGCCGTCCATGACCCGCTGCTGCTGCAAGCGAGTACGGAGAATTTGGCACTCAGCCAAATCTCTGTTCACCGCGGCGAGAGCGGAAAATCCCATCGGCACGAACGGCCGTAAGGTTCCACCTAGTATTTGTAAACGTATTTCCACTGTCCTGAATAAAAGCAAAATACTGTGGATGCTGGAGATCTGAAATAAAAACAGAATGTGCTGGAAAAACTCAGCGGCCTGGCATTATCTGTGAAAAGGGACACAGAGTTAATGTTCCGAGTCCAATATGATTATTCTTTGGAAATGAAGAGAGGCAGATCTGTGCGGGTTTTATGCTGTTGTAAAAGGGGCAAAGGTCAATTGAAGTAAAAAGGGAAGGTCAGGGATAAGTTATGGGGCAAACAAGATTAAATTACAAAGATACCATGAAACAAAAGGTAAAGCAAGTGGAAATGGTAATAGTAAAGAAACAAAGTATTGGTCCAGAGTAGGTGTTAATAGCAGAATAAATGTCAGCACAGTCTAAAAGTATAATATCAGAAGGTGTTAATAGCAGAATAAATATCAGCGCTGTCTGAAAGCAAAACAGCAGAATGTGTTAATAGGTGAATAAAGGTCAAAACTGCTTGAATGCAAAACATGAGAATAAGACACAGACTGGTGCTGGGTGAAAAGAAATTACAAACTGGAGGATGGAGTTCATGGTGTTAAATTTGTGTTGAGCTTCACTGGAACATTGCAGCAGTTTGAGGACAGAAATGTGAGCATGAGAGCAGGATGATGAGTTGAAATGTGAAGTGACTGGGAGGTCAGGATCATCCTTGTGGACTGAATGGAGGTGTTCCGCAAAGCGGTCACTCAATCTGCATTTGATCTCCCCAGTGTGGAGGAGACCACACTGTGAGCAGGGTATACAGTGGGCTAAGCTGAAAGAAGTACAAATAAATCACTGCTTCAGCATGGTCCCGAAACCTGATTAAAATCCCAGTCCAATTTACAAGAACCGCTGTGACATTTGATTTGAACGAATCATATGAAATAAATCTGAAAATACAGTAATGTTTGTGTTCTCCGTCACTCTACAAACAAGAATTCTCTACTAACTGGAATTTCTGATGTTCCCCGAATGCAAATCATTACCACTCGAGACCAATTACGAAGTTCTCTGGCACCTTAAGATTTCTCAGGTCACCTCAGTGCGGCCAGGTCAGCTTCTAGTAGAGATGCTTGTTATCCTTGTTCATTGCCGCTATTATAATTTTTACATTTGTTGTTGCATGCAGTATGAACCAATGGAATCAATTCCAGCATCCCGGCCTATCTGGATCCACTACAGTTTGCCTACCGCCGCAACAGGTCACAGCAGATGCCATTTCCCTGGCCCTGCACTCAACCCTGGAAAACCAAAATAAAAAGGACACCTATGTCAGACTCCTATTTATTGACTCCAGCTCAGCCTTCAACACTATTATTCCCACGAAACTCATCTCCAAACTCCGTGGCCTGGGCCTCGGCAGCTCCCTCTGTGACTGGATCCTGAACTTCCTAACTCACAGACCACAATCAATAAGGATAGGCAATAACCCCTCTGATCATCCTCAATAACAGTGCCCCACAAGGCTGTGTTCTCAGCCTCCTACTATACTCCTTATATACCTATCACTGTGCGGCCAAATTCCCCTCCAATTCGATTTTCAAGTTTGCTGACGACACCACCGTAATGAGTCGGATTTCAAACAATGACGAGACAGAGTACAGGAATGAGATAGAGAATCTGGTGAACTGGTGCAGCAACAATAATCTCTCCCTCAATGACAACAAAACGAAGGAGATTGTCATCGACTTCAGGAAGTGTAAAGGAGAACATGCCCCTGTCTACATCAATGGGGATGAAGTAGAAAGGGTCGAGAGCTTCAAGTTTTTAGGTGTTCAGATCACCAACAACCTATCCTGGTCCCCCATGCCAACACTATAGTTAAGAAAGCCCACCGAAGCCTCTACTTTCTTAGAAGACTAAGTAAATTTGGCATGTCAGCTACGACTCTCACCAACTTTTATAGATGCACCATAGAAAGCATTCTTTCTGGTTGTATCACAGCTTGGTATGGCTCCTGCTCTGCCCAAGACTGCAAGGAACTACAAAAGGTCAGGAATGTAGCCCAATCCATCACGCAAACCAGCCTCCCATCCATTGACTCTGTCTACACTTCCCGCTGCCTCGGCAAAGCAGCCAGCATAATTAAGGACCCCACGCACCCTGGATATTTTCCCTTCCACCTTCTTCCTTCGGGAAAAAGATAAAAAAGCCTGAGATCACGTACCAACCGACTCAAGAACAGCTTCTTCCCTGCTGCTGTCAGACTTTTGAATGAACTTACCATGCATTAAGTTGATCTTTCTCCACACCCTAGCTATGACTGTAACACTACATTCTGCACTCTCTCGTGGAAGTGATCCACTTCAGATCAGCCATGATCTTATTGAATGGCGGGGCAGGCTCGAGGGGCTAGATGGCCTACTCCTGCTTCTATTTCTTATGTTCTTATGATCTTATGATTCCTTCTCTATGAATGGTATGTTTTGCCTGTATAGCGTGCGAGAAACAATACTTTTCACTGTATGTTAATGCATCTGACAATAATAACTCAAATCAAAATCAAATCAAATCAAATCCAGCAATTATGGCACATTGGCAGCCAATAAAGCAGGGAAAAGCCAAGGTGAAAAGTGCAGGAGAGTAGGATTAACATGAAAACAGAAAATTGACATTTGTAGATGTATTGAAAAAGGTGAGAATCAGAAAGTTTTGATGAGAGAATATAATGCTGGCTCATTCACAATATATAAGATCAGATGTCAATCAGAACAAGTGCTGAAATTTTTCGGTAGTTCTGAATCAAGTAAAACTATTCAGGAACACTGTCGTCTGAGTTAGAGCAGCTAGACAGAAACAGAAAATGCTGGAAAATCTCAGCAAGTCTGACAGCATCCATGGAGAGAGAATAGAGCCAACGTTGCGAGTCTGAATGACCCTTCATCAGAACAGCTAGACAGTGTTTGATAAGAATGGTCTTTGTGGAAACATTCTGAGGGTGCCCCTATCTCCAGCTCAATGGTCATTGAAAAGGCAAAAACGTTTTATGAGGGAATGAAATTGAATGAACTGTGTGAACTCTCTAATAGATGGCTTTCATATTTGAACTTTTGTCATGGCATTGGAAGGACAAAAGCATCCAGTGACCATAAATCAGGGGGGCGATTCTCCCAAAAACATTCTGTGTCGAATTTGCGTAGAAACTGGAGTAAATCACACTGGTTTATTCAGCGGGAGTTTCAAAATGAATTTCACACACTCTGTGCACTGCAGAGAGCCCTAGGGGGAATCACTCCAGAAATCAGTGAGTGGGGCTTATTCCCGCTGGAAAGGCCGGCAGTATAGCACTGAGCGGGCCACTGCACATGTGTCGATCTGTCAGTGTCGAGATCGGCGCATGCGAAATGGCCCTTGAGTGCCAGCCTCCTAATTGCTAGCCAGCTCGATCGCTGACCGGCCCCGCGACCCCCCATCAGTGGGCATGCAACCCACCCTCCCCCCCCCACCCGACAGCCCAGTTGCTGGCCCCCCAAACATGCCCGGGCCAGCCCCAACCCCCGCCCCCCACATTCCCACTCACCCCACAGTTCCGAGCCCCCTCTGCAGCCCTGATCCCCCCCCAGCAGGCTGCCCCTCTGCCCACCCCAATGGTCAGCCCCGGTCGCTGGCCTCCCTCCCTCTGTCACTCAGCCCAAAGTGCAGAGTGGCAGCGGGACTTTGCAGCCCCACTGATTTCCCCCCCATCAAACCTCGCTCCCCTTGGCACTGCCCAATGCCTGATGGGCAGTGCCAATATGCCCCCTGGGCATGGGAACTTTGCCCCTTAAACAGTGTCAGGAGGCCCATACTGGCACTGCCAAGGTGGCAATGCCCGGAGGGCATCCCTGGCACCTGGCGCTCTGAGGGCCTTGACTGTCCCCCCTTCACTACAGTGGGTTTGGCCGATAGCTTCCTGCAAGTGGGGAGCTATACTAAACCCTGCTGGAATGAACCACTTCTGGGGGGGTGGGGGGGTGGAGAAAAGCCCGCTAATTACATGAAAATGAGAATTTAAGTATTTTAATCAGGTCTGCTCTGATTTCTGGCACAGAGTTGTTGGCGCCAGAAATCCGGGGCTGGGAGACGCCCAGAGGCCGTGGCGCCCAGTGAGCAGCCTGCAAAACGGCCTCCGCTAGAGTTTCCCGGCCCATTGTGTTACAAAAGCAGCACAGAGGGCTGGGAGAATCACCCTGCAGATGACCATGAAGCTGCAGAAAAATACTGTGCAAGTTTAACAAATTATTGCTGAATATAATTTATCCCTTGGTCAAATTCATAATGCTTATATTGACGATGTTTGCTGATTCCTATCTGGCAGAAACTCCAAGGTGTTTGTGAAGTTAGCCTCGACCCTAAGTTTTACTTTGAATATTGTTGCCCATAGTGCCTCGTTTGGAGAGGGCTCTTCTGATAAAGAAGATTTCAAAGGACTTAATGTAAGACCCAGAACAATACATTGTATGAAATGATGGAAACAGTGAATGATACTTCTACACATCCAATCAGCAAACTACGCGAAAGTGAGATGGAAGAGTGATTGAATCTGACAAGGAGACTTGAGGTGACACACAATGATGCAGAAATTATGGAGAATGTTGTGAACCTTCAAAAGTCGAAGAAGTCTGAAAAAGACTGAGAAGGTGAGTTCAGTGAAGAGGAGGAAATAACTTGGCTAATGCTTGTTCAGCTTTTGTTACATTGATTAGATTTGCTGAAAGACAGACACGTTATTCTGCACAAGAGGTGATGCAACTGCACATTCTACACTGTACTTTCATTTAGAAAAGGCAGAAGGCAAATAGGAAAGCTGGCATCAAGGATTTATTCAATAAAGCATCCCGGGCTTGTGTTAGAGTCCAATTTCCAAACCGGTTTACATCTTCAGGGTCTGTTGTAAGAGATGTTGAGGATTAGTTCTCTTACATTCCTGATAACTAATTTTATACTTCAATTTATGTTTTAATCTACTGTTGAAAATTAGGAGTAAAAAGAATGCTGTTCTTTATTTCCTGAGTACTTGCATATTATTTTATACTTCGTTATTTGGAAATTCATGCGACACGTATTGGATTGTTTTCCACTGGTGAATGGAACTCTCCGTTAACCGGCTTTTCACTTAACCAGAACCATTTTCCATGAGTGCCCGGATAATAAAGATTTTACTTTACCTTGTTCCATTAAATTGGTCATTAATATTATGATTAAATTAAGTACATTTGAATAAATCCATAACCCTCAATAAAGGACAAAGGGAAGGTTGATCAGCCAGAATTCTCCCTATCCGTAGCCGGAATTCTCCAGTCCCGCTGCTGTGAATGGAGATTTGACTGGACGCCAACTTCTGCATTCTCGCTGCAGCAGTAGCGAGTGGCTAGAGAATGGCTCGAGATTTCCAACCGTAGAGTTACAATTCCAGTTGATGATACTACTGGACGTTCTAGAGTGGAACCCTGGCTTAATAGATTGTAACTTTTATTTTTTGTTTAGAGACATGGATGAACAGTCACAGGTCTGTCAATTAACTTTAATTAAAGAATAAAACATTTATTAAACATTTAAAGATTGACTGTAATGCAATTACTCCTTCACCCCACCCATATCTTTATAGATGTACACAGATTTTTAAGGATAACACAAGTTACAGAATATATCTTATACTATAATGTTCTCAGTAAGTACACAGTCCATGTAAACTCAATAGGCTCGCTGTGGGTTGGGCGGCACAGTGCACAGTAGTTAGCACTGCTGCCTCACAGCGTCAGGAACCTGGGTTAAATTCCGGCCTCGGGTCACTGTCTGTGTGGAGTTTGCACATTCTCCCCGTGTCTGCCTGGGTTTCCTCCCACAGTCCAAAGATGTGCGGGTTTGGTTGATTGGCTGTGCTAAATTGTCCCTTAGTGCCAGGGGGATTAGCAGGGTAAATATGTGGGGTTACAGGAATAGGGTCTGGGTGGGATTGTGGTCAGTGTAGATTCGATGGGCCAAATGGCCTCCTTCTGCACTGTAGGGATTCTATGATTCTATGGTTAACCATACCCCACTCTGAAACCAAGTTGCGGATGCCACCCAGTACAACTTTTGTGGATTTCTCTTCAAATCTCCCCAGATACTTATCACACTGTGAACCAACTGGTAGCACTGGATCTCTAACTTTCACAGGAGTGTTTCAAAATTCCACTTTAAAAAAAATACACTTGGGAATCATTCCCCAAACAATGCCTCCTCTCAGATGCCTTCATCAAGGATCCACTTACAGAAATTCAATCTCCCCCTTAACTATTTCTCTGCCTTGATTTGCCACATCCATTCAAGTTTCCACACAATCACACAAGGTACCCAACCATGCTAACAGAAGACCACTGCTTCACAGGCTGTACTAAGGAGTCACCAACTTGAGGATTATTTCAGTTGTCTAACTTCCCGCTAGTTGACCTTTTCAGATCTCCACCTTTCAGCTCTGTCTTTAACTGGGAGCCTCTCTCTGTCCCTTTCTTTAACTTCAGTGAACAGTACCTTGTTCAGAATCCAGTTCACTGTCCCTTTGACTTTGTTTTCCTGGGACTTCATTCCCTGGTTTCTGGAACTATTTGCTCTTTGGCTTCTGGGATTTGCATTATGCGCCTTATTCCATTGTTCTACCTCCCTGTTGCCAGTTTGTGTGAGAGCTGCATTCTTCTCAAGTACCTGGCTCCAACTGAACCACAAGTGCTTATGCATTTCAGTATGGGCCACTGGTTGCTAAACAAGAGCCTACTCTTTCTTTAAACTGTTATTTTTCGTGTATAAACCCTTTAATTGCAATGCAGGCACAGTTTTAAGTGAAACCAAAATGCACAGACATGTAGGCACCTTTGTTGAACATGAGCTAATTGAGGTTTTCACCCTTTCCTAGAGAGAAATTAAACTTACTTAAAACTATACCTTGTTTCTCACACCCACAAATACAAATATAGATAACTTAAAACTACCTCTGTTACCTGACAATAGTAATGACAGTATCAAACTAATATTTCAATATATGTTGCTTGCTTTATTTGCCTGATATAAATGTTTTTAATTAGTTTGTTTTACAAGTTATGTAACATTTATAAGTTCTAACTTTCATATCGCAACATCAAAGCATTCAGAATACTGTTGCATTGATTGATGTTATCAAGTTGATTTTGGCTTCCTGTTTAATACTTCAGAAATGAATTGCGATATGGATTCAAAAAAATAATGGAGTCCAAACCTATTAGAAAAATGTGCAACAAGGTAAAAATTGAGAGCAGGGAACTCAGGTGATGCTGACTTTAGTGATTATAATTATTTCTACATTTACACGGGCGGCACGGTAGCATAGTGGTTAGCATTGCTACTTCACAGCTCCAGGGACCCGGCTTGGGTCACTGTCTGTGTGGAGTTTGCACATTCTCCTCGTGTTTGCGTGGGTTTCTTCCGGGTGCTCTGGTTTCCTTCCACAGTCCAAAAATGTGCGAGTTAGATTGATTGGCCGTGCTAAAAATTGCCCTTAGTGTCCTGAAATGCGTAGGTTAGAGGGATTAGTGGGTAAATATGTAGGGATATGGGGGTAGGGCCTGGGTGGGATTGTGGTCGGTGCAGACTCGATGGGCCGAATGGCCTCTTTCTGTACTGTAGGGTTTCTATGTTACACCTATAAGTGAAAACTTGACAGCAACACGTTGGGGGTGTAATAAGATAACATAAAGTGATTATAACCTGGAAATCACTGTGGTGATCTGACCAGATGAACACTTAATACTGTCCCATTTTAAAATTCATTCTCGGTTCTGGGCATCACTGCTGAAGCCTGCATTTATTATCTGTGACTAATTGTCTTGGACATGTGGTACTAGGCCATCTTCTTGAACCGTTATAGCTGTTTGATGCAAGTGAGTGACTTGCTATCTAACTTCTGAGGGAAGCTAAGAAGCAACTACATTGATGTTGGAGCAAAGTCACTTTCAGATCACACCAGTTAGTGTAAAGCTGCATTCAGATATCAGTGAATCAGTTGGTTTTTTAAGATAATCAACCATGATCATTTTTGAGCTTCCTGCTTTTTATTCCTAGATTGTTTATAATTGAATGTAAATTCTCGTTTATTATAAGAACATAGAAAATAAGAGTAGACCATCTGGTATGCTCTGCTCTTCAACAAGATCATGGCTTTACTTTTAAATCAACTTCTCTATTGTAACCCTATCTCCACAACACTTGATTACATTAATGCAAAAAATCTATCAAACTCCATCTTGGATACACTGATTTACTCTTGAATATACTCAGAATCCACAGTTCTCTGGCTTAGAGGACTCCGAAGATTTCTGCTCATGTCAGTCCTAAATGGCTGACCCCTTATTCTGAGACTGTGGGTGGGATATTCCAGTCCCGTCCATCCCATTACCGGAAATTTACACCCAAGCTCAATGGTCCATCAGATTATCCATCTCAGCTGGGATGATTCCCAAGGTTGGCGGGGCCAGAAGATTTAAGCCTGCAGCTTCTTGTTCCAGACACTCCAGCCAAGGGAAACATCAGCCAGGATTTTCCAGTCTATGGGCCAAATGGCCTATTCCTGTACCTACTTCTTATCAGTTGACAACTGAGCTACTGCAGAGCTTCATGAATTTGCCATAGCCCCATTTCTGCCAGCACACATTTAAACCCAGCTATCTCATGCACACTAGAACAATGTATCCAAGCCACGACTCTGCCCCCCAAGACTAAGGAAAGAAGATTAATGAATAGAACTTTAGCACACAAGAAATACAGATCTAGGAAAATCAGCCCCACAATTATATTTTCTTGAAATAACCTGAACTGCACCTGTAGGTTGCAACTCATTATCACACTCATTGATATATTTATTTCTTTTAACATTCTCTCCAATTTCAAAATGATATGATTGCTTTTTGTGTGAAAGGGTGAAGATTTTGTTATAATTCAAATGATCTGCACATTTAAGAAGATGGTAAAACCTTATATTATCATTTATAGCATTATTAAGACACCTACAAGATTGATGAAGGTAATGTTTTCTTTCAGTTATGTGAGTAACTCCAATTAACATTATTTATTTAAAGAACAGAGATGGTTTGAAACTGTGTCTCAGATGATTGAAATTGTGAACCTATTATAATTTCAGTGTAATGCTGTTGACGAATTGTTCTGAACAATGAACTACGTTATAAAACCCTTGTCTATTAATGCAGCAGAGAGAAGAACTTGATAATTGGACATAGTAGTTATGTTACTGGATAACAACCTAGAGTTCAAATTTGTCAGAGCTAGCGACAATTATTAGTGATGCAATGTACACAGTTGAGGAGGAGCACAAGAAGGAGGTGAGAAGATAGACAAAACTCTTTCAAAGCACAAAGAAAGATTGTGGTCATTAGGGGATGTGCCATGCAGCGTCTGACAATGAGCAGCAAGTGTGGAAGAGTCCACGAGTTGGTGTAAGAGATGCTTATCCAGGCAATAAGGGAAGATAGTAAAGTGGTGGGCTGATTATAAATGGATTCCTGGGTAGATATCCTCGCACTAATACTTGAGACGAAAACAGAAAATGAAAGTGAACGCTCCAGTGGATAGGGCTGAATCCACTGGTGCTACTTTATGACACATATTTTGAAGAAGGAAAGGATTTATAGTGAAAGGCTGCACAGCTGAGTTTGTAAGATATTTTTAGCAGGGCTGACATGGACTGTCGCAGGTAAGCATCATTAATTCAATTCATAAACATAATTTGAGTATTTCTCAAAATCCTACAAATTCTTTAGCAATTTAAACTACAGATGCTTTTTGGGGGAAGATTCAATAAAAAGGATAAAAAGAACTTGCATTTATACTTATGATAAAGGTTCCAGTGATGAGGGATCTCAGTTACGCAGATAGATTGGTGAAACCAGGGCTGTTCTCCTGAGAGAAGGAGAAGGTTGAGAGATGATTTGATTGATGTTTTCAAAATCACATGGGCTCTGGAATATGTAAATACAAAGAAACGATTACCTTGGCAGACGGGTTGAGAACCTGAGGTCACGGATTTAAGGTAATTGTTAAAAAAAAACAAAGGCAGAAAGAGGACATTTTTATTTGGGCACCAAGTGATTAGAATCTGGAACACAGTGCCTGAGTGGAGGATGGAGGCAGATTTAACTGTGGCTCTGAAAAGAAAATTGGATGATCACCTGAGGAGAAAAACATTTGCCAGGTTACAGTGAAAAGGTGGGGAAGTGGCACTAGCTGAATTTCTCTGGCAGAGTGTTGGCATGGTCTCGATTGTGTAATGGCCTCTTTCTGTGCTGTGGCCATTCCATATTTCTCTGATTTATGTCATATCTTTCATGTCTTGAGGACATGCCCAAGCACTTCACAACTAGTGAATTACTTTTAAAGTTTGGTTATTGTTGTTAACTAGACAAACATGACACTGAATTTGCACAGCACAAGGTTCCTCAAACTGTAATGAAATAAATGACCAGCTTATGAATTTCAAAAACGTTAGTTGAGTGATAAATGGTGGCTAGTGCGCACGAAGTTCATCTTTGAATCATGCCAAGGGATCTTTGAAACCGCTTGAATAGGCAGAAGGGGATTTTATTTCAGTGTCCAACTTTCGTTATATTCGTTCATGGAATGTGGCCGACACTGAAGCCAGCATTTATTACCCATCCCTAATTGCCCTTGAGAAGACGGTCATGAGCTGCCTTCTTGAAACACTGCAGTCCATGTAGTATGTGTGCACCCATAGTGCAGTTCGAGAGGGGGAGGATTCTGACCCAGTGACAGTGAAGCAATGGCATCTGATTATCTTGGCTTTCCAGACTGGTGCTACTGTGGGTTTGGACGGTGTTGCCTAAGAAACTTTGATGAGCTTCTGCACTTCATTCTATAGATGATATACATGGCTGCCACTATGTGACAATGGTAGAGTTTGAGAAAGGAGTTCCAATCAAGCAGGCTGCCTTGTCCTGGATGGTATAAAGCTTCCTGGGTGTTGTTAGAGCTGCAATCATCCAGGAAAGTGGAGAGTTTTCCATCACACTCCTGACTTGTGTCTGATAGGAACAGGAATAGGCCATTTGGCCCATAAACTGGAAAATCCTGGCTAATGTTTCCCTTGGCTGGAGTGTCAAGAACAAGAAGCTATAGGCCTAAATCTTCTGGTCCCAGCAACCTTGGGAATCATCCCAGCTGAGATGGATAATCTGATGGACCGTTGAGCTTGGGCGTAAATTTCCGGTAATGGGATGGACGGGACCTGAATATCTCACCCACAGTCTCAGAATAAGGGGTCAGCCTTTTAGGACTAACTTCAGCAGAAATCTTTGGAGTCCTCTAAGCCAGAGAACTGTGGATTCTGTGTATATTCAAGAGTAAATCAGTGTATCCAAGATGGAGTTTGATAGATTTTTGGGCATTAATGGAATGTGGAGATAGGGCTGCAATAGAGAAGTTGATTTAAAAGTAAAGCCACGATCTTGTTGAAGAGCAGAGCACACCCAGATGATCTACTCTTATTTTTTATGTTCTTATAATAAATGAGAATTTACATTCAGTTAAAAAAAATCTAGGAATAAAAAGCAGGAAGCTCAAAAATGACCATGGTAGATAATCTTTAAAAAACAACTAGATTCACTGATATCCGAATGCAGCTTTACACTAACTGGTGGAGCGGCTTTGGAGAGTCAGGAGGAGAGTTAGTCACAGCAGGATTCCTAGCCTCTGAGCTGTTCTGATAGCCACCGCTTTTATTTGGCTGGTCTAGTTCAGTTTGTGGTCCAGGGTAATTCGAAGATGATAAGATTCTATTCCAAGCTGAGACCTCCAGGCCGACCACTGCACACTCCTCACCTGTTACCAAGTAACAATTCATACAACTTGTCCACAGCCTGCTAACAATATTGATGCTGATAACATAGACACAAAGAGGGATGAAGTCTTGCAGACTGAGTTCAGGGATCTAACAGAAAGATTGAAAAGCAGGATCTCAAAGGTGGTAATATTCAATTAATCCTGGCACCATGTGCTAGTTAATATAGAAATGGGAAGATAGGGCTGACCATTACATGGCTGGAGCAACAGTACATGATTGTGGGTTTTAGATTCCTAAGGCATTTGGACCGCTTCTGAGAAGCTGTGAAGGGGTGCACCTTAACAGGGTCAGGATCAATATCCTTGCAGTGGGGGCTTGTTGGTGCTGTTGAGGTGGGTTTAAACCATCTTGGCAGGGAGATGAGAAGCTGACAGTAGATTCTGAATAAAGAGAAATTGGAAATGGAAGGCTGAACATATGTAAGTGCTTTTGGGAAAGCAGAGGAAAGAAACAAAGACTAGAAAATAGGCAACAGGGGAGTTTGGCATTGCTAAGTTGTATGTACTTCAGTGCAAAATCTTTAAGGATTCAAGTGGATGAGATGAGAGTACAGACTGACATGTGGAAATATAATATTATAGCTATTACTGAGACATAGCTGAAAGAAACGCAGGGATGCAGAAATGGTAGCTCAACATTCCTGGTGGGTTTTCAGGCGAGGTAGAGGAGGGGCTAAAAAAGGAACGGTGGTCACAATATTTATTTCGGAAACAATTATAGGGGTGAGGGGGGATGATAGGGTAGAAGGATCATCAAATGAGGCCATATGGGTTGAAGTGAAGAAAGGAAAAAGGGAAATCACACTTCTGAGTAGACTATAGAACCTTATAGGGAGTCAGAGGAAGATAGAAGAGCAACCTGTGGCAACTCTGTGAGATGCAAAATCAAAAGATCAATAATATGGAGTTTTCAACAACCAAGTATTGACTGGCATAGAATTAGTGTGAAAAGCACTAATTCTATCCCAGAGAACAGACAGATTTATTTGTCCAGTAAAATAACCCAATTATCCATAGAATAGAAAAGAATCCACAGAATTCTGACAGTGCAGAAGGAGGCCATTCAGGCCATCGAGTCTGCACTGACCACAATCCCACCCAGGCCCTACTCCCACAACCCCACATATTTACCCTGCTAACCCCCTGACACTAGGGTCAACTTACCACGGTCAACCAACCTAACCCACACATCTTTGGACTGTGGGAGGAAACCGGAGCACCCGGAGGAAACCCACGCAGACACGGGGAGAATGTGCAAACTCCACACAGACAGTGACCTGAGGCTAGGATTGAACCTGGGTCCCTGGCACTGTGAGGCAGCAGTACTAACCACTGTGCCAATGTGCTGCCCTATATTATAGAGTTCTTTTTTTCACTACATAAATGGCTGGAACTTTGAACAACTACAGAGATATTATTTAGTTCATAATTTAGAATATTTCATAAACAGTATTATGCTTCAATTATAACAGACTTACAACTTTAATTATGTTGGTTCCTGAAGATTGTGTGTCGAAAGACATATTTTCAAAATAAGTTATTTCCTTTTAACAAATATTAATGCTAATTGGATTTAATCACATAACTCAAAGGAAATTTTATCTTCAATCTTGTAGGTACATTAATTATGTGACTGAAAATACATTTTTAAACATGTAGGCTGGGATTTTCCGAGATGCTGCATGGGAATTGGGTTAGTGGGGTGGGTGGAGCAGCAGTTCAACTCAGTTGGACAACTGAAGGGGAACTCCACCATGTAGTACTGGCAATGTTTAGGAGGTTCCACAGGTAAGCATGTGAAGGGAGTGCGAGAAGCTTCTTACGCATGGCTCGCAAGACCCTGGCAAACATCCTTGTCACCCTACACATGCATGATTCTGGGGACATAGGCCCAGCCTGGGGCTCAATGGCTTAACCTTTGCTGTCCTGCTGTGGGGTGGCTTCTCCCTCTGTGGTGACAGAGGACAAAGTGGAAGGTCTCGCACACAAGGGGGAATTCGGAGTTCCCAGGGGTGTCCAGCAGTCGCTCCTTCTCTTTTTGCATACCCAAGTGCCCGTGCCATACTCCTGGTGGAGAACATAGAACAGTACAGCACAGAACAGGCCCTTCGGCCCACGATGTTGTGCCGAGCTTTATCTGAAACCAAGATCAAGCTATCCCACTCCCTATCATCCTGGTGTGCTCCATGTGCCTACCCAATAACTGCTTAAATGTTCCTAAAGTGTCTGACTCCACCATCACTGCAGGCAGTCCATTCCACACCCCAACCACTTTCTGCGTAAAGAACCTACCTCTGATATCCTTCCTATATCTCCCACCATGAACCCTATAGTTATGCCCCCTTGTAATAGCTCCATCCACCCGAGGAAATAGTCTTTGAACGTTCACTCTATCTATCCCCTTCATCATTTTATAAACCTCTATTAAGTCTCCCCTCAGCCTCCTCCGCTCCAGAGAGAACAGCCCTAGCTCCCTCAACCTTTCCTCATAAGACCTACACTCCAAACCAGGCAGCATCCTGGTAAATCTCCTCGGTACTCTTTCCATCACTTCCACATCCTTCTTATAGTGAGGTGACCAGAACTGCACACAATATTCCAAATGTGGTCTCACCAAGGTCCTGTACAGTTGCAGCAAAACCCCATGGCTCTTAAACTCCAACCCCCTGTTAATAAAAGCTAACACACTATTGGCCTTCTTCACAGCTCTATCCACTTGAGTGGCAACCTTTAGAGATCTGTGGATATGGACCCCAAGATCTCTCTGTTCCTCCACAGTCTTCAGAACCCTACCTTTGACCCTGTAATCCACATTTAAATTAGTCAACCAAAATGAATCACCTCACATTTATCAGGATTAAACTCCATTTGCCATTTTTCAGCCCAGCTTTGCATCCTATCTATGTCTCTTTGCAGCCTACAACAGCCCTCCACCTCATCCACTACTCCACCAATCTTGGTGTCATCAGCAAATTTACTGATCCATCCTTCAACCCCCTCCTCTAAGTCATCAATAAAAATCACAAAAAGCAGAGGACCAAGCACTGATCCCAGTGGCACTCCACTAGCAACCTGCCTCCAATCCGAAAATTTTCCATCCACCACCATCCTCTGTCTTCGATCAGACAGCCAGTTACCTATCCAATCGGCCAACTTTCCCTCTATCCCACACCTCCTCACTTTCATCATAAGCTGACCATGGGGGACCTTATCAAACGCCTTACTAAAATCCATGTATATGACATCAACTGCCCTACCTTCATCAACACACTTAGTTACCTCCTCAAAAAATTCAATCAAATTTGTGAGGCACGACTTGCCCTTCACGAATCCATGCTGACTATCCCGGATTAATCCGCATCTTTCTAAATGGTCGTAAATCCCATCCCTAAGGACCTTTTCCATCAACTTACCAACCACTGGAGTAAGACTAACCGGTCAATAATTACCAGGGTCATTTCTATTCCCTTTCTTAAACAGAGGAACAACATTCGCCACTCTCCAGTCCTCTGGCACCATCCCCGTGGACAGTGAGGACCCAAAGATCAAAGCCAAAGGCTCTGCAATCTCATCCCTTGCCTCCCAAAGAATCCTAGGATATATTTCATCAGGCCCAGGGGACTTATCGAAAAGGGTTCACAACAGCAAAAGGTGAAGACAGCTGGAGGTGTGCCTGACATCTGAACCCTGGCACTCACAGAGGAGGAGGCTTTCGACTTGGCTGGAGAAATAGTGAAGGGCAGGATTGGAGTGCTGTGCAATGAAAAATGAGGAAGTCTTGGTATCCAACACTGTGCAGAAAAAAAGCACGCAGTAGGCATGGGTAGGAGGAGGGAATGGAAAAGCTTGCACCCAAATTGTTTGTGTTCTCCAATGCAGGTTTCTGTTCTCCAGAGGAATGAATTTCTGCCTCAACGGGGATCCTGCCATTCACCACTGAGGAATAGGAAGTGTTACAATGTTCCCTCGCACCATCCACCAGCACAGGAACATTCACCTCAGTGGATAGGTGGTTGCAGAGTGATTCAGGGTCACAAGCTGGAGCAGTTGCCAGAGGCTTTTACAGCCAGGGGCTCTGTCTTATCAGAGATGACAGGCTGATAAATGACCTGTGGTATTGACCACACAGGGAACTAGCTGGAGTTGCAGTGACAGACAGTGGAACTTCTGGTGGGGCTGACAGAGGCTATGTATAGCGATATGGGATTATGGAAGAAGAGTCCACCTAGTCCATGAGTCCTGCCATATCTCAGGTGTGTGAGCACTTGGAACCTCCACCACTTGGAGAACCAGATCCAGCAGGCTACTCAGTAGCTGTCAGGTATGCGTGCAGACCTGCATACCATCATTTTGGCCATGCAGCAGTGCCCAGACATGAGGAAAGCTGCTTTGATTCCTCTCCAGGTGCCCCTGTATCTCCAGTAGACAGGGATGTGTCACTGTGCATTAAGAAGGGGAAGATGTTGCAGTCTGCCACATCTGGGGGCTCCTCTCAAGGTGCTCTAATGGTGGACAGGTACTCTTCAGCCCCTCTGCCAGTGACCCAACCACCCCTAGTAGCAGCAGCCCCAGAGAAAGAAGCTGCACTTGTGCAGGAGCTCCTCAGCATGTTAAGGTCTCCAGACCTTGTCACCCAGAGGGAAGCTACCAAGGTCATCTGATGTGGTGATGCCGGCATTGGTATAATGGTGTTGTGAGACTTCTTAGATGGTCATCTGAGGCCATGAGGCATCGCAATCAGTAGCCTTCATCCACCTCAGCAGCAGATACCAGACGTGCATCTCTTCAGAGCACATGGAAAAGCAGTAGAAAGAGTGCTCAGATACACCTGAGTAGCATGGGTGACTTTAAATGTCAGCAATGGTCTTCATGCCTCATTAACTTGTTTTGGTGCATTTATTCCTGCATTCTTCATTCAGTCACTGCTGTCTTCTCACTTGTTGTGTGAACCATTGCACCTTCATCTGCCTGCTTGTTGGAAGGATGGTGGGGTCTGGCCATCTTCATCGATGGGGCAATACACACCGAGAGCCTGGGCAATGAATACTGTTCAATAGTAAATGTGGCGGTATGTAGGGTAACATGAGTTGTTGATGTTATGCATCATGCCTGGCTGAAGAAGGTTGTCAGGAATATCCCTTGTGTGTCTTTCCATGGCTTTTGTCTCTGGGCTCCTTTCCTGCTGTGCTGCTTGCTCTGTCACTTCTCCACATCTTCCTTGTCAGGAGAGAAGTGAGTCTCCTCGATATCCTCTGGCTGCAAGGCCTTCCCATTCTGCCAATCCATGCAGAGCGCAACAATGATTCTGGAAACCTTTGCTGGGAAATATTGCAGTTTGCTTTGGAGAGAGTACAGAGGGGCTTAGTTATGAGGAGAGATTGGGTAAACTGTGGTTGTTCTCCCTGGAAAGACGGAGGATGAGGGAAGACTTACTAGAGGTGTGTAAAATTATGAAAGGCATAGATAGGGTGAACGGTGGGAAGCTTTTCCCCAGGTCGGTGGTGACGTTCACGAGGGGTCATAAGTTCAAGGTGAAGGGGGGGAGGTTTAACACAGATATCAGAAGGACATATTTTACACAGTGGGTGGTGGGGGCCTGGAATGCGCTGCCAGACAAGGTGGTGGAGGCGGACACACTGGGAACGTTTAAAACTTATCTAGATAGCCATATGAACGGAGTGGGAATGGAGGGATACAAAAGAATGGTCTAGTTTGGACCAGGGAGCGGCACGGGCTTGGAGGGCCGAAGGGCCTGTTCCTGTGCTGTATTGTTCTTTGTTCTTTTTTGTTCTTTGTCCTTTGGAGCTATATAGGCAACAAAATCACACCACAAATAGGTCAATTGTCAGCTCTATTGTGGTTCTGGTCATCTTCTGACAACCACTATAATATTTCTCTGCTGACATGGGAGAATTCCTCATCGCCATAAGTAACCACGAATGGGTAATCCTTGACCCTGAGGATCCATCTCTGAAGACATGCACAGGGCTGGAAGATCTATGGCACCTGGGAGCAGCAAAGTGCACTGACCTCATGGGCACTCCTCAGAAAGCGGGCACACACCATCAGGGTGCACTTTCAGTGGCCACATACCATTTGGATGCGGATCGAGTGGAACCAGTTAATGAAGGCTGCAGATCAGTCCCAAGGAGCTTTGATGGTCACATGGGTGCAGCCAATTATATCATACACATGTGTGGCACAGCCACACAATATATATTCAGAAGAGATCTAACAAATCAAAACGGGACATTTATGAGGTGCAGTACACAATCAGCAGCAACAGAGTTACATTCAATCCATAATCTGTAACTTCATGGCCAAATATAACTCCCAGTCCACCAAGACCTTTAAACCAGGGAGTCGATTCTTGTTCAACGAGGCATCTGGGAGAGCATGACAGGAGCAACACCAGGCAATCCTAAAAATGAGGTGCCAACCTGGTTAAGCTGCAACACAGTACTGCATGTGAAACAGCAGATCAGAGAGATAGAGTTAAATGATCCAGCAACCAATGGATCAGAGCAAAGAGCACACACCTTGTCCACAGGCCAGTTAACAACATGCAATGCAGGTATTACTGGTATTTATTATCCACAGTAAGAAGTTTAACAACACCAGGTTAAAGTCCAACAGGTTTATTTGGTAGCAAAAGCCACACAAGCTTTCGGAGCTCCAAGCCCCTTCTTCAGGTGAGTGGGAATTCTGTTCACAAACAAGACACAGACTCAATTCACATGAATAATGGTTGGAATGCGAATACTTACAGCTAATCAAGTCTTTAAGATACAAACAATGTGAGTGGAGAGAGCATTAAGACAGGTTAAAGAGATGTGAATTGTCTCCAGACAGGACAGCCAGTGAGACTGTGCAGGGCCAGGCAAGCTGTGGGGATTACAGATAGTGTGACATGAACCCAATATCCCGGTTGAGGCCGTCCTCATGTGTGCGGAACTTGGCTATCAGTTTCTGCTCAGCGACCCTGCGCCCTGTTTGTGAACAGAATTCCCACTCACCTGAAGAAGGGGCTTGGAGCTCTGAAAGCTTGTGTGGCTTTTGCTACCAAATAAAACTGTTGGACTTTAACCTGGTGTTGTTAAACTTCTTACTGTGTTTACCCCAGTCCAACGCCGGCATCTCCACATCATTTATTATCCATCCATAGTTGTCCTGGATACAACTGCATGGATTGCTGGACCACTCCAGAGAGCAACTAATTGCTGCGAGACTCCAGTCAGATACAAGTCAAACCGAATAAAACCAGCAGGTCTCCTCCCCTAAAGGACATTGGTGAACCATTTGGGTTTTAATGATCCAGCAGCTCCATGGACAGTTTTACTACTTTTCATTAACACTGCCTTTAAACAGAATTCAAACTCTCCAACTGCCAGGTGAGATTCCATGCAAGTGGCTCATTGCAGATTGTGGGGACCATAAAAGAATGCTGAAAGGTTGAGAGCTGCATTTATTTTCATAGCCCTTGGCAGAGTTATGCGGTTACTTGATCAGGGTGGCAGCTTTTCATGCAGAAAGTCACCTAGTTCATCGAGGTCTTCTTTACCGAACGGAAGTCGATGAAGTTGCAGCTCCTCACTCAAACTCTCCATTTATCATGGATCTATAGACCTACTACTGGGAGTAATTGACCTTACCATCTTTTGATAATGCATGGCTCGTTTATCATTCTGTTTCCCATGGAATTCTCCTCCATCAATACTGCAAGCAGAGGAATCTCCAGAGAAAAAGCATGTCGTTCTAAAGAATCCTTTCCTGCAGGCGGAAGAATGAAAATGAGTTGGGGATCAGAAGGTTCTTCACTGTGGCTGTTTAAAATGTAACTCCGTAGCATCCCAAAGCAAAACATCATCCAGAAATATATGATGCTAATGTGATATATCAGCGAAAGATCCCCAGGGAATGAGTACCTATAAAATATGATCGCTTCTGCTCGGTGGATTTGATCCTGAATCTCTCATCTGCTCAATGGCAGTAATTGGGCGGGGGGGGGGGGGGGGGGGGCGGGTGGAGGGGTGGGAGCAGAAATGGTGGAAATTAAACAATCCATTTAATTTCCAGTGTATGCAGAAAATAGCCTCTCCTACCACACATGCAATTTCCATAGAATCAAACTGAAGCATCAAACGTTTGGAAACACAATTCCACTAGGCTGTGCAGGCTTGCTCTTCATACTAAACTTTTTTAGGCACAAGGGCATGAATAAACCACTTTTAAAAGATACTCAATATTTTAACAACATGATTTACTGTAAAACTGCTCACCAATAAACCTAGTAAATGTTTCTGTATAGTTTTAAAAGTCATTTTATTTATTTGAAATCAGGTTGCCCATAGGTGACTGATGCACCGTCAATCGAGCAAAGACTAGTTTGTATGCAAGAACAAATAGGCTTTTATTAGCAAAAGACTTGGAGCACACCCATGCCGATGAACTGGTCCAGACTGAGGCAGGGGGGTGGGGAGCAGTCGCCTTTATACCTGGACCGGGGTGGGGGAGGAGTCTCAGGTAGGGCTGGCAGGGATGTGTCCAGGCATGTCACATATACAGCTAATAAGCTAACAGTGGTTTACCACAGTGACAAACCAGACGCATTAGAAAATGCTAAGTTTGTGTGATAAACCATTTTCAGCGATATTAAACTGCAGCTGGTCACTGAGCTTAAGTACATGAGGTAATTTTTTTTTAAATGCAAGGGGAATAAAATAAACAACCACAATTAAAAAACATGACCCACCCCCACCATTGGTGGTTCATGGAAGATTTTTCATCCTTGATTTGGGCCCTGCATTTGGCCCCTTACTATACTCCTTATATACCTATGACTGTGTGACCAAATTCCACCCCAACTCCACTTTCAACTTTGCTGATGACACCACCATAGTGGGTCGGATCTCAAACAATGACGAGACGGGGTACAGGAAAGAGATACAGAATCTGGTGAAATGGTGCGATGACAATAATCTCTCCCTCAATATCAGTAAAACAAAGGTAATATTCATCAACTTCACAAAGCGTAGTGGAGGACATGCTCCTGTCTACATCAACGATGATGAAGTGGGACTGGTCAAGAGCTGCAAATTTCCAGGTATTCAGACCACCAACTATCTGTCCTGGTCCTTCCTCGCCAACACTATAATTAAAAAAGCCCACCAACACCTCTACTCTCTCAGGAGGCGACAGAAATTTGGCATGTTCACTATGACTCTCACCAATTTTTACAAATGCATTATCGAAAGCATCCTTTCCGGTTGTATCACAGCTTGGTATGGCTCCTGTCTGACTACGACTGCAAGAAACAAAAAGTTGTGAATGTAGCCCAGTCCATCACACAAACCAGCCTCCCATCTATTGACTCCGCCTATACTTCCTGCTGCCTCAGAAAAGTAGCCAGCATAATCAAGAACCCCACGCACCCGAGACATGCTCTCTACCACTTTCTTCCGTTGGGAAAAAGATACAGAAGTCTGAGAACACGTACCAACCGACTTAAGAACAGCTTCTTTCCTGATGCAATCAGACTTTTGAATGGACATATCATATATTAAGCTGATGTTTCTCTTCACCCCATTTGTGACTGCAACATGATATTCGGCACCCTCTTCTTTCCTTCTCCCCTATGAACTCTATGAATGGTATGTTTTGTCTGTATAGTGCAAGAAACAATGCTTTTCACTGTGTCCCAATACATATGACAATAATAAATCAAATCAAATCAAAATCAAATGGCCCTGCGGAGTTCAGGTTTCCCACATGTGGAAGTCATGTCCCACACTGGTTCTCCATCACTGCCCCTGCCCCCAGAAGGGCCGAGTGGATGATCTGTCTCAGACTCCTCCAGAGGTTCACAGATGTCAGTCTTTAGCCAATTCGATTTACTCCACGTGATATCAAGAAACAGCTGAAGGCACTGGATACTGAAAAGGCTATGGGTCCTGACAATATTCTGGCAATAGTCCTGAAGATTGTGCTCCAGAACTTGTCACCTCCCTAGCCAAGCTGTTTCAGTACAACGACAACACTGCCAACCACCCAGCAATGTGGAAAATTGCCCAGGTATGTCCTGTACACAAGAAACAAACAAATACAACCTGCCAATTACTGCCCCATCAGTCTATTCTTGATCATCAGTAAAGTGATGGAAGGGGTCATCAACAGTGCTATCAAGTGTACTTGCTTAGCAATAACCTGCTCACTTTAACTCATACTAAACTTTGTCTCACTACCTGAGCTCATCTTTTCACCATGTCTCCAATCACACAAATAGAAAGAGAAAGTAAGCAGTCCATGCATACAGCAACCTTATTAGATTCTGACTCAAAATCACTGGCAATAAAATATATAAGTGCCCTGTTACAGTGCCAATTGCAGCCGGGACCATATGGAATTAGAATTTTGAACACTGGTTCGCTCAAATCCCAGTGGCAATGTCGATACTTCATGCAGAATATTGATCCTAATAATTCTTGCATGGCAATAGTATACCTCTTCATCTTGAAGATGTCACTCACACATTTACAACTGTTGACTCGTACTCATAAAAAGGCAACAAATCATAACTATACAGATACAGTCGTGAACTTACTAATAAAATAGTATTAAAAATAGGCACTTATTTTCTGCTGCATTCTTCTGACCTGCCAACTCCCTAAGAGAAGTGTTGCTATGGACACACCAGTGGCATGACCATTTTTTTTCAGTACATTTTCTCCGACCGACACAGAGACAAGAAGTTCTTGCGTTTTGCAGTGACCCTTATTTGCACAGTGATAATATGCACCCAATGCAATCTGTATCAACTGCAATGAGAGCAGAGGTTGGAGTTGGCAAGGTTCCAAATTGGGAGCACAAACTTATTAACCCTGTAACCATGAAGTTATTGTTCCAAATAATCAGAAGAAAGGAATTAGAATTCCTTTTATTCCTTGTATATATGAAGGATGTACTTTTATCGTGAATTGTAAACAACAGGAATGTCAGCAACCTGTTCAAGGGGTGGCACGGTGGCACAGTGGTTAGCACTGCTGCCTCACAGCGCCAGGATTCCCGGCTTGGGTCACTGTCTGTGTGGAGTTTGCATGTTCTCCCTGTTTCTGCGTGGGTTTCCTCCGGGTGCTCTGGTTTCCTCCCACAGTCTGAATGACATGCTGGTTAGGTGCATTGGCCATGCTAAACTCTCAGTGTACCCGAACAGGTGCCAGAATGTGGCGACAAGAGGATTTTCACAGTAACTTCATTGCAGTGTTAATGTAAGCCTACTTGTGGCATTAATAAATAAATGTTAAACTTTATCCAAAGCCCTGCTGCCCTGTCCTTAACTTACACTCAAGTCCTACTTACCTACTGCACCTGTGCCCATTAATCTACTTTGACGCAGAATTCAGCAATGTCTCAAATTTCAAATTTTCATGATTGCGTTCAAATCCCTCCATATTTCATTCCTCCCGACCTCTGCAGCTTCTTCCAGCATTCCTCCAGTTCCGGCCTCTTGTACAACCTCACTTCTGTCGCTTCACCATCAGTCGCCATGTTTCAGGATCTGAGACATTAAGCTCTGGAATTCCTTCACTAGACCTCTCTCCCCCACTACCTCACTTTCCTCCTTTCAGATGGTCCTTAAAAGCCACGTTGTTGGCTAAGCGTTTGGGCAATCATTCTAATATTGCTTTCTGTGAATCATTGTGACAACTTTCTGCTACTTCAGCTTGGTGCTGATGGAACCACAGGCCGACATTCACATTCTCCTGCCATTCATATGGGCAGTGCTAGCTGACTTGGTAGTTCAGATAATAAAAATCTTATAAATAGAAATAACCTAGAGATGAGTCTTGAAGATTTCAGGTGATGGGGCTGTGACTATTTTCTTTGGCAGCTTGTTGCACAGTGAGATTATCCTTGGAGAGAAAGATTGTTGGTACACTGACTTGGAAACAAATGGTCTTTATAGATTGTGTGGATGGCTACCTTGTGTTTTGTTATTGCCGGAGGGCACAAGGTACTTGTTTCAATTCCCACCAGTTCGTTCCATATTTAATAGAACATGCTCAGTCTAGTTTGCTCTCTCCTTTGTTGCAGTGATTCCCATTCTAAATCTTTGATCAAGGATGTGACACTGGTGTATTTCCCATACTGATTCATGCAGAATTATTTTTGGATCTCTTCAACCTTATTTACATTGCTTGCCATATAAGGATCTTACACACAACTACCACACTCCAAGATTAATCAGAAAATGCTCCTGCCAAGTGGCTTGAAACTGTTTACTATATCAAAGGTGCTGTATAAATGCTGGTTGTTGTTGTTCAGCACTATTTGGCCAGCTCTTCATATTGACAAATCTCTTACATACATGCAAACTAATGAAAAACAATGGACAAAAAACATCAGTTCCAGTCAGTTCCACACAAATATGATGGGGGCAACTGCCGGCCTCCCGATTGCTGGCCAGACCCGTGACCCCAGCATTGCCGGCCATGCAACCCCTCCCTCATGGCCCAATCACTGGCCCCTGAACATATCTGGGCCAGCCCTGACCACCCACCCCCCAACCCCGATCTTCCAACTTCCACCCCTCCACTGGCAGTCCCGACCCCCCCTCCCCCCCTGACCTCACCCCCACCCCAATGGCCAGCCCTGATTGCTGGCTTCCCTCCCTCTGGTCGCGATCCCTATGCAAGTGGCAGAAGGACCCCCACCCCCACCAATCTCCCCCCAGAGGCCCCTCCCCATTAGGCCTGCCCCCTCTGGCCCTGCCCCCTTGGCACTGCCCGATGCCTACTGGGCAGTGCCAAGGTGCCCCCTAGGCATTGGCACTTTGCCCCTTGGGCAGTGCCGAGGGGCACAGGCTGGCACTGCCAAGCGTGCAATGCCCAGGGGACCCCCCCAGCCCCAGGCCCTCTGGGGGGCCTCCAGGGCTCCCTTCACACCATCGGGGTTGGGCCGCCAGTTCCCTGCAAGTGGGGGACTATTGTAAACACCACTGCAGGGAACAGTCCTAGTGGTGGGAAGATTCTAGCTGACCTGGGGACTTCAGTTCAGCCAGCTATTGAGATTTAAATAATATTTAGATAGTTATTTAAATAACTTATGCAGCTGCGCGCCAATTTCTGGCACAGAGCTGAGGGCACCGAAAATCTGGCTGCCAGAAACTCATGGAGGCCATGGTGCCCAGCGGGGAGCCTGCGAGATGGCCTCCACTTGAGTATCCCAGCCCGCTGCGCTGCTAAAGCAGTGGAGCAGGCTGGGAGAATCGGCCCAATATCTTGCACATAGCCCAAACCCAAACCTTTGTGGAGCAAAGGATCTGCATCGGTTCCAGAAGCAAGCAGAAGACTGAAGAAGCAAGTTTTCACATTTGTTTTTAACCTTCCTCTTCACAAGGATCATTTCTAGCATTCAAGTCCTTCTGGCTGGCATTTTCATGCTTGATAGAAACAAAGAAACCCTCCAGTACAGAAAGAGGCCATTTGGCCCATCGAGTCTGCACCGACCACAATCCCACCCAGGCCCTTTCCCCATATCCCTACATATTTACCCAGTAATCTCTCTAACCTACGCATTTCAGGACACTAAGGGCAATTTTTAGCACGGCCAATCAACCTAGCCCGCACATTTTTGGACTGTGGGAGGAAACCGGAGCACCCGGAGGAAACCCACGCAGACACGAGGAGAATGTGCAAACTCCACACAGACAGTGACCCAATCTGGGAATCGAACCCAGGTCCCTGGAGCTGTGAAACAGCAATGCTAAGCACTGTGCTACCGTGCCGCCCATTGATAGAACATAGAACATAGAACAGTACAGCACAGAACAGGCCCTTCGGCCCACGATGTTGTGCCGACCTTCATCTGAAACCAAGATCAAGCTATCCCACTCCCTACCATCCTGGTGTGCTCCATGTGCCTATCCAATAACCGCTTAAATGTTCCTAAAGTGTCTGACTCCACTATCACTGCAGGCAGTCCATTCCACACCCCAACCACTCTCTGCGTGAAGAACCTACCTCTGATATCCTTCCTATATCTCCCACCATGAACCCTATAGTTATGCCCCCTCGTAATAGCTCCATCCACCCGAGGAAATAGTCTTTGAACGTTCACTCGATCTATCCCCTTCATCATTTTATAAACCTCTATTAAGTCTCCCCTCAATCTCCTCCGCTCCAGAGAGAACAGCCCCAGCTCCCTCAACCTTTCCTCATAAGACCGACACTCCAAACCAGGCAGCATCCTGGTAAATCTCCTCTGCACTCTTTCCAGCGCTTCCACATCTTTCTTATAGTGAGGTGACCAGAACTGCACGCAATATTCCAAATGCGGTCTCACCAAGGTCCTGTACAGTTGCAGCATAACCCCACGGCTCTTAAACTCCAACCCCCTGTTAATAAAAGCTAACACACTATATGCCTTCTTCACAGCTCTATCCACTTGAGTGGCAACCTTTAGAGATCTGTGGATATGGACCCCAAGATCTCTCTGTTCCTCCACAGTCTTCAGAACCCTACCTTTGACCCTGTAATCCACATTTAAATTAGTCCTACCAAAATGAATCACCTCACATTTATCAGGGTTAAACTCCATTTGCCATTTTTCAGCCCAGCTTTGCATCCTATCTATGTCTCTTTGCAGCCTACAACAGCCCTCCACCTCATCCACTACTCCACCAATCTTGGTGTCATCAGCAAATTTACTGATCCACCCTTCAGCCCCCTCCTCTAAGTCATTAATAAAAATCACAAAGAGCAGAGGACCAAGCACCGATCCCTGCGGCACTCCGCTAGCAACCTGCCTCCAGTCCGAAAATTTTCCATCCACCACCACCCTCTGTCTTCGATCAGATAGCCAGTTACCTATCCAATCGGCCAACTTTCCCTCTATCCCACACCTCCTTACTTTCATCATAAGCCGACCATGGGGGACCTTATCAAACGCCTTACTAAAATCCATGTATATGACATCAACCGCCCTACCTTCATCAACACACCTAGTTACCTCCTCAAAAAATTCTATCAAATTTGTGAGGCACGATTTGCCCTTCACAAATCCGTGCTGACTATCCCGGATTAATCCGCATCTTTCTAAATGGTCGTAAATCCCATCCCTAAGGACCTTTTCCATCAATTTACCAACCACCGAAGTCAGACTAACCGGTCTATAATTACCAGGGTCATTTCTATTCCCTTTCTTAAACAGAGGAACAACATTTGCCACTCTCCAGTCCTCTGGCACCATCCCCGTGGACAGCGAGGACCCAAAGATCAAAGCCAAAGGCTCTGCAATCTCATCCCTCGCCTCCCAAAGAATCCTAGGATACATTTCATCAGGCCCAGGGGACTTATCGACCTTCAGTTTATTCAAAACTGCCAATACATTCTCCCTCCGAACATCTATTTCCTCCAGCCTATTAGCCTGTAACACCTTCTCTTCCTGAAAAACATGGCCCCTCTCCTTGGTGAACACTGAAGAAAAGTATTCATTCATCACCTCGCCTATCTCTACTGATTCCATACACCACTGTCCTTGACCGGCCCTAACCTCACCCTGGTCATTCTTTTATTCCTCACATAAGAGTAAAAAGCCTTGGGGTTTTCCTTGATCCGACCCGCCAAGGACTTCTCATGTCCCCTCCTAGCTCTCCTCAGCCCCTTTTTCAGCTCATTCCTTGCTAACTTGTAACCCTCAATCGAGCCATCTGAACCTTGTTTCCTCATCCCTACATAAGCTTCCCTCTTTCTTTTCACAAGACATTCCACCTCTTTTGTGAACCACGGTTCCCTCACTCGGCCATTTCCTCCCTGCCTGACAGGGACATACCTATCAAGGACACCCAGTATTTGTTCCTTGAAAAAGTTCCACTTTTCATCAGTGCCTTTCCCTGACAGTTTCTGTTCCCATCTTATGCCCCCTAATTCTTGCCTAATCGCATCATAATTACCTCTCCCCCAATTGTAAGCCTTGCCCTGCCGTCCGGCCCTATCCCTCTCCATTGCAATAACAAAAGACACCGAATTGTGGTCACTATCTCCAAAGTTCTCTCCCACAACCAAATCTAACACTTGGCCCGGTTCATGCCCCTTTCAACCTCAGACGCCTCCAGCTGAACACATGGTCAACCAATGCAAAAGGCCTAGTTGCATCATCACAGATTACAACACAGCCCATCGAGTCTGCACCAACAACAATCCCACCTCGGCCCTATCTCCATAACCCCACATATTTACCCTCCTAATCCCTCTAACCTACGCATCCCAGGACACTAAGGGTCAATTTAGCATGGCCAATGCATCTAACCCCGCACATATTTGGACCGTGGGAGGAAACCGGACCACCCGGAGGAAACCCATGCAGACACGGGGAGAACGTGCAAACTCCACACAGACAGTGACCCAAGCCGGGAATTGAATCCGGGTTCCTGGAGCTTTGAGGCAGCAGTTCTTACCACTGTGCTCACTAATCTCTAACCACTAATCTCAGGAACGGGGTAAATTGTTACCCTTAGTATTCCCTGCACAGAGCTTTGCAAAATAGGAGCATATATGGAGAATATGTGATGCGCGTTATCACACACACGAGGCTTGATGCTCAGGAAATAAAGGCTTTTATTTGCTGTAACAAGGCAGCTACTAATTATATACACGATCCCAGACTGAGGGGTCCCAGACAGAGCAGAGACCTTTATACCTCTCCCAGGAGGCGGAGCCCGACTGGGATGTACCACAATAATTATAATACAAGGTGTAACAACCCAACCCTAACCCCAACAGCAACATATATACATACTTGTAGTACTGGCCAGACCCTGGCTCAGTACTATCTAGTGGGAACCAACGATGGTTCACCACAATATGTTACATAAGTTTCCATTTATAAGGGATAATAAATGTTGCGGGGGGCACGTGCGTGAATTCCTGATATGAATTTATGGTGAGTTAAACTTTTGGTCAGGAGTGTTTAAAAATAAAATTAATGAAGATAAACCAGTCGAAGCAAGTTCATGTCACCTTTTATTTACAAAAACAGGAAAACTTGGGCCAATAACTGTAAATCAATAGTTAGAAACACATCTTGCTTCTGTGACCTTTACTCTCTTGTTTCTTCAAAAGTTCAAAAACAAATACTCTGCCTCCGATCCATGTGCCTACTCTATTAACTACAGAAAATGCTGTCACAAAATGGCAAGTCAGTCAATATCTATAAAGGAAAAACAGAGGTGAATCCTTTCTGGGCAATCAAGACTCAGCCCAAGATCTCAGAAACTGCAGAACCATGTCCTGCACTTCACTTTCTCTTTCTTGTTCCATTTTCAGCAATTAACATCTAGGTCTGCATTCACCTAATCACCAGTTTATGCTTTATCTCTCTCTTCTACTTTTGTATTCCTAAATGTATTAAAAGATCTTACATTGCTTTACAGGAGTTTTGTTTACATAGTTAGATATTGTTCCTCATAATGGCAAAATCAAATTAAGTTACAAGTATTCCACACTTAGATTATCATGCAACTCCTCGCACGTTTTGTCAGTATTATTTCAGAAGCTCCATATATATTCTCTATCACATTCTTAATTGCAAGAAAACCTGATTCTCCTTTTATCTTTTCCAATTCATACCACTAATGAAGAGATCATTTTAACCTATCCTGCCCACCGGGAATCTGAGGGGATGAAATCAGCTCTTCCGTACATTTTACACGGTGTCAAATTTTACTTATCAATGGAAACTGTTATTCTCATTAAAGAGTTCTCAGGATTACAATTAGAGGTCCTCAATGGTACAGATAGTTAAAGCAGTGAATTGCTAAAGCATGCCTCAGTGTACACATTTGACCCTTCTCCTGACACTCCAATCTCAGTTGTGTAAGAGGTTCCCATTCCCATTTCCCCTTTTGGATGGTTCTTGACTTTTAGGATTTTATAAAGGATGAAATTACACAGGCACAGGGTTTGGTTCAACCACAAACTTGTTGTTCATCAAAAAAAAACCTCCTAATGCCCGAATACAATGACCTCTAAATTAGTGTAAATGATACAACATAACACCTCAGTTGATTAGTCCAATTTAAATACCTCAATGATTTAACATCAACTCCCACCTAAACGCACAAAGACACCAGACTGGTTAGAAAAGCCTTCACTGAGAAAGGCACAAACCCCACATTTCTGCACCAAACATTTTTCTAACCCAACCCCCCCATCATCCCACCCCCACGCCCCCCCCCCCCCCCCCCCCCCCCCGCCCACCCCAAAGATGTGATTGCTATACTTAAGTTACGTTAAGACTTCAGCCCTCATACTTCCAGGATTTGGCTGATAACTTACAATTCTCTCATGTGGTTGGTTGTTCTGGTGTGAATTGTAGATCCATGAACCAGGTTGACCATTCCTGAGTTTCCTTCTTGACTGCAGTGCCAAACCCTTCAGTCACGTCATGCTTTTATAATGATTCTTACTAGAATATCACAAACACATTTCTGGAGACCATCCTTTTCATCTGTTACATGCCCTGGTCCAGACGGACTTACTCAGTGCTGATGTTAGTTCCACAACCAAAAACTATCGATTTTATCAAGGTAAGGTATCTCTGGGTCCAAAGCTGATGTGTATGTAGATGTTTCTCCCCTTCCTTGATATGCAGTGTGATGGCTGTTGTCTGGGGCCCATTTCTAGTCCTTTGATAGTATCAGTTCTGTTACAATGTTGGGATGTTTGAAAATAACTCCTTGCTTTATAGCCTGCTTCTACGTGTTTTGTGTTGACGTTTGGCTTTTATTTATAGTGCTTGTGTCCATGGGTTTTGTTTTTTTTCCATATTTCCTTAAGTCGGGTTGAAGGAGATTCCAATCCCGTAGCTGCACTCTTCCCTCCATGTACCCTTTCAATGTGCACACAGGAATATAAAGACGTAGGGTGGGATTTTCTGGCCATGTGCGCCCCAAGAGCTCAACAAACCTCTAAATGATCTGCCAAATTTTCTGTCCCATCCTCTACGATTCCCACGGCGGGTGGGATGGGAAATGTTTGGCCACAGTCTCAGGGTAAGGAGCCAAACATTTATAAGTGAGATGAAGAGAAATTTCTTCACTCAAAGTGTTGTGAATCTTTTCGAATTTCTTACCCCAGAGGGTTGTTGATTCTCCAATGTTGAATATATATAAGGCTGAGATAGATGGATTTTTGGCCTCTCAAGGAATCAAGAAATATGGGAAGGGGCAAGAAAATGGAGTTAAGGCAGGTTAGCCATGATCATGTTGAAAGATGGAACAGGCTTCAAGGCGCCCTAGGGTTTGCTCCTCTTCCTATATCTTATGTTCTTAATCGTGGCTGTTTGAGATAAGAAATAGAGAAGTGAAAATTGGTAGAGGAAAAATGTAGGAGCAAAGAGGTTAATTGTGATGTACATCATTAATATCAATCGAAGATATTGATTGGCAATTTGATGTACAGTTTTTTGGCTCTCATTTCATCTACTGTCACAAAGTTAACATGCTGACTGCTATGCAGCCTCTTTATGTATGACTAAATGAAGAATCACAGTAAATCAAATGCTGCAAGACTAAGAAAGGGGTAATGCTAAGTCAAGTGTTACAGGGCTAATGAAGAGTCATGCATGGTTTAATGATAAATTACCATGGAAAAATCAATGGCGGAATTCTTCTTCAAACTCATTACTAATTACCATGCCTCAGTGGCAATACCACTAAAGGAGAATATGATTAATCATTTAGTAATGCGCAACCAACCGGGGAGTGGCAAGTTATTTAGTGATACATGACTCCATCCTGTATATGGTTCTAGATAAATGCATAACCTAGTGACAACAAACAAAGAGAGCAAAACCAAGAGGGAAAAAAAACCCTTGATAAAGTTTGACATGAAAGGTTACTGTACAGGCTTAGGATTGTGAGTTTCTTGGGCAAATCCTTGAGGTTCAGAAGGAATTGATTGAAGGACTGGAAGCAGTGAGTATTAGGCAGAAAAGTCATGCAGAGTTGGGCTTATGCACTGTCTGGCCTGCCTGGTAGTGGCAACAAGGAGGCTCAGTCAAGGATAATGGAAAGGACCCATTAAATTTCTGCTTCCCAACAATTTTCCAACGAAAGCGGCCAGAAGGTTAACAGAAATTGGCTCTTTGCTCTTTATTTTAATTCATTTTACAGGATGTAGATGTTGCTGGGTAAGGAATCATTGAATTCCTACAGTGCAGAAAAGGCCATTCGACCCATCGAGTTTGCGCTGATTCTCTGACATAATATCTCATCCAGGCCCTCTCCCCCACCTTATCCCTGTAACCCATACATTTACCATGGTTAATCCATCTAACCTACACATCTTAGGACACTTAAGGGCAATTTAGCATGCACAATCTACCTAACCTGTACATCTTTGGACTGTGGGAGGAAACCACAGCAAACACACGCAGACACATGCAAACTCCACACAGCGAGTCACCTAAGGCCGGAATTGAACCTAAGCCTCTGGAGCTGTGAGGCAGCAGTGCTAACCACTGTGTCACCGTGTCACCCTACAAGTAGGCCAGCATTCATTGCCCTTCCCTAGTTGCCTTTCAGAAGGTGGTGGTGAGCTGCCTTCTTGAATTGCTGCAGTTCTGAGGCATAGGTAAACCCACAGTGTTGTTAAGGAGGAAATTCCAGTATTTTGACCCAGCGACAATGAAGGAACAGTGATATATTTCCAAGTCAGAATGGTGAATGACTTGGAAGGGAACCTCCAAGTGGTGGCGTTCCCAGGTATCTGCTGCTTTTGTTCTTCTAGATTGTCGTGGAGATGAGTTTGGAAGGTGCTGCCTAAAGAACCATGGTGAGTTCCTGCAGTGCATCTTATAGATGGGAAACATGGATACCACTGTTCATTGGTGGCTCATTGAAAGTCCATGGATTAGAAGTTGCTGCCTGGGACCAACCAGAATTGTATTGCTCAAAAAAGACACATGTCAAAGCTTTTCATTTTGCACACATCAGAAAACTTTCCCAGATTTAAGGGGAAAACAATAACTTATATTGAATGAGAAGAGACTGCTGATTGTTTGGCAAGTGGACTCTGATTGGTAGAGGCATTGACATGAGAATGCACAGTTGATGGTGATTGAGAGTTAATTGCCATGTATTGTCTGAAATTTAAACCAGGTAGCTTGATCCTAATTGTTCAATGCATTTCTCTGAGGAATGAGTCGCAAATGGCTGTCGCTTTGTTTAGCTGAAACAAGTGCAATGTGTGTCCATGTTCTTTCTGCCTACAAAGAACCAGGCCCAGTAAATTAGTATATGTCGCTCCCAGCACACACAAATCACCACACTGCCAGCCCGACTGACAATCTTAAATTGGTTGTCCACACAATTCTTAGCACACTGAGGATTATTTAGCAAATCATAGAATCATAGAATCCCTACAGTGCAGAAGGAGGCCATTCGGCCCATCGAGTCTGCACCGACCACAATCCCACCCAGGCCCTACCCCCACATATTTTACCAGCTAATCCCTCTAACCTACGCATCTCAGGACTCTAAGGGGCAATTTTTAACCTGGCCAATCAACCTAACCCGCACATCTTTGGAATGTTGTCCAATCGCAGAATCACATTTAATGTTGGACATTGTGGGGTTGATTCTCCCATCCCTCTGCACTGATTTTTTAGCACAGCATGCTGGGAGAATCAAGAAGTGCCCGATTCGCGAGATCCACGTTGGGTGTCCGGCCCTGAGAGCATCTCCCAGCGCCATATTTCCAGCACCATCAACTCCGCGCTGGAAATCGGCACGGAGCTGAATGATTTATGCAGCAGCTAATTTTAATGTAATTTGAATGCAATCAGCAGGCTGGGACTGAGATTTTCGGGCCCGCTAGTCTCTACACCCACCAGAAGTATTTCACTCCAGTGGGGATTACTATAGGCCCCCCCACTTGTGGGGAGCTAGTGGCCCAACCCTGCTGGAGTGAATGGGAGGCAATTGAGGCCCCTCCAGAGGGTTGGGTGCCAAGGTGCTGTCTGGGCATTGGCACTTTGGCAGTGCCAACCTGGGCCCTCTGGCACTGCCAAAGAGGGCAAAGTGTCAATGCCCAGGGGGCATCTTGGAGCTGCCCTTCGGGCATTGGGTAGTGCTAAGGGGGGGCCTATTGGGGCGGGCCCTAATGGAAGAGGGGCTGACGGAGGAGGGGCCTGAAGGGGGGCAATCGGTGGGGGTGGGGGTTCCCACTGCCAGTCTGCAGTCCGGATCGTCGGGGGAGGGAAGCCAGTGATCAGAACTGGCCTTCAGGTTCGGGGGCTCAGCCTGCTCAAGGGCAGGGGGGTCAGAGCTGCGGGGGGAGTGTTTGGGTCTGCCGGTGGGGGATGGGGGTATCGGCGGGGGGGTAGTGGGAGATTGAGGTGGGCCGGGAGGGTCGGGGGGGGGGGGTCGAGACTAGCCTGGACATGTACGGGAGTCCAGCGATTGGGCCGTGAGGGGTTTGGAGGGCCAGTGTAGCGGGGATTATGGGGTTGGACAGTGATCGAGCTAGCCAGCACTCGGGAGGTTGGCAGGCAGGGGCCACTGTGCATGTGCCAATCTCAGCACTGATAGATCAGCGCATGCGCAGTGGCTCGCTCAGCGCTATGCTGCCAGCCTCTCGAGTGGGAATAGGCCCCGCCCACAGCTTTTGAGTGTGATTCATACTAGTGCACTCTGCAGTGCACAGAGTGTGGGAGATTCATTTTTAAACTCCTGCTGAAAAAAAGTGTAATTTACTCCAATTTTTATGCAGATTCCACTCTTAGAATTTGTTTGGGAGAATCGCCCCTGTGTTTTGAGTTTTGCAAGCAAAGGCTAGTTGGGGTCCAGTCTGCCCCTTGCCCTTTGTGGACAGTGGCTGGGACATGCTATTTGATATGATCCAGCAGTCTTTGGGACGTACGGTTTAGCATCACACTGGCACTGAAATTCATATACCACAATACTCATTTGTGTGACCGGTGGAATGTCCTTTGGTTTGACAGCAGCATTCTGCTAGTGTGAATACCACTCGTGTTGCGACTGCACAGTATAAGCATGAAACAGCTAACTTCACCCACTGCTCAAATTTTTGAAATACCTTACTCTTCCAGGCTAATCTGAGGTGACTGGACACTTTTCCACGTCAAAAGTGATGGCTTTAGGCCTGTTCATGTATTTGTGTGATTATACAGTGTGAAATGATCTGATCAGTGTAGCCATTAACCCACAGGATGTCTTTGATGGGCCTATTTCAGCATCAAGTCTGCATGGTGAGAAAATGATGCAAGTCCTATTTACAAGTTTGCCAATTAAACTAATCTCACAGCTTGTGAAACCGTAGGAATCCCAAAGTGCATATTGGCCACTGAAGGTAGGCTTGTGGTAGCCCATGATAGTCCATGGCAAAGGATCATTGGCAGATTTTTCAGCCAGTGCATCAAGGAAAGGGACCAATTACTCCATTTGCAAGGTAAAGTTGACTGCAGAATGGAGCCCACTAAGGTGTGTAAGGAAATTATTACATGTAGCCACGGGTTTAAATGCAGCAAATGTATCATCCACAAATTGAAAATGAGCAAGGGGTAGGAAGTCAAGTGTGTTACGATCCCAGTTGGTGTTATGATCCCATGATGTGGAGATGCCGGCGTTGGACTGGGGTAAGCACAGTAAGAAGTCTCACAACACCAGATTAAAGTCCAACAGGTTTATTTGGTAGCATGAGCTTTCGGAGCACAGTGCTCTGAAAGCTTGTGGCTTGTGCTACCAAATAAACCTGTTGGACTTTAACGTGGTGTTGTGAGACTTCTTGTTGTGATCCCAGACAGGAAAGCCGCAGAATGGAACCCAGGCTCAAATGACCGCAGCTTTTACTTTTTTTAAGAAACGTGGAGGATAGTCACAGGACTGCCAATTAGCTTTAAACAACAAGAAAAAAACATTTATTAAACATGAAAAGTTGGATTAAAATACAATACTCCTTCACTCCGACTTACCTTCAAAAATATTCACAAATTTTAAGGATAACTCAAGTTACGAGATATATCTTATGCTATTATATTCTTAATGCACATAGACCCTGTGAGCCAACAGGCTAACTGTAGTCCAGTACACCTCACTCTGAAACCAAGTGTAAGATGCCACCCAATCAATCTTCTGTGGATTTCTGCTCAAATGCCCCCCAAATGATTGTCACACAAGTGTTCCAAACTCCACTCTCAAAAAGACACACTTTAAAATCTTCTTTCAAATAAGGCTTTCTCTCAGCTGTTTTAGCAAGGCCCTGCCTCCAGCCTTTCCAACTGTCCTTTCAGTATTTCTTTGTCTTGAATTGGAATCATAGAATCCCTACAGTACAGAAGGAGGCCAATTGGTCCATTGAGCCTGGACTGACAACAATCCCACCCAGGCCCCATCCCCGTAACCCCAAATATTTATCCTACTAATCCCGACCCTAAGGGGCAATTTAACACGGAAAATTAACCTAATCTGCACATCTTTGGAGTGTGGGAGGAAACTGGAGCACCCAGAGGAAACCTATGCAGACATGGGGAGAATGTGCAAACTCCACACAGTCATCCAAGACCAGAATTGAACCCGGATCATTGGCGCTATGAGGCAGCAGTGCTAACTATTGTGCCACCATGCCGCCATTGCTACATGCATTCAAATTTCCACACAATTTCTCAGGGACTCAGTCCCGAACAGAATACTGTTGTTTCAAAGACTGTAAATAAAAACACAAACTTATGATTGCTTCAGGAATGTGACTATTCTCTAGCCAACCTCAAGAGCTCTGCTCTTCCCAGATCTGACTTTAACTTTAACAAACAATACCCTGTTCAAATTACAGTTCCTCAGTTGTTTCTTTTTACTTCAATCTTCCTGGAATTCTCTTCATTCTCTACTTTCTGGACCTACCTGTCCTTTAGCTTCTCTGTGCTTGCTTTCTTGACCTTTACTCCATATTATGGCTTCCCTGCTGCTAGCAGAATTGAGAGTGTCCACTCTAGCTTCCTAGATCCAACTGCCTTTTGAGTTCAATTAAACACACTCAAAAACGTTTTTTTTCTTGAAGAGGCCCCTGGTTGTTAAACAACAGCTTATTCTTTCTTCAAACTCATGTTTACTTTTCCCATCATAAACTCTCTCAGCACAATAGAAACACAGTCTGAACTGAAACTAAAAACGCACATACATGCAAACACCTTTCTCTAACATGAATCCAACTAGAGTCATACCCTTTCTAATGTAGAAATACTAAATTAAACTGACTTAAATCCAGAACATAGAACATAGAACAGTACAGCACAGAATAGGCCCTTCGGCCCACGATGTTGCGCCGAGCTTTATCTGAAACCAAGATCAAGCTATCCCACTCCCTATCATCCTGGTGTGCTCCATGTGCCTATCCAATAACCGCTTAAATGTTCCTAAAGTGTCTGATTCCACTATCACTGCAGGCAGTCCATTCCACACCCCAACCACTCTCTGCGTAAAGATCCATATCTTATTTCTAATATCTAACATTTAAGATAAACACAAAATATTGCAGATGCTGGAACCTGAGACAAAAGAGCCGATGAAGGGTCATCTAGACTGAAAACGTTGGCTCTATTCTCTCTCCACAGATGCTGTCAGACCTGCTGAGATTTTCCAGCATTTTTCTGTTTTTGTCACAGATCATTTAAAACTCCCTTTGCTTCCTGACAAGTATTCATTCCATTGAAGACACCTTTCTCATGGAACCCAACAAAGATGTTTGCGAGAGCTGGGCCTAGAGGTGATCCCATGGCAACACCATCTATTTGGGCATACATGGTATCATTAAATGTGAACTCAACTGCATGAGTTTGCTAGTTCATAAGTTCAATCCATGCAAAAGTGATGGGTTTAGAGCACCATGATATAGTGCCGTAGTGTAAATATATATGGCTCCCTTAAGTAGAGCATTGGTGAAGAGGCTAGCAATGTCAAATAAGCACATGGACACAGCATTGTTCTCGATTTGCAAGTCCATATGGTCTTCGCAAAATTGAAGGAATCCTTCATCGTGTATCTGGAAAACTTGCTCAAAATTGGTCGTAACAATTTGCCCAACTATTTGGTCAATTCATGTTGTGCAGAAGTGCTCATTGATAGGATAGGATGTAAAGAGACATCACTTTTGTGTGTCTTGGGCAGCCCATACACACACAGATGCAGCAAACCGTGAGGACGTACCTTATTATATATATCATGCAGCAGCTCATAGTTCTTACACAAGTCCAGCAAGCATTTCTTTTTCACTTACTTTCAAGCAAGGCAGTCCAGTCATGTCGAGCAACAGATCTAATTGATACAAATTTCTACCCATCATTAAGAATGGCATGCACTAACACCACCATCTCACCTTAAAGATACTCCCTCCTAAGAAAAGAGGTCATTCTCAAGTTGACAGGCCATGGCTAGTGGGATACCGTAAGGATCAGTACTTAGAATCATAGAATCCATCATAGAACCCCTACAGTGCAAAAGGAGGCCATTTGGCCCATCGAGCCTGCACTGACAACAATCCCATCCAGGCCCTATCTTTGTAACCCCACTGATTTACCCTGCTGACACTAATGATCAATTTAGCATGACCAATCAACCTAACCCACACATCTTTGAAGTGTGGGAGGAAATTGAAGCACCTATGGGGGATCCACGCAGACTCAGGGAGAATGTGCAAACTCCACACAGTCACCCAAGGCCAGAATTGAACCTGGGACCCTGGCGCTGTGAGGTAGCAGTGCTAACCACTATGCCACCATGCTGCACTTGGGCCCCCAGCTGCTCACAATCTATTTCAAGGGCTTAGATGTGGGGACCAAATCTAATTTTTTTTCAATTTGTGGATGACACAAAACCAGGTGTGAATTTGTGTTGTGAGAAGGATGCAAAGAGGATTCAAGGGGATTTGGGCAGCTGAGTGGACAAGATGGTGGCAGATGGAACATAATGTGGTGGGAGGAATGGAGATGCAGAGTATTTCTTAATTGGTGAGAGATTGGAAAGTGTTGATGATCAAAGGGACCTGGATGTTCTTGTTCATAAGTTATTGAAAGCTAGCATGCAGTGACAGCAAGAAATTAGGAAGGCAAGTTATGTGTTGCCCTTTGTTGCATGTCATCGGTGCTGATTGCAATGTAAGGAGAAATGTACATAAACTGGTTAAGAAGTGATATCAGGAAACCGTCTATTACTCAAAAATCGGTTAATGATAGAATGATAGAATCCCTACAGTGCAGAAGGAGGCCATTCGGCCCATCGAGTCTGCACCGCCCACAATCCCACCCAGGCCCTACCCCCACATATTTACCCACTAATCCCTCTAACCTACGCATCTCAGGACTCTAAGGGGCAATTTTTAACCTGGCCAATCAACCTACCCGCACATCTTTGGACTGTGGGAGGAAACCGGAGCACCCGGAGGAAACCCACGCAGACACGAGGAGAATGTGCAAACTCACACAGACAGTGACCCGAGCCAGGAATCGAACCCGGGACCCTGGAGCTGTGAAGCAGCAGTGCTACCGTGCCGCCCACGGTAATTAATATCTCAAATGGTTACCCAGGTATGATAAGAGAAGGGGAAACTCAGAAATCATTCAAGATAATAGATGCTGCAATTATAGATTTCTTTGGTGGGATGAAGAATACCCAATTTACTGTCTGCATCAACCTAAGCATACACAATACTTTCATGTGGCTTGTCAAAATGACCAGAGAATGTGAAGAGAAATATGATTGTCATGATAATGGGGCAATCAGAATGGAGTCAGAAAAAGTGGCAGCCGAGATGCCTTCTCAATCAAGGGATGCCA
Organism: Mustelus asterias; assembly: GCF_964213995.1. Taxonomy (NCBI): domain Eukaryota; kingdom Metazoa; phylum Chordata; class Chondrichthyes; order Carcharhiniformes; family Triakidae; genus Mustelus; species Mustelus asterias. The sequence goes on along the minus strand of NC_135801.1, from coordinate 98,061,673 downwards.
TCCAATGAGAGTCAACCAGAGCTTGGCTCTCTCTATGATCACACAAAGTGATGAAGTTTGGAGCGATAGAGAAAAATAGAGAAAAAGCAAGCTTAGCCTTGCTGTGGCAACTGGTGTTTGGACACCTTGATGAAACTTGTGAATTTTTGCATAGCTTGGTGATGCCCAGCAAAGGAGATGAATGACTAAATGAATAACAGAGCATGTCTTAGATCACCCTAAATTAATGATGAGTAACAGATTTTGAAGTGACAACTTATTAAACCTAAGTGAGGATAGAATCACTTGTGGCTATGTTTCATCACTGCGAGGGAATTTAACTTTAATTTAGCATTATTAACTCTCACTGGAACATACTGTTCAGTACTTTGGTAATAAAATTCAAGACAACACCCTCTCACTTCATCTACAATCATGGGGACAGTTTTCTGTTATTTGAGAAATCACTATGTGCAAAAATCAAGAGTATGCATTATCATGACTCATGTCTAATGTCACATTACCAAGTACAATTGAGTCACATTGAATACTGTCCAATTTGTATCTGCTGTGAAATGCAACAAATGATTATTAAAAGAGGAAGTTCTAAAATGGATAAAACTGGTGTATAGTTCATGTTCAAAAACAAAGGACGGCACGGTAGCACAGTGGTTAGCACTGCTGCTTCACAGCTCCAGGGACCTGGGTTTGATTCCCGGCTCGGGTCGCTGTCTGTGTGGAGTTTGCACATTCTCCCTGTGTCTGCGTGGGTTTCCTCCCACAGTCCAAAGATGTGCGGGCTAGGTTGATTGGCCATGCTAAATTGCCCCTTAGTGTCCCGGGATGCATAGGTTAGAGGGGTTAGTGGGTGGATAGGGCCTGGGTGGGATTGTGGTTGGTGCAGACTCGATGGGCTGAATGGCCTCTTTCTGCACTGTAGGATTCTAGACACTACTCTTAATTCATTTCTAAAAGCTGTTTGATAACATTGAACATAGCAGATATTGAAGGATCAACATAACATTATGGGGTGAATTTTACTTTTGGAAATCAGGATTGTTGCCCCTTGCACATGCGTAAAATAGAGTGCGGTGACTATTAAGCTTGTTAACAAAACAATATATTTGAATTTTATGTTGTCGATACCATTTCATGGTCGGCTCATGTGAAAAATCCTTTGGAGCAAGTCTTGCCATGTGTCAGGATGTGTTGCAAAGGCTCAAAAAAAGATTGTGGCTACATCCAGCAGAAGACTTTGCTGCTATAAGTGGAAGAGTTTCCTAGTGGTTTCACTTTGATTTATCATTACTTTCAGCCTGCGACAGGACATTTTCTCAGGGAGTGGGGCATATGGAAAATGCTGCAATCAAGATTCTGTATTCCAGCATCAGACTTTCAGGTGGCTGATCCTCATGGGAATTGTTCATTTTGCAGGAGGCTCCTCCTCCAGTGAAGAGGAGAGGAAGAGAAGGAGGACAGCTGACCAGGGACAGGTGCACCCTCTCGTCCAGCAAGGTGTGCAACCTGCTGCTGTCCAAGGAGCTGCGGAGGACAGATAGCTGCATCAAGCAGGCAGAGGCAGGTGAAGGGAATGCCCAAACATGTCTACAGGGTGAGAATGACACACCTCCAGAAATCCAAATGACACATGAGGGGGAATTTCCCCATCCTGCCTGCCACGGGAATCGTAGGGGGTGGGGGGCGGATGGACCATGCAAAGGGTCTGTTGACCTCGGACAGGATTTTCCGGTTTTGAGGCGAGCGCAGCTGGAAAATCCCACCTTGTGTTTTGTGATGACTTCAGAGAGATGCACTTTCTAAAAAGGCATTCTGGTGACACTGACAGATGAGAATAGGCTTTGAAAGTTAAGCCCATCAACATTGAGACACACATTTGTTCCCAAATTCCACAAGCCTCCAAAGTCAAATGCCCCCTTCCCACCACCTTCCCCCGATTCCAACTCCACCCTTCCTTCGACAATGTTTGCAGGAGAGTGAAATGCACCCTTGGAATTGCACCACACTGGGACCTTCCTCAAACACTGTCTCTACCAATGGTGTGATTCCACTGATTCAACTCCAGCATTTGCTTCTTTAAAGGGATGAAAATGGCCGTGTTGTTGTGACCACCTCTGGACCTGGTCCTCGCTCTGACATCATGTGCCCTTTCTTATGCAAATAAAAAGGAACACTGTGGGGAAAAAAATGGCAGCGTTTGTTCCAGTTTTTTCTCTGATCTCACCACACACTGCCACAAAATAGCAGCTGGGTGTGTTTCATGCTATTGTGTAGTGGGGTGGGGGCCTCAACACACTGGCAAAGCCCGGCTTCACTGAGATCGGTGCCCAACATTTAAAGGGCCGATCAAAGCAAAATGTAACCCCTCCACCTCAGCATTGAGGTCTCAGGGGCTCCCCCCACCAATCCCCCCATGATCATGTTGGTTCAGGCACCATTAATGGACATTAGGGAAATTGGCATTGAGTCCAAAAATCAATTTTGAAATATGCCTTGTGGAATGAGGTATGTCAGTCTTTCTCCCACTTGATTTTTCATAATTTACTTGTACATGTGTTTACAATTCATATAAAAATGCCTTTTTTCCCTCCATTTTCTGTGAAATGTGACAATAATGGGCAGAGTGTGATTTTAAAATCTCCTTCTGAACCAGCAATATTGCTTAGGTTTGTCATCATAAAATATCTGGCATAGACCAGAAGCCCATTTGTTTTGTAGGTTAATGATGTGCAGGTTAGGTTGATTGGCCATGCTGGATTTCCCCTTGGTGTCCCGGGATGTGTAGGTTGGGGGTGTTGGCGGGGTGGATGCATGGGCTTGCAAGGATAGGGTCTGGGTGAGATGCTCTGTCAGAGGGTTGGTGCAGATTTGATGGGCTGAGTGGCCTCCTTCTGCACTGTAGGCATTCTATCAGAGCTGGTATTTACCCCATCGCCCAACTGTCCATCCACCACTTCCCTGGACATCTGACCCCTTACCCCCTCCAGCAGTCATTGCCAGCAACACCCCTCCTTCCCCCAAACATCGGACCCCTTTCCCCCAACCCCCATGAGCTCCTATCTCTTTTTCGACAGAAAAACTGACCTCTTCCTGAGAAAGATTCTTCTCATAAGAATTCAGTGTGTTCCTCTTTCTGTCTCTGTCTGCTTTCCCTTTGTGTATGCATCGGTCCCTGCACCCTCCAAATCCAGTGTTTGTATTTCTCCTTGGTCCATGGCCACAAGTATCTTCACTTCCCTTCTGTTGGTACTGTTATCAGATCAAGGGTCACCAAGTCACATGAACCTGTGTTGTTTGTTGTCCAAGAAGGGTACATTGAGTTCTTTACAATTGATGTAAATACTTAAAAGATCTTTACAAACATTCTTAAAAATACTGACAGATTCTGGACATTATATAGAAATTTGCCAGAACTCCACCATGGGTTTCCCATTGGTGAGGGGCACATTCAATGGGAAACTCTGTTGACTGTGGTGGGACCAGAAGATCCCAGCGACTGCCAATGGCAGGCCGCTCCATCCCTGCGAAACACATGGTGGGAGGCATGGAAAATCCCAATCATTATAGATGATTCCCCGCTGTACTGCTTCTGGGTCAAAGGTCATCACATTATTCACTATTATTCACAACAGCAACATTCCAACCTACCAAGTGGTCACTAAACTATTTTTTAAAATTTTCCATATTAATAGTGCTAGCTTTTAGGTCAACAGGTCATGGCCTGTAAATCTATGATATTGGAAAGGGCATGTGTTCATCCAAAGGTACAAACAATTTCCTTCCAGAAATATATTACATAGGAATATTACCAGTGCAAGGATGTAAGGAGTCCATTTTTATTCCACATGCATACAGATGTGAAGAGTTATTGAAACCAATTTATACAGGAAACAGTAAACACAATTTTCCAATATGAAATACATCAGCTGAAAGGAGATAGATCAGAAATCTGCTTTCATGAGAAATGCATTGGAAACATGTCTATTTATTCGAAATAATAAAATAATTTTAATTTCAGAGCTCAATGATTTTATGATCACCTGAACTTTACAATTATGCTATTGTATGTTACTACAGTAATACTTATTGTCATTTTTTGTACTAAATAACATTCATGCGAGAACATAAATTAGAACCATAATGAGATTAAGACATTGCCATTGACACTTATTTACAAACTATTGAAACTCCCTTATCACTTTATCTATCTTTGTCTTCAGTTAATTTAATGACATTTATTCCACTGCCTGGCAGAGAGCAGAAAGCCTGACATACGTAAAAGTAAAGCACATGGAATTAGGGATAATATATTACATAGATTGAAAATTGGTTGGCAGGTCGTTGATATAAAAGTGTATTTTTTGGAATGGCAGGCAGTGACTAGTGAGGTACCACAGGGAGCAGTGCTTGGGAATTGGCTATCCACAATATATATCAACAGTTTGGATGAGGGAACCAAAAGTAATATATCTAAGTTTGTTTGATGACACAAAACTGTGCGTGATGAGAAGGAAGTAAAGAAGCTTCAAGGCGATTTAGACAACTCGAATGAGTAGGTAAATACATGGCTGATGCAGTATAATGTGGATAAGTGTGAAGCTATTCACTTTGGTAGGAAAAACAGAATGGCAGAGTATTATTTAAATGATGACAGATTGGAAAATGCTGACGTACAAAGGAACCTTGTACACCAATCAGTAGACAAAAAGCATTCAGGTGCAGCAAACTGTTAGGAAGGAAAATGGTATGTTAGAACATAAGAACATAAGAAATAGGAGCAGGAGTAGGCCATCTCGCCCCTCGAGCCTGCCCCGCCATTCAATAAGATCATGGCTGATCTGAAGTGGATCAGTTCCACTTACCCGCCTGATCCCTATAACCCCTAATTCCCTTGCCGATCAGGAATCCATCTATCCGTGATTTAACCATATTCAACGAGGTAGCCTCCACCACTTCAGTGGGCAGAGAATTCCAGAGATTCACCACCCTCTGAGAGAAGAAGTTCCTCCTCAACTCTGTCCTAAACTGACCCCCCTTTATTTTGAGGCTCTGCCCTCTAGTTCTAGTTTCCTTTCTAAGTGGAAAGAATCTCTCCATCTCTACCCTATCCAGTCCCTTCATTATCTTATAGGTCTCTATAAGATCCCCCCTCAGCCTTCTAAATTCCAATGAATACAAACCCAATCTGCTCAGTCTCTCCTCATAATCAACACCCCTCATCTCTGGTATCAACCTGGTGAACCTTCTCTGCACTCCCTCCAATGCCAATATATCCTTCCGCAAATAAGGGGACCAATACTGCACACAGTATTCCAGCTGCCGCCTCACCAATGTCCTGTACAGATGCAGCAAGACATCTGTGCTTTTATATTCTATCCCCCTTGTGATATAGGCCAACATCCCATTTGCCTTCTTGATCACCTGTTGCACCTGCAGACTGGGTTTTTGCGTCTCATGCACAAGGACCCCCAGGTCCCTCTGCACAGCAGCATGTTGTAATTTCTTTCCATTTAGATAATAATCCAATTTGCTATTATTTCTTCCAAAGTGAATAACCTCGCATTTGTTAACGTTATACTCCATCTGCCAGATCCTCGCCCACTCACTCAGCCTGTCCAAATCTCTCTGCAGACCTTCTACGCTCTCCACACAATTCACTTTTCCACTTATCTTTGTGTCGTCTGCAAACTTTGTTACCCTACACTCAGTCCCCTCCTCCAGATCGTCTATATAAATGGTAAATAGTTGAGGCCCCAGTACCGATCCCTGCGGCACACCACTAGTTACCATCCGCCAACCAGAAAAGCAGCCATTTATTCCGACTCTCTGCTTCCTGTCGGATAGCCAATCCCCAATCCACGCTAACACCCTACCCCCAACTCCGTGTGACCCAATCTTCTTCAGCAACCTTTTGTGAGGCACCTTATCAAATGCCTTTTGGAAATCCAAAAACACCGCATCCACCGGTTCCCCTCCGTCAACCGCACTCGTCACATCTTCATAAAAATCCAACAAGTTCGTCAAGCACGACTTTCCTCTCATGAATCCATGCTGCGTCTGCTTAATCGAACCATTGGCCTTCATTGCAAGAGGATTTGAGTACAAGAACAAGGATATCTTACTGCAGCTGTATAGGGTCTTGGTGAGAGCACACCAAGTGAAGTATTGTGTACAGTTTTGGTCTCTTTCCCAAAGAAAATATAAACTTTTCATAGAGGGACTGCAGCGAAGGTTCACCAGACTGATTGCTGGGGTGGCAGGATTGTCGTATGAGGAAAGATTGGGTTGACTGGGCCTGTATTCACTGGAATTTAGAAGAATGAGAGGGGATCTCATTGAAACAAATACAACTCTGACAGGGCTGGACAGACTGGATGCAGGGATGTTTCCCCTGGCTGGGGGTTCTAGAACAAGGGGTCACATGGGTAGGCCATTTAGGACTGAGATGCGGAGAAATTTCTTCATCAGAGATTGGTGAAGTTGTGGATTCTCTACCATATAACCTCTGGTAGGTCAAATCACTGAATGTATTGAAGAAAGAAATAGATGGATTTCTTAATGCATCAAGGGGTATGGGGATAGAGTGGGATATAATGTTGAGGTAGATCAGTCATGATCGCACTGAACGGTGGAGCAGGCTTGATGAACTAAATGGCCTAGTCTGAATGTTTACATATTTTTTACAATTCTCCTATTGCACTAAATAATAAATTATCCAAATGGTATAACTAACTAAACCAGATGTGAACTATGCAGGATAGTAAACCTTGGCTCAGACAGCATAGTGCATCCTTTTCAATTTTCTTGACACTTCCTCTATACCACCCATGCTCAATGATTTTCCAAGTATTTCTTTAGTAATATATAGTTCCATCCAACTTTTCAAAGTAAATATAACTTTGTTAATGCTTGTCACCATTGTAATATGCCTTTAAGGGATAGCAACCAGCCAGCTCTCAAGGGAATTGTGCCATGTGATCCAGTCTTAGTTTTAGTTTTGCATGTGAGCAGGATACATACAGCTCTGCTGCTAATGTCCTTAAGCTTTCTACCTTTGTATAAGTGTTCTCATGTGCCTAGTCTCAATTAATGAACTCATTAATTGAGACTGTGGGCTTGCGGTGGTCTGAAAAGATTGAGCATGTGGACTTTAACAAAGAGGTTGTGCTGGAATCTTTGAATGGCATCGAGATAGATAAGTCGCCGGGTCCGGATGGGATGTACCCCAGGTTACTGTGGGAGGCGAGGGAAGAGATTGCAGAGCCTCTGGCGATGATCTTTGCGTCGTCGATGGAGACGGGAGAGGTGCCGGAGGATTGGAGGATTGCGGATGTGGTTCCTATTTTCAAGAAGGGGAATAGGGATAGCCCAGGAAATTACCAACTGGTGAGTCTAACGTCAGTGGTTGGTAAGCTGATGGAGAAGATCCTGAGGGACAAGATTTATGAGCATTTAGAGAGGTTTAGTATGCTCAAGAATACTCAGCATGGCTTTGTCAAAGGCAGATCATGCCTTACGAGCCTGGTGGAGTTCTTCGAAAATGTGACTAAACACATTGACGAAGGGAAAGCGGTAGATGTGGTTTATATGGATTTTAGCAAGGCGTTCGATAAGGTCCCCCATGCAAGGCTTCTAGAAAAAGTGAGAGGGCATGGGATCCAAGGGGCTGCTGCCCTGTGGATCCAGAACTGGCTTGCCCAAAGGAGGCAGAGAGTGTGTATAGATGGGTCTTTTTCTAATTGGAGGTTGGTCACCAGTGGTGTGCCCCAAGGATCTGTTCTGGGACCCTTGCTGTTTGTCATTTTCATAAATGACCTGGATGAGGAAGTGGAGGGATGGGTTGGTAAGTTTGCCGACGACACGAAGGTTGGTGGGGTTGTGGATAGTCTGGAGGGATGTCAGAAGTTACAGAGGGACATAGATAGGATGCAAGACTGGGCAGAGAAGTGGCAGATGGACTTCAACCCAGATAAATGTGTAGTGGTCCATTTTGGCAGGTCAAATAGGATGAAGGAGTATAATCTAAAGGGAAAGACTCTTAGTACGGTAGAGGATCAGAAGGACCTTGGGGTCTGGGTCCACAGGACTCTAAAATCGGCCCCGCAGGTGAAGGAGGTGGTTAAGAAGGCGTATGGTGTGCTGGCCTTTATCAATCGAGGGATTGAGTTTAGGAGTCCGGGGATAATGATGCAGCTATATAAGACCCTCGTCAGACCCCACTTGGAGTACTGTGCTCAGTTCTGGTCGCCTCATTACAGGAAGGATGTGGAAAAGATAGAAAGGGTGCAGAGGCGATTTACAAGGATGTTGCCTGGATTAAGTGGCATGCCTTATGAGGATAGACTGAGGGAGCTCGGTCTTTTCTCCTTGGAGAGACGTAGGATGAGAGGAGACCTAATAGAGGTATATAAGATGTTGAGAGGCATAGATCGGGTGGACTCTCAGAAGCTTTTTCCCAGGGTGGAAATGGCTGCTACGAGAGGACACAGGTTTAAGGTGCTGGGGGGTAGGTACAGGGGAAATGTTAGGGGGAAGTTTTTCACACAGAGGGTGGTGGGCGAGTGGAATCGGCGACCGTCAGTGGTGGTGGAGGCAAACTCAATGGGGTCTTTTAAGAGACTCCTGGATGAGTACATGGGACTTAACAGGATGGAGGATTATAGGTCGGCCTAAAAGGTAGGGATATGTTCGGCGCAACTTGTGGGGCCGAAGGGCCTGTTTTGTGCTGTAGTTTTCTATGTTTCTATCTATGTTTCTATTATATGGGCAGCACGGAGGCACAGTGGTTAGCACTGCTGCCTCACAGCTCCAGGGACCCGTGTTTGATTCCCAGCTTGGGACACTGACTGTGTGGAGTTTGCACGTTCTCCCCATGTCTGCGTGGGTTTCCTCCGGGTGCTCCGCTTTCTTGCCACAGTCCAAAGGTGTGCAGTTCAGGTTGATTGGCCATGCTAAATTGCCCCCTAGTGTCAGGGGGAGTAGCAGGATATGGGGCTAAGGAAATAGGCGCTGGGTGGGATTGTAGTTGGTGCAGACTCAATGGGCTGAATGGCCTCCTTCTGCACTGCAGGGATTCTATCATTCTATGAACATGCTTACACAATCCCTATGAGTGATTGGTGCAGTTATATCATTATAAAGACATGATACGATATTTAGTGATGATCAAACAGCATAACAACAAAGTTAAATAGAGGTACAATATGATGAACAGTCTTAGATCATGCTACAAGGCCTGAGGCAACCCGTAAGTTTTGATCAGACTGCACAGCATCAGAGAGTACTGAAATGATGACCGCACAGAAAAGCTTTGAAGACATAGAGCCAAGATAATGCTTAATAGCTGCTTAACAGATGGATCTCATGTGGTGAGATTGCAGCGCATAGCCTGGTCATTCAATATTTGGGTTAGGGAAAGGTGAGTGACCAGGGCGTTCACCAGATTAATAGTAAGCAAGGGGCAGTCAAACAAACAAAAAACAAGGACATCATTAAAAAATTGGGCCAGACAAGTTTGCATCTACAATGGGTGGCTTTGGAGGTTGCTGAACAATAAATTGAATAAAACAAGAAGGAAGTCGAAGGGATATCATCAAAATGTTCACAACATTCCCCAGTTTGAATTGAGAAGCAGCTGACCTACTATCCAAATGCAAAACGCTTAAGCAGGATGCAGAGCTCTGGTTTCTGGATTCGGGTGTGTCTAAACCAGATGGGAAAACCATAAAAAATTGCCTCATAATCGGGAATGAAGGGCTACATAAGCTGAAGATGTCAGGATTAACAGAAGAAGAGCTAAATGATCCCACAAAGATATGGATTACATTGAAAGATTGGTTTAGTGTCAGGTTAAACTTCCATATTCATTGCCATACCAGCAGAACACCTCTTTAGAGGCTCATAGCTTCATCAGTTGCATACACTGGTAACTAAATGGTAACTAAACATGAACATGTATTGTAAATAGTTATACTCTTTGATACGAGGAAAAGTGTACTTCAGAAAAAAGGGGGATGTTGTATTATGCCTTTAATTGATAGCAGCACAATATCACCAGAAGGGAAGTGTATCACATGATCCAATTTCAGTTTCAATTTGGCCTGTGAACACTACATAGCACACACAACTCAGCTGCTGGTGCATTCAAGCTTTCAACAAGCTTCTTGTACAAATGTTCTGATGTAACTAGTCTAAATAAATGACCCCACAACATGTTTATGCAATCCTTTATGAGTGATTGCTACTTTCATGTAATTATAAAAACACAACAGTCACTATAGGAGTGGGTGATAGAAGTTGCATATTATTAGGTTAGCTTCTCTACTTGGTTTTCTGGAAAAAACAGAAGAATATATTTTACAAAGCTTGCAATAACACACCCCTTAAGACACACGTGACAAGAGATTGCAGTATGTTGTACTGGAATGCTACAATGTTACAACGTGGGCTCTGATGAGAGGGAATTAATGGATATTTAATTTAAAAAACTAGACATTTCTGGATACCAGCCACGAGCTAGAGAGAAGTCTCCCCAGTCTCTTGTTTAATTACATAATCTCTATGGTCTTCATATCTTGATAAATCAAAGGTTGTAGATTTGGTGATGAAAGCTGCTGCCGCTGTTCTGTTGTTAACTCTTGATATTGCTTTCTAAACCATTTGTCATGCACCACAGGAGATTTGATACACTTGTAACCAATGAATGAATGTTTTGGAATTAGATTCTCCAACGCTGACATGCTTTAATCATATGTGTGATTTTTTTTTCTGCATTGGCACATTTGTTTGGACTTTGCATAATAATATAATGGGTGATAGGAAATTGGCAGCTCATTTTACTGTAGGGGAGATAAAAATTGGGAAAAATGTAAAACAAGCTGCCAAATCCTTTTCACCTATTTTATATGATTGCAGAGTTACATAGCATATAGTTATATTCAAAATAGGTTTAAAATTAAGATGGTAGAGAAGCAGTGGCAGACATTTAGGGAGATATATCATAACTCTCAATGAAGATATATTCCATTGAGGAAGAAAGACTGCAGCAGAAGGATGCATCAGCCATGGCTAACCCAAGGAGTTAAGGTTAGTATGAAATTGAAAGAAAAGGCATACAATTCTGTGATGATTATTGGTAGAGCAGAAGATTGATGACGTTTTATCACCAGCAAAGAACACTGAAAAAAAGAGGGAAAAATTGAAGAATGAGAAAAAACTAGCAAGAAATATAAAAATAATCAGTGAAAGCGTCTGTAAGATTACAAAAAGGAGAAGAGTAGCTGAAGTGAACATTTCTACCTTAGAGAGTTATTAATGGAAAATGAAGAAATGGGAGAAGCTTTGAACAAATCTTTTGTATCTGTCTTCACAGTAGACTACACACAAATCGTAGAAAATCAAGATGCAAAAGGGAGAGAAGAACTGAAACCAATTACTATCACTAGAGAGGAAATAATGTGAATGTTCATGGAACTTAAGGCTGACAAGTCCCTTGGACCTGTTGGTTTGCACGCCAGGGTCGTAAAAGAAGTGGCTGCAGAGATAGTAGATGCAATGGTTGTGAAGGTAAAGTGGATTGGAAAAGAAAGGAGGGCGACAGAAAGCAAGGAACTAGAGGCCATTAGCCTAACGTATGTTATTGAGGAAATGCTAAAATCCATCATTAAAGATGTAAGAGCAGGGCATTTGAGCAAATAATATTACTATCAGGCAAATCAATGTGGTTTTATAAAAATGAAACAATATTTGACATACGTATTTGAGTTCTCTGAGGATGTAATGAGCAGGTGGATAAAGTGGAACCAGTAGATTTGGATTTTTGAAAGACATTCAAAAAGGTACCACATAAAAGATAAGAGCTTATAGTGTTGGGGGTGATATATTCGCATGGATAGAGGACTGGTGAACTAACGGTGTGCAGAAAATCAAGATAAATGGGTCATTTTTAGAATGGAAAAGACTAACTAGCGGAGTATCACAGGGATCAGTGCTCAATTATTTATGATCGATATCAATGATGTTGATGAAGGGACCGACAATTGTAGCCAAATTTGCTGATGACACAGAGATAGGTAAGAAAGCAAGTTCTGGGGAGGATGCAAAGAGTCTGCAAAGGAATATAGATAGGTCAAGTGAATGGTCAAAAAAATTGGCAGATGGTGTATTATATGGGTGATGCGCGTTATCACACACGAGGCTTGAGATGCTCAGGAAATAAAGGCTTTTATTTGCTGTTACAACGAAGCTACTAATTATATACACGATCCCAGACTGAGGGGTCCCAGACAGAGCAGTGACCTTTATACCTCTCCCAGGAGGCGGAGCCCGACTGGGATGTACCATAATAACTATAATACAAGGTGTAACAGCCCAACCCTAACCCCAACAGCAACAAGTAGAACAACCCATCCCTAACCCCAACAGCAACATATATACATACTTGTAGTACTGGCCAGACCCTGGCTCAGTACTATCTAGTGGGAACCAACGATGGTTCACCACATTCACCCCTCCTTTGAAGACAAAGGCCGGCGGGGTACAAAAAAACCAGAATAATTTGTCATCAGTCTATAAGTTCAGACGGTCAGGGGGACCGCACCGTCGTTGTGACCTCCTCAACACCAGCGATGACACTGGAGTAGGCACTCGCGGTGGCGTTCTCCCCAAGGCGATGTCCAACGGTTCCTCCACAGTCTCACGGGCCGGTTGACCCCGAGGTGATGATAATCCGTTGAGTTCCGACACGCCCTGAAGTGGCGACCATCCTCTGGACTCAGGCAAGCTGTACACGGGAGTAAAAGGGTTAAGTAATGGTCCCGATGCTGCCCGCGCCGTGTCCGGAGGGGAAACAATAGTTGGGGGGTTTCTAACAGGGGGTATGGGAGTGACAGGGGTTTCTACGTCCCCTGCTGGCGCCAGGTCTCGGATCGAGACCGTGTCCTCTCGCCCGTCAGGGTATGCCACATAGGCATACTGAGGGTTGGCGTGGAGGAGATGGACCTGTTCGACCAACGGGTCGGACTTGCGGGCCCTTACATGTCGCCGCAGGAGGACAGGTCCTGAGTACGTCAACCAAGACGGTAATGAGGTCCCAGAGGAAGACTTCCGAGGGAATGAAAACAGTCTCTCATGGGGAGTAGCGTTGGTTGCCGTACACAGGAGTGAGCGTATGGAATGGAGCGCATCATGGAGCACCTCTTGCCAACGGGAGACTGGAAGGCTTTTTGACTTCAACGCCAGTAAGACAGCCTTCCAGACTGTAGCATTCTCACGTTCCACTGGTCCGTTACCCCTAGGGTTGTAGCTCGTGGTTCTACTAGAGGCAATCCCGCATGAGAGCAGGTATTGCCTCAAGTCATCGCTCATGAACGACGAGCCCCTGTCGCTGTGAATGTAGCTGGGGTACCCGAACAGGGTGAAAAGATCACAGAATGCCTTGATAACCGTGGCAGCGGATGTATCAGAGCAGGGAATAACAAAAGGGAATCTCGAGTACTCATCAATGATGTTGAGGAAGTACACATTCCGATCTGTTGAGGGAAGGGGGCCCTTAAAGTCGACACTCAGTCTTTCGAAGGGACGAGTGGCCTTGACTAATTGTGCCCGGTCAGGTCGGTAAAAGTGCGGTTTGCATTCCGCGCATACCCGACAGCTTCTCGTTATGGACCTGACATCCTCCACCGAGTAGGGCAGATTGCGGGCTTTTACAAAGTGGTAGAGCCGAGTGACCCCAGGATGGCATAGGTCATTATGGAGAGCCTGCAAACGGTCCTCCTGTATACTGGCGCATGTTCCACGCGAGAGGGAATCCGAGGGCTCATTGAGTTTCCCTGGACGATACATGATGTCGTAATTATAGGTGGAGAGTTCAATTCTTCACCGCAAGATCTTGTCGTTCTTGATCTTGTCCCTCAGCGTGTTATTGAACATGAACGCCACGGACTGCTGGTCCGTGATCAGGGTGAACCGTTTTCCCGCCAAGTAATGGTGCCAATGCCTGACAGCCTCCACAATGGCCTGGGCCTCCTTTTCCATCGCTGAATGCCGAATTTCGGGGCCTTGGAGGGTGCGGGACAAAAAGGCGACGGGCCTGCCCGCCTGGTTAAGTGTGGCGGCCAGGGCGAAATCAGATGCATCGCTCTCCACCTGAAAGGGGATGGACTCATCAACAGCGTGCATCATGGCTTTCGGGATGTCGGCTTTTAGTTTATCAAAGGCCAATCGAGCCTCTGGTGTTAGGGGAAAAGAAGTGGACTTGATGAGCGGATGGGCTTTGTCCGCGTAATTGGGAACCCACTGTGCATAATAAGAGAAAAAGCCTAAGCATCTTCTCAGTGCTTTTGCACTAGTGGGCAGGGGAAGTTCAAAGAGGGGACGCATACGGTCTGGATCAGGGCCAATGACCCCGTTTTCCACCACGTATCCGAGGATGGCTAAACGGCGCGTACGAAATACACACTTCTCCCTGTTGTAGGTCAAGTTCAGGCGAGATGCAGTGCGCAGGAACTTCAGGAGATTTGTGTCGTGGTCCTGCTGGTCATGGCCGCAGATGGTGACGTTATCCAGGTACGGGAAGGTAGCTCACAGCCCGTTCTGGTCCACGATTCAGTCCATAGCACGCTGGAAGACCGAGACCCCATTGGTGACACCAAAGGGAACCCTGAGAAAGTGATACAAGCGACCATCCGCCTCAAAAGCCATGTATTGTTGGTCCTCTGGGCGAATGGGGAGTTGGTGGAAGGCAGACTTGAGGTCTATGGTGGAGAACACCCGGTACTGCGCAATCTGATTGACCATGTCAGATATGCGCGGGAGGGGATACGCATCCAGCTGCGTGTATCTATTAATGGTCTGACTATAGTCAATGACCATCCGGGGTTTGTTCCCACTCTTGACCACCACGACCTGCGCTCTCCATGGACTAGCGCTAGGTTGTATGATCCTTTCCTTGAGGAGCCACTGAACTTCAGATCGAATGAAGATCCGATCCTCAGCGCTGTAACGCCTACTCTTAGTCGCAATGGGCTTGCAGCCTGGCACAAGATTCTGGAACAGGGAGGGTGTGGTAATCTTCAGCGTCGAGAGGCTACAGGCGGGGCGCGTTGGGCAATTTGGAAGCTGCTGTTCTCCCACTGAAAGCGGAGGGAGTGGCCCACCGTACTGTAGGGTTAACTCTTCAAGTGGACCATGAAGTTTAGTCTGAGGAGTATTGGCGCGCAAAGGTGCGGCAACACCAGGAGCTTGAAGCGCTCGTAAACCGTGCCTTGCACTGTTAAAGTTACCGCGCAACTCCCTAGCACGGTGACAGACCGGGACCTTGATGCCATAGAAATTGTCTGTTTAACAGGTTGAATCTGGAGTCCACACCGCTTCACAGCATCTGGGTGGATAAAACTCTCAGTGCTCCCGCTGTCAAACAGACAATAATTCAAGTGTTTGTTTACCTGAATGTCCATCATAGACTTGTCGAGTCTATGAGGCTTGGCCTGGTCCAGGATGATCGACGCCACCGTTGGTTCATGAGCGCCACTGCAGGCAGCTGAGATTGACGAGGATGACCCCTGCTGGTCGTTCGCGGTCGGTGCCGACCAACATGGCCGCTCCCATAGGTCGCACGTGGGTGATGGCGCCAAAATCAGCGACCCCTGGTGGTCATGCATCTCTGACTCCGTCGACTGTAATGGCGTCGTCCTGGCCTCGCACGTGGACGAAACCCTCGACGATGCCGACGACAAAGAACCGGGCTCCGAGGAATCGCAGGCCGCACTGCTGTTCCTAGAAGCAAGTTTAGATCGGCATACTTTCGAATAGTGTCCCTTCTTACCGCAGGCGGAGCACAACACAGCTTTAGCGGGACACCGTTGCCGAGTATGCTTCGCTCCCCCACAGAAGTAACACCACGGGCTGCCCGGAGCTGCTGCCGTCGTCAGGCCCGAGTGTGGGCACGCCATCACGCAGCTTTTCGAACCCGAGGGACGAGGAGGGATTGGCGACTGCTCCTGCCACGTTGTCTCCACGTGGTCTTCAGGATTCAGTACTAGGCTTTTGGAGGCCGTCTCCAGCATCTCCGCTAGTTCTGTTGCCTGGGTGAGGTCAAGGTTACCTTTCTCCAGTAGTTTGAGTCGGATGTACGATGATCCGATTCCCACCACAAATGCATCTTGAGCGAGGTCGTTCATATTCTGGTCTGCCGACACTGCTTTGCAGTTACAGCCCCTGGCTAGCTGTAGGAGCTCGTTCGCATATTCTTCCGTCGTTTCGCCAGGCTGCCGTCGTCGAGTGGCTAAGAGGTATCGAGCATGCATTTCGTTTGGCGGTTTAATGTAACGCTTCTTAAGAAGCTCGAGGGCCTTTGTGTAGTCGGTGGCCGCATGGATCGCGAGGTATACGGTGTCGCTTACCCTCGCATGGAGGACCCGGAGTCTGTCATCGTCTGTGGTGACCGCTGCGGAGGCTGCCAGGTAGTCCTCAAAACATTTCAACCAGTGGTCGAAGGTGTTAGAGGCGCCCACCGCACGTGGATCCAGTGTAAGACGTTCAGGTTTTAACATCTGCTCCATACTCTCTGTATCGTTTTTTTTTTCGACGAGAGTTTACTTAACAGCAAATAAAATTGATGCGCGTTATCACACACGAGGCTTGAGATGCTCAGGAAATAAAGGCTTTTATTTGCTGTTACAACGAAGCTACTAATTATATACACGATCCCAGACTGAGGGGTCCCAGACAGAGCAGTGACCTTTATACCTCTCCCAGGAGGCGGAGCCCGACTGGGATGTACCATAATAACTATAATACAAGGTGTAACAGCCCAACCCTAACCCCAACAGCAACAAGTAGAACAACCCATCCCTAACCCCAACAGCAACATATCTACATATTTGTAGTACTGGCCAGACCCTGGCTCAGTACTATCTAGTGGGAACGAACGATGGTTCACCACAATGGGAAAATGTGGGATTTTCCACTGTGGTAAGACTAATAGAAAACTGAATATTTCAATGGAGAGCAACTGCAGAATGTTGCAGTACGGTGTCCTTGTATATGAATCACAAAACATTGGCATGGAGGTACAGCAAGTAATTAGGAAGGCAAATTGAATGTTGGCCTTTATTGCAAGGGGGATAGAGTATAAAAGTGGGAAAATCTGCTAAAATTGTGTAGGACATTTGTAAGACCACTTTTTGAGTACTCAAAGTTTTGGTCATCTTACTTAAGGAGGGACATAACTTAATTGGAAGCAGCTCAGAGAAGGTTCATTAGGCCGATTCCTGCATGAATGGTTTGTCTTATGAGGAAAGATGGAGCAGGTTGGACTTATATTCATTAGAGTTAAGAAGGGTGAGAGGTGATCGTTTTGAAACATATAAGATTCTGAGAGGGCTTGACAAGGTAGATGCTGAGAGGATGTTTTCCCTCATGGGAAAATCCAGAGCAAGAGAGCACAGTTTCAAAATATGGGCCAAGATGTTCATAAAGTTGTGGAGAGTCCTGCATCCTTTAAAAATGTCGGTGGGACCCGGATCCAGAAGTCCCACCCACATTTCTGACTGATCCAACTTCCACCTGGACTGAGGGCAAAGGGGGAGGGATGTGACTCACACGCACAAACCAGAACTCAGCAGGGCCGTTTGAACCCAGTGATGGAACTGGAGGCCTCGGGGAAAGGTCAGTTGCCGGGTGTGCCAAATTGTGAAAGCAGCTGAGTAATTGGATCCAGAAGTTGACGTAAATAAAATCACTCACCTCCTGAATACACAAAATACTTGTCTCGATGACACTGCTGGGTTTTCCAATGCTTGAGGAACCCAGCAATCCAGAGTTAAAATAGGAAAAAAGCAAATGACAATGTGATTCACAGTCTCATTATTGTATTTAAAGTTCCAAACTGCTGGAATGGATTGGCCAGCCACTGAACTTCCAGTCCCTGATAAAGCTGAAAGCTGGTGGGTTGGAGGTGAATTTGGGTTGGGAATTGATTTTTCATACTTCAACCCCACAAATCATTCCTTTCATGTTATTTCCCCCTTGTGTTCACAGGACATGTTCTGAGAGTGTGTTCCGCTGCTTTACAACTCATTCACTTAGATCTGCATTTCCCTGCTCTCAGGCTTCACTGCAGCATGGAAGCAGCTCTACCTTACATCTCTGAGGAGAAACAAGAGGAACAACAACATCAAAAGCACCAGGAACAGCAGGAATAACACCAACAGCAGTTGCCTTCTCTACAGCTACATGCCGCCTCACAGGACATGGGGGTGGACATAGAGCTCCAGCTGGAAGGAGACAATAACCCCAGCACAGGATATACAGGCAGAGAATCAGCTTACCTGATATAATGAGACTTCAGTGTCTCAGGAGGCTCATACTTACACCACAGATCATTGCTGACATCTTCAATCTTATGGCTATGAAGTAGCCTTAAACTTTTCAAAGTTTCTGAGATGAGATATCAAATACGATTACCTGTTCTAAAAACAATGACTGCAGCAGACATGTAATAATAGAATTTCCCTGGAATTTACAGCTAGCAAGGTGACTTAAGAGATTGTTACCAAGCAAGAGAGAGATATGATCAGAGTGCTGAACTGAAAGCAGGCTGCAAAGGGCTGTTTTGTCCTCTCTTTCTCTCTCACTCACTCAAAAGTTTTGTACCCAGATTTGCAAAGTAACCATCCTGAGAAGAGCAATCAACTGTAAACCAAGACCTTTTTGAATAAAATATAGAAATCCATCTGCTCCATACAATTACATCCAGGAAGACATGGACAAAATGGCCACAAAGTGGAAGCACCACATTGAGAGTAGCCAAAGGGCAGCTAACTGTATACCACTTTCGTCTGATCTTCACGAATTGTAAAAAATCCTTAAGCTATACTCTTATTCTGCCATCTGTACTCGTGTGTGTATTAGCCAGAGAAATGTGTGTGACATATAAATGGTTGTTGCAATTTACCCAGTTTTTTTTAAAATTCAGAGTTTCAATAAATACATCTTGTCCTGTATTTAACATTAGAAAACCTGTCAAATTGTTTGTAATCTGAAAATGTAAATAGTGCGCCTCCTGCAGTATTAGCAAAACACATCCTTTCTAAACTCACAAAAAAAAACCCATTATGGTCAGACCTGGAGTTGTAGAATAGGTAAATCATTTTTACCCCTCCTCATCTGGTTATAAAACTTCTCAGTGTTTGATTGAAGGAAACTTCTGCTCATCTAGAACTGATAATTTTGCAACAGTAGAGGAGTTGAAAGAATAGAATAGAATAGAATAGAAACCCTACAGTGCAGAAGGAGGCCATTCGGCCCATCGAGTCTGCACCGACCACAAGTGGTGAGGTGGAGCTGCCAGCCCTCAGCGTAAATGTGAGCACTAATGCTGTATTCACGGATGATGCTGCTGAAGGGCAGCATGTAGGTGAGAAATAAGAAGGGGCCAAGGATAGATCCTTGGGGGGAACACCAGAGGTAAAGGTGCTAGAGAGGGAAGAGAAGTCATTGCAAGTGATACCTTGACGACAACTGGATAGATAAGAATGGAACCAGGTGAGTGCAGTCCCATCCAGATAAATGACAGTAGAGAGGTGTTGGAGATTGATGCTGTGGTCAACCATGCCAAAGGCTGAAGACTGGTTGGGAAGGGGTAGTTTTCCTTTGTCACAATCATGTAAAATGTCACCTGTGACTTCAATAAGAGTCTTTATGGCACTTTTGTGGGGGTGGAAATCTGATTGAAGGGATTCAAACAAGATGCTTTGGGAAAGATGGGCAGAGATTTGGGAGGCAACAACATGGTTCAGAGCTTTGGGGAAGAAAGAGAGGTTGGAGATGGGGGTCATAGTTTTGGTAACTTGCAGGATGCAATGTTCCAATGCATCTGCTGCCCTTGTTCTTCTAGCTGGTGTTGAAGGAACCTTGGTGAGTTGCTGCAGTGCATCTTGTGCATAGTAGACACACTGCTGCCACTATGCGTCAATATGGAGGGAGGGAATGAATGTTGAAGGTGATGGATGGTGCGCTGATCAAACAAGCTGCTTTCTCCTGGATGGTATTGATCTTCTTAAGTTTTGCTGGAGATATACTCATCCAGGCAAGTGGAGAGTATTCCATTACACTCCTCACTTGTGCCTTGTAGATAGTGAACAGGCTTTGGGGAGTCAGGAGATGAGCTACACGTTGCAGAATTCCTAGCCTCTGGCCTGTTCTTGTCGCCACAGTATTTATAAGGCGAGTCCAGTTCAGTTTCTATCAATGGTAACCCATTGATAGAGAGGGATTCAGCAATAGTAATGCCTTTGAATGTCAAGGGGTGATGGTTAAATCCTCTCTTGTTGGAGATGGTCATTGCCTGGCACTTGCGCAGCATGAATGTTACTTGCCACTTATCAGCTCAAGCCTAAATGTTCAGGGCTCAGGCAGGAGGAACTTTAGAGAAGGTTTAGCGCGGTGGTCTAGAGAAAGGGAGGGACATGGCAGAGGTAGCCGACTGGCTGATGTCAATCTTAGTGACAAAAGAGCCCATAAATTTCTCACATTTATTGTTGCAAGTGAGGTTGAAGGAAGAGTGGAGTTAGGTTTAAGAGGATGATTTATGGCTGAGAAACGATGCCAGGGGTTATCTTTGCATTTTGGAATGATCCTGGAATAGTAAGCTGGTTTAGCAGAGGAGAACAGCACCCAATTAGTGTTTATTATGGCTCAGCCACATTTGATGAATCACTGACCCTGTTGTCTGTTATACCTGTTCAAGCCTGCATTAATGGGGCAGAGATGAGAGCTGGAACAGGGATAAATGACCAGAGTGAGCAAGAATGTTTTAATGGGGACTAGTATCTCAAAGGTAGAACTTAGTATATGGCTGAGCAAATCACTTGCTGCAGAATTATCATGTCAAATGGAAGGTCAAAAAACTAGGCAGTTGGGATTTTGAAAGTGGAGTCAGAAGACTCATCTACGCACAGTGCAGGTGACATGAATGTGTAAAGCCTGACGGGACACAATGTATGACCCCTCCCACAACACAAATCATTCCCAGAGTCAATAATCCCTGCATCTCATTCACAGACTTTGCTTATCCTCTAGACTGGTCACACCATCCTTCTCAAGGTTAATGTCCATTTGGAAGGCAGAGAGCAGTAATGAAGATGAATGGGTAAAGGAGATTTGCAATAGATTTCTTGACTCATTTACATTTTACAATGTATTAACACAGTGACAATTATATAAAAGCCAAATGAATCCCTTGTGGAACTAAAATTTTCCTCTTTTGTTATGTCAATGTGGTGCCACCCCTGTGACTTCAGCAGAACTCGAGACAGGCTGCTTGAATCCCAACTCTGATGGACGACCTGCCTATGCCTATGATGTCCTCTGTGTTTTGGGGCTGCCTCAGTTAGCGAGGCAGGAGGCGGCATGTGGAGCTCCGACTGAAGGAGGGGCAGGGGTAGAGAGGTAAGGGATGAGAATGATAAAGCCTTGCGTAGAGTCCCTTTTCCACATGTCCTATCTTCATCATGGTCACCCCACAGTCCCCTTCTATACAAAAGCTGGAGAGCACTTTGCTGCACCTCAGTAAAACACTGAATGGCCAAAGTGAGATTTTCCTGCATCCTATTTAAACTGACAGACTGAGTTTGCAGGCCACTGGTAGGGGCAGGATGCAGTTATTTGTCCGCCACATTTGGTGCTCTTTGCAGGTTGGCATCAAAGCAAACTCCTGAGACATCATGGCACTCAGGTTTGAGGTGAACTCCTCCAGTCTCTTTCCAATGTGCATATTGCCTCTGGAAATGCTGACAGAATCTCCCCCATTTTCAATAGTGTCTACAAGTCAAAATGAAAGTCCTTGATTGTCTGTAAAACACTTTGAGGTATTCATAAGTTATGAAAAGTGCTACAGAAGTGGAGGTCTTTCTTTTTATTTGATGTTGCTGCTTCAGAATAGAGCTTCTTGTGGATGATTCATGAGGTTCAGGACCTGTTGCCCTGCTGAGTAATGCTTGGAGTGATTGCACACCCCAACAGGGATTCTCCATTGTTGGCTCTGTCCCCAACACCTGCTTGCTCATGATGTGGCTCAGCATGTGAGAACCTAGCTATTCCCTTGGAGACCCCACTGAGGTGAAGGTATTTGAGCTAATGGAAAGCGTGCATAAGTCATGTGATGGTGCTTTAAAAATCACTATTCTGCAGCTGCTCACATTTCTGTTAGCACTAACAGTAAATTAATATTAATGTTGTTATGTCCCAAGTGACAATGTGATTTCAGCCACCAGGTAACTGGGAGACCGCCATCTCTTCATTCACACACTCCAGCAGCCAGCTGCTCGTTGAGGCCTCCTCCTTTGCAGCAGTCAGGATTGTTCTCAATGGTGGATTCCTTCTCTCTCCTTGGTGCTCAGCACTCTCTTCACCTGCAAGGAGATAAAGCAGAGAGCTACGTGTGCGAGGAATGGACTGTGTGGAGAGGACAGAATAGTAACATTTATGAAGAATGACTGTGAGACATGGGTATGAGATGGCAATAAGATGTGGGTAAATGTGGGCGTTGGTTATTCGGATGGGGATGTGAGGAGTTGCCTTGAGAGAGAGGAATGTCTGGAGCTGCAAGGTCCATTTGTCTGAGGAGTACTGTATAGGCCAGAGTGTGAGGGTTGGCATCTGAGGGTATCAACAAAGAACAAAGAACAATACAGCACAGGAACAGGCCCTTCTGCCCTCCAAGCCCGTGCCGCTCCCTGGTCCAAACTAGACCATTCTTTTGTATCCCTCCATTCCCACTCCGTTCATGTGGCTATCTAGATAGGTCTTAAACATTCCCAGTGTGTCCGCCTCCACCACCTTGCCTGGCAGCGCATTCCAGGCCCCCACCACCCTCTGTGTAAAATATGTCCTTCTGATATCTGTGTTAAACCTCCCCCCCTTCACCTTGAACCTATGATCTCTTGTGAATGTCACCACCGACCTGGGGAAAAGCTTCCCACCGTTCACCCTATCTATGCCTTTCATAATTTTATACACCTCTATTAATTCTCCCCTCATCCTCCGTCTTTCCAGGGAGAACAACCCCAGTTTACCCAATCTCTCCTCATAACTAAGCCCCTCCATACCAGGCAACATCCTGGTAAACCTCCTCTGTATTCTCTCCAAAGCCTCCACGTCCTTCTGGTAGTGTGGCGACCAGAACTGGACGCAGTATTCCAAATGCATCATGGCATGTATCATGCCATTCACGTTTCCTACTCTCAAGGGCTCCTTGAACCTCTTGCAGCTCTGAAATCTGGTTCAAGGGAGACACTCCTGTTATTCATTTCTTCAGCCACTACCATCCACGCCAGCTTGATTGTATAGTGCACAAAGTTAATTCTAACTGTGTGTTATGCCAATGAGACACAGTGTACATCATCATGGGACGTGATGCAGTATCTCGTGATCTTGCTCTCTCTTGTGGACTTCATGATTCTTCATGTGAATTTCAGGGTGGTACGATGGCACAATGGTTAGCACTGCTGCCTCACAGCACCAGGGAACCGGATTCGATTCCCAGCTTGGGTCACTGTCTGTGTGGATTTTGCATATTCTTCTCGTGTCTGCATGGGTTTCCTCCCACAGTCCAAAGATGTGCGGGTTAGGTTGATTGGCCATGCTAAATCGCCCCTAGTTTTAGGGAGGATTAGTAGGGTAAATATGTGGGGTTACGGGGATAGGGTGGGATTGTTGTCGGTGCAGTCTTGATGGGCCGAATGGCCTCCTTCTGTACTGTAGGGATTCTAGTCTATGGCAAGGAAGTCTGCAGTAAGAGATGTTCCAATAAAGTTAATATTTCCTTGCCTCAGCAGACCCTGTAAATATTCTGGGCGGGATTTTCCGTCTGTGCTCGCTCCAAGGCCGGAAACTCTCACCCGAGGTCAACGGACCTTTGCAATGGTCTGCCGAATTTTCTCCCCCACCCACTATGATTCCCATGGCGGACGGGACGGTAAAATTCTTCCCTCTGTGTTAGTACAATGAGACCAAGAATGCTATAGGCTTGCGAGGCTGGCCTTTTCTGTCGGTCTGTGGGAAACTGTAGACCCTCACGTTAGCCAACACCGGTGTAACGTGGGGGTCAATCCACACCGAATTTACACACTAATTTTCCCTATTGAGTTATTTTTATTAATTACCCATTAAATGAACAATAGATGTGGCATCATTTTGATGAAAGAAAACAGCAAGCCTCTCTGCTGTTAGAATGCAGTGTTATTAATTCTATTCTCCTGCAGCATATTAAAGTTTCATCTATGATAAGAAGTGATAGATGTGCAATGAAGTCAAGGATACCTAGAGAGATCTTATAACAGAAAATTAATAAAGGCTTGCCACACACCAGGGCCTCCACATTTATTCACACGTTCCGTCAATTAGTTACAGAACTAGCAAATTAGTTTGTGAGACAATGATTCTTTTTTTCTCCCCTTACCTGCTTGCCTTGTAATGTCTCTGCTACTGCAATTTATATTTTTCTTCAATTTTAAATTAAAATTTATGCTCCTGCAAGGAAAGTTACACCAATGCTTTTCAGCAAATGCAGTTCAGTAATCCTTTAGTCCTAAGAACAATTTGACATCTCTCTTCACTTAGATTCTGAGAACAAATAGAGAATGCAGGTTACCAGCCGTGTTACAGGATTTTAAAAGAAATAAAATGCTATAAAAGGACATGCTCCACAGCCAACTTTGACTTTGCAGCTCATTGGTCAGGACGAGTATAACAAGCATAAGTCAATTGTCTTTCGCGCTGAGCTCATATTCTTTCTTCTTTTGGTTTTGCACAATGAAGCTATTACTTCCACGACTATTGTATTCTTTCCCCATTATCCTAACTCCCGATATTTCAGCACTAAATATTTTCTCTATTAACATTCCATCATAAACTTGGAGCTCTGCATACTAGTTACTGATAGATTTTTTAAAAACTCATTTGCCTGCTACCTCTGACAGCAATGGCTCGATTATGGAAGTGTGTTACTGAAGGTATTCAGGAGACATTGGATGGTGCTTGGGAATGAGCCGAGAGATCAGGGGATGGGGTGGTTATGGATCAGCTGCATGGGTCCATTCAGAACAGTCCTGCTCCCTGTGGTGAACCATAGATGGTTACCACTATGGGTACTTGTACATATGTTACTCTTGTTACTGTTGGGGTTAGGGTTGGGGTGTTCCACCTGTTAGCATTGTTCTGTGGTTCACTCCGTTTGGCACCGCCTTCTTACAGGAGTATAAAGGTCACTGCTACTTCCTAGTAGCCCTTAGTCTGGGATAGTATTGTTAAGTAGTGTGCTCCAATCTTGTTGCGAATAAAAGCCTTTATTCCCGGGTACGTCCTAGCCTCCCGTGTGAATCAATCGCGCATCACTCCCCCAATCCCAGAAGCAGTGCTAGAAAAGCATTTAGTTCATGGATTAGTTCTCTCTTGACCCCTTTTATTTGTTGGGTTTCCCAAACCAAGTCACGCGATTATAAATAGAACAGTTATTACACTGAAGGCACACAGCATGTTTATAACATTTAAATGACCACCCCAGTGAGCAGATTGGTCAACCCCCTTTCATCTCAACTCCATTAAAACCCAAAGTGAACTGGCCCGAGAGGATTTCGGTTCCTGTCCCAGATAATTTGTCTTGCAAACCAAACAGGTGTGGATGGAAGTTGCCAAGGCAGTGAACAGGGAAATTATGGTCAATTATGGTTATCTAACAGGGTTAAATAGGGTAGATTCAGAAAGAATGTCCCCAATGGTAAGGAAGTCCAGAATTAGGGGTCATAGTTTGAGGATAAAGGGTAAACCTTTTAGAATTGAGGTGAGGAGAAATGTCTTTATCCAGAGGGTGGTGAATGTGCGGAATTCACTACCACAGAAAGTAGTTGAGGCCAAAGGATTGTGTGATTTCAAGAAGAAATTAGATATAGCTCTTGGGGCTAAAGGGATATGGGGGGAAGGGGAACAGGATATTGAATTCGATGATCAGCCATGATCATGATGAATGGTGGAGCAGGCTCGAAGGGCTGAATGGCCACCTCCTACTTCTAGTTTCTATGAAACATCCTTTTCACTTCCATCTTACCAATACTGTTCAGGATCTTACATACTTTAATCACACATCTAAACTCGAGTGGAAACAGACCAAGTGTCAAACCTATGCTTGTAAGTCAACTCATTCCAGGTATCAATCTAGTAAACCTCCTCTGAACTGCCTCCAATGCATTTACATTCTTCCTTAAATAAGGAGACTAGCAGTCCAGCAATTGTTCAAAATATTACTGAAGTGCCATCCCCAGCAGAGCGGCAATGGCTTTGTCGAGCACATATCTGTTGTCCCCTTTCAGAGTGACAATATTTATTATTCCACCACTGCAACCCCATCAGTGCCCTTGCTGTTGTATGGAATTGAGGCTGGCAGTTTTGGTAGAGCAAGGTGAGTCATCTGGAAGCATGAATCCTGAGTGCCGGTGATTACTGATGGCGAGTGATGATGAGCAGCAAGAGAGGCTGGTGTTGTAGTGGGTTGGAGTCGTCATGTGAAGGTGATTTTCCTGACATTAACGATCTGGATGAGGTCATTAGATTTCTTTTGATATTGATGTCAGGTCCTTGAGACTAGACTCTGGTAAATTGCCTCCCAGGCCTCCTGGTCCCAATTCATTATGAGGGTAGCCCTTGATTGTCCTCAGGACCACAGTGTTGCACCATCTCTCCATGCCATAAGTACGTCAACTGTGGTCAGTTGGTAGAATCCTTGCCTCTGAATTACAAGGTTTTGGGTTCAAGTGCCATTCCAGGGCTAGAGTAGCAAAATGAAGGCTGACACTCCAGTGCAGTATCAAGCGAATTGTTACGTCTGGGGTGGGGCAGCTGATGTAGCCCTACTGCTCCACAGGTTATACTATTAGTTTAAAAGTTTGATTCACTCAGCAAAATGGCCAATTGTTCACCTTTGCTACTGTTACCCAGAATAAATAAGACTTTAACCAGGCTTGGTATTTGTTTGTTATAACACCATCACCCATCTATTTTAACTTTCCAAATATTGATTGGAACCTTTGTAGGTCAAATAGTTTGGATGGGGCACTTTTTGTGCAGTGTGTGCAGGAGGGTTTCCTGACACAATATGTGGATAGGCCGACAAGGGGTGAGGCCACATTGGATTTGGTACTGGGAAATGAACCGGGCCAAGTGTTAGATTTGGTTGTGGGAGAGAACTTTGGAGATAGTGACCACAATTCGGTGTCTTTTGTTATTGCAATGGAGAGGGATAGGGCCGGACGGCAGGGCAAGGCTTACAATTGGGGGAGAGGTAATTATGATGCGATTAGGCAAGAATTAGGGGGCATAAGATGGGAACAGAAACTGTCAGGGAAAGGCACTGATGAAAAGTGGAACTTTTTCAAGGAACAAATACTGGGTGTCCTTGATAGGTATGTCCCTGTCAGGCAGGGAGGAAATGGCCGAGTGAGGGAACCGTGGTTCACAAAAGAGGTGGAATGTCTTGTGAAAAGAAAGAGGGAAGCTTATGTAGGGATGAGGAAACAAGGTTCAGATGGCTCGATTGAGGGTTACAAGTTAGCAAGGAATGAGCTGAAAAAGGGGCTCAGGAGAGCTAGGAGGGGACATGAGAAGTCCTTGGCGGGTCGGATCAAGGAAAACCCCAAGGCTTTTTACTCTTATGTGAGGAATAAAAGAATGACCAGGGTGAGGTTAGGGCCGGTCAAGGACAGTGGTGGGAACTTGTGTATGGAATCAGTAGAGATAGGCGAGGTGATGAATGAATACTTTTCTTCAGTGTTCACCAAGGAGAGGGGCCATGTTTTTCAGGAAGAGAAGGTGTTACAGGCTAATAGGCTGGAGGAAATAGATGTTCGGAGGGAGGATGTATTGGCAGTTTTGAATAAACTGAAGGTCGATAAGTCCCCTGGGCCTGATGAAATGTATCCTAGGATTCTTTGGGAGGCGAGGGATGAGATTGCAGAGCCTTTGGCTTTGATCTTTGGGTCCTCGCTGTCCACGGGGATGGTGCCAGAGGACTGGAGAGTGGCAAATGTTGTTCCTCTGTTTAAGAAAGGGAATAGAAATGACCCTGGTAATTATAGACCGGTTAGTCTGACTTCGGTGGTTGGTAAATTGATGGAAAAGGTCCTTAGGGATGGGATTTACGACCATTTAGAAAGATGCGGATTAATCCGGGATAGTCAGCACGGATTTGTGAAGGGCAAATCGTGCCTCACAAATTTGATAGAATTTTTTGAGGAGGTAACTAGGTGTGTTGATGAAGGTAGGGCGGTTGATGTCATATACATGGATTTTAGTAAGGCGTTTGATAAGGTCCCCCATGGTCGGCTTATGATGAAAGTAAGGAGGTGTGGGATAGAGGGAAAGTTGGCCGATTGGATAGGTAACTGGCTGTCTGATCGAAGACAGAGGGTGGTGGTGGATGGAAAATTTTCGGACTGGAGGCAGGTTGCTAGCGGAGTGCCGCAGGGATCGGTGCTTGGTCCTCTGCTCTTTGTGATTTTTATTAATGACTTAGAGGAGGGGGCTGAAGGGTGGATCAGTAAATTTGCTGATGACACCAAGATTGGTGGAGTAGTGGATGAGGTGGAGGGGTGTTGTAGGCTGCAAAGAGACATAGATAGGATGCAAAGCTGGGCTGAAAAATGGCAAATGGAGTTTAACCCTGATAAATGTGAGGTGATTCATTTTGGTAGGACTAATTTAAATGTGGATTACAGGGTCAAAGGTAGGGTTCTGAAGACTGTGGAGGAACAGAGAGATCTTGGGGTCCATATCCACAGATCTCTAAAGGTTGCCACTCAAGTGGATAGAGCTGTGAAGAAGGCATATAGTGTGTTAGCTTTTATTAACAGGGGGTTGGAGTTTAAGAGCCGTGGGGTTATGCTGCAACTGTACAGGACCTTGGTGAGACCGCATTTGGAATATTGCGTGCAGTTCTGGTCACCTCACTATAAGAAGGATGTGGAAGCGCTGGAAAGAGTGCAGAGGAGATTTACCAGGATGCTGCCTGGTTTGGAGTGTCGGTCTTATGAGGAAAGGTTGAGGGAGCTGGGGCTGTTCTCTGTGGAGCGGAGGAGATTGAGGGGAGACTTAATAGAGGTTTATAAAATGATGAAGGGGATAGATCGAGTGAACGTTCAAAGACTATTTCCTCGGGTGGATGGAGCTATTACGAGGGGGCATAACTATAGGGTTCATGGTGGGAGATATAGGAAGGATATCAGAGGTAGGTTCTTCACGCAGAGAGTGGTTGGGGTGTGGAATGGACTGCCTGCAGTGATAGTGGAGTCAGACACTTTAGGAACATTTAAGCGGTTATTGGATAGGCACATGGAGCACACCAGGATGGTAGGGAGTGGGATAGCTTGATCTTGGTTTCAGATGAAGGTCGGCACAACATCGTGGGCCGAAGGGCCTGTTCTGTGCTGTACTGTTCTATGTTCTATGTTCTATGTTCTAGATCGTGGCGGGTTACATGGCTGGTCTCCCTGAGTTGATCTGTGAAAGAATTGATAACTCTTGCACTGTTTTTCTGGCAGGCCTGAGGCACACTTGCAGGTAGCCTACCCCAGCATGTAGAGCAACGTAGAAGCAGCTTCTTTTCACTTCATGCTGTGGACTTTGCTTTGAAAAGGCTTCTTTTCAAAGCAAAACCAAAACTAACTTTTAAACACAGTTTTACAGGCATGGTTTTTTCATGATGGCCCCCTGTGTAAACAATGCACCCAGGTCGGGAGGTTTCCAGCCTCTTTATAACAGCTCGATGACCTTTTCTTATAATAGATCTCTTTTTAAGGAATATCGAGTAGAGTCCTGCATTAACCCTTTAAGAGGGTTAACGCAGGACTTTTAAAACACAAATATTGCCTTTTAAAACACAAATATTTCCAGAATATTATTGGTCCTTGAACATGAACCATTTTCTGTGAATAAAGTGTTCATGACAGAATGTTGTATTTTTGGAGGTTTTGTCTTTCAGATGAGATGTTAAAGTCATGCCGTCTTCTTGGGTGGATGTAGCAAATCATCAGCATTGCATTGAGGGCGAACGGTGGAGTTACAACTGATGTCCTGGCCAATATTAACGCCTCAATTCACATCACAACAGCAAATTACCTGCCCCTTTTCTCATTGCTGCATGTGTGAGTTTGCTGTGTACAATTTGACTTTCTGGTTTGCTACATTTCAACATTATTACACTTGAGAAATACTTCTTTGGCTTTGAGATGTCCAGTGGCAGTGAAAAACACAATGTAAATGGAATCTTTATTTTTCAGAAGCCATGAGCATTCACGGTAAAAAGGTGCTCCACAATGACCATCCCCAACATGAGAAAATCTTAGTACCATTTTAACTTAATGTTCAATAGCATTGCCATCATTGAATCCCCCACTATCAACATTCTGAGGAATGACCATTGACCAGAAACTTAACTGTACTAACCATATAAATACTGTGGCTCCAACAACAGGTCAGAGACATGGAACTCTGGAGTGAGCAACTCACCTACTGACTTGCCAAAGTCTTCCAATGATCTAAAGGTACCAGTCAGGAGTATGCTGAATACACTCTAATTGCCTAGATGAGGTGTGGCTCAGATAACACTCAAAAAGCTTGGTCCCATCCAGGACAAAGCAGCCCATTTGATGGACTATCCGTCACCTTAAATATTCACTAATTCCACCACTAACGTGGGATCTGCAGTCCCTATCAGCTAGTCAGGTACCATCTTAATTTGGAAATATATTGTAGTTTCTTCATCTTTGGATCAAAAATCTGGAATGCTGTGCCTAACTGCACTGTGGGTGTAAATTTACCAGACGTATTGCAATAGTTCAGGAAGGTCATTCTCAGAGGCAATTTGGAATTGGAAATAAAGGCTGAGCTTGCAGGCAATTATATATCCTATGTAAATACATAGGATATGCAGCACAAAAACTGGCTATTCCACCCAATCAGTCCAGGCCCACTATTTATGCTCCACTCGGGGCTCCTCCCATCTCAAATCACCAATGTAACCATCTATTCCCTTCTCTTTCAAATGCTTTTCTAGCTTCTCCTCAAATGCATATGATTTACTTCAAACACTTCCTGTGAAAATGAGTTGCACATTCTTAGGAACACAACAGCCCAGAGCACGCCCTTTGAGCCTGCACCACTATTCAATAAGATTATGGCAGATCTGATTGTGGTTTCAACTCAACTTTTTCATTTCCGCACCCGTCAGCCCCCCCCCAACCCCTGCCCCCCAACCCCAGCCCCCCAACCCCGGTCCCATTACCCTTGACTCCCTTGTCCGTCAAAAATCTACCTCACTCACTTTTTGAATATATTCAATGAGCCAGTCTCCACAGATCGCTAGGAAATTGAAGAGAATTCCATAGGCTGATGACCCTTTGAGAGAAGAAAATTCTCCTTATCTTCATCTAAAAAGGGAGACCTCTTATTCGAACCATTCTTTATGTAAAGAGGATTCTTCTGAATTCTGTATTGGATTTCTTGGTGACTGTTTTATATTGATGGCCTCTAGCTGTGCTCACCCCAACAAGTTGAAATACTCGATCAAAACATTTCACAATTTTAAATCTCTATACAAAGTTACCTCTCAGCCTTCCTCTCTCAAGGGGAAATAAGCTCAACCTGTCAATCCTTTCCTGATATGTATATCCATGCAATTCACAAGTTCTTGAAAATCTTCTCGGCACTTTCCAGTTCTTCCCTATTCTTTTGCTGCAATTATATAAAGCCACATCTGTATACAGCATTACCTGCTCCTGTATTCGAATCCTCTCGCTATGAAGGCCAACATACCATTTGCCTTCTTTACTGCCTGCTGCACCTGCATATTTACTTTTAGTGACTGGTGCACGAGGACACCCAGGTCTCATTGTGCATTCTCCTCTGTTAATGTATAGCCATTCGATTATAATCTGCCTTCCTGTTTTTGCTAGCAAAGTGGATAACCTCCCATTTATCCACATTACACTGCATCAGCCATGTCTCACTCACTCAGTTTGTCCACAAATTAAGTGACGATCGGCAATTTAACTGGCCAGCCCCTGGCCTTCCCAAGAATAGGACCCCAGGATGGAAATTCTGCCCTGAGGAGTTGTCAGCCGATCCATTGACTTAACTGTACCAAAGGGAATGGTAGCTACTGCTGATAATACTCCCATAGGGGCCTAGAATCTACAAGGGGCATAGATCATAGTTGAGTGAGGACAAGATGGTGGTCTTGGGGAAATGGTCAATGGGAGGGAGACAGGGAGTTAGAAAGGGCAGAGTGTGGATTTCAGTGGGCTCCCACCTCCAAAGCTTTGTTCTTGGATCAGGCATGGAGTATCTTTGAACAACAGACCGCCATTCCCTCTCCCACCCCCTCCCCCTTTCCACCCCAGAAGTCTGCAGACAGAGCCGATAGAATTCAGTCTTTGGGGACACTCCCCTGCCCATTGCTAGTCAAATGCCAGCAGTGACAGGATAAAGCTCCTTGTGCCTCTAAACCTCCACTGGGGGAGCAGTAAATTCCACCCCTTATCTTGACGTTAGTGCAATCGATTATATCCTCTTGTTCTCAACTGAAAATGCTTTCAATGTAAATTATTCTAATCTGTATTATTCTGACATTAGATTATGGAACATTTGCTCTTCCTTAAATTACTTGGAATTAGGTGAAAGTGCAGAATATGGTAAAATCGGTTACAAATTTACTTTTGAGGGATTTTACCCGATAACTATTGTTGAATATTTTTAACATTCATGCTGGAACCTCTCGGGTTGAATTTTATGTATTTCACACACTCAATGGCACATCAATGAGAAATTTAATTTTCAATATCAAAAGTATAATGTTATCTAAAATATAGGTTAATTCCTTTGGGATGCTGTTTGCTGAAAGCTAAATATAAATTTGTGTCAGTTGAAATGCTAATACTGAGCTGTGAAGTATGTTCTAAAATAAGCTCAACATTTGTGGCAGGCATTCATAGAGGAAGACAATACTGCAATACTGATACTAATGTACTATTAATGATCTGTCATATGGCTCACGTTGCCAGATGATGTGCAACTAAAATTATAATGGAACTGTCATCTCATTATATGGACAGAGTTGTTACAATGCATTGATATATCAAGAAGTTTAAGTGACGCTTTTAACCATGAGAGTGCGATGAAGTTTCTCTCACTTGAACAATGTTTTATGAGGTTGAAACAATGGGCTGGATTTAATGCGCTCATGATAGGAACAAAGTGGCCAAACCCACTTAATCACAGGAGGTGTCCCACATCATGAGAGGCAATATTACATCCCCTTATTAAGTCAATGGGCAGAAGGGTTCGATTCAGGATTCTTGGCCACCACTAACAGGGTGTCAATTGGACTCATTAATGAGCTCATTATCCCTGAGGCCACCACAATTCAGCAGTGGGTGGCTCAAAGACTAAATGTGAGTAGCATGGCTTTCACACACCTCCCAAAGGTCATCCAGCAAATGCTGTTGGAGGCTCTTGTAGCATAAGGGTGTCTGGCAGAGCAAGGGTTAATGAGGGACAGGGCACAGGGTGATGTAAAGAGATACATGACATGAGTAGAGGGAATTGTGGACTAGACAGAAACCCATGAAGAAGTCGACATGGAGTTAGCTCCTAGCTTGGATGATACCCTTTATCTCAGTAAATAGTTAAGTGTTATCAATAAACATTTAATCAGTGATTTTGCACCCACGTTCACCATCAGCACAAACAGTGACGTGGATGCAAAATCTTGCAAGAATCAGAAAATGAGATACTTGCTGGTGAGATCTCGTTTCCTGATTATCCATGCCCTTCACCGGTGATATAATAAGCTTCCTGCCCACGAATGGAGAGAACTTCATTGTAATACATTTTAATACATTATGATATAGTTAGCAAGCCACCACTGCCAATGATACCCCCTCATTGAATATTCATACCTTGCTGATGTGATGTCACGTTGGCAAAGTTTATAACAGGTTCAGTCACGGGGATCCCCCCTGGGGACACAAAATTAAGAAGAACTCCCAGGGGGAGAGGGACATGATGCGCAGTGCCCTGGCACTGCCTCTGGCACAAGTGGCACTGCCCCATGACTCAGTGCTAAACTGGTAGTGCCAACCTATGCCAGGGGCAGTGCCAGGGGTGGATCCTCTGGGGAACCCCATTATGTGGGGGGTTCTTGTTATGTTTATCGGATGGACTGGGGGAGCCCGGTTGCCTGTGCTATGGAGGTGGGGGGAACCCACAATGCTTGTGACAGGATCCTCTGTGTTCACGGGGGGAGCTGGGGAGCGTTTACTTTCAGTATTTACTAAAGATGGTGCCCTGATCTCTGTTGAGCCGCCATTGCCAGCTCTATCAGCCCCGCCCCATCAGACTAATGGCAAAAGCCACGCTCATTGATATTCTTTTAAGAGTGGCTGAAGATCTGGAGTGAAAACTGGGCTGTGCAGCTGGAGAGGTGCACGCCGGTTTTCTTTAGTTTTAGTTTAGTTTATTTATTAGGCTTACAAGTAGGCTTACATTAACACTGCAGTGAAGTTACTGTGAACATCCCCTAGTCGCCACATTCCGGCACCTGTTCGGGTACACTGACGGAGAATTTAGCACGACCAATGCACCTAACCAGCATGTCTTTCGGATTGTGGGAGGAAACCGGAGCACCTGGAGGAAATCCATACAGACATGGGGAGAATGTGCAAACTCCACAGGCAGTGACCCAAGCCAGGAATCAAACACAGGTCCCTGGCCTGACACTTTGAAAAAAATGTTTAACCATTTAAGACTTAGAACCGCTTAATGAGGCCGACTGAATGTACAACAAAAATCTGGTGGCAACTCTTGGAAAACCCCAGAACCTCAGAGACACTGGAGCAGAAATTCAAAAGTTGGAAAATTAAAGGAGCAGCAACCTGATGTGAGTGAAATCACCTGAAGTGAAGACACGGGGAGGTTAACTGAGAGAAGCTTCATGGCAGAAATGAAACAGAAGTCTGAACTAAAATAAAACCCAATGTACAGCTGTGGACTCCATAAGATCGTGGATG
Source organism: Mustelus asterias (assembly GCF_964213995.1). Classification (NCBI taxonomy): domain Eukaryota; kingdom Metazoa; phylum Chordata; class Chondrichthyes; order Carcharhiniformes; family Triakidae; genus Mustelus; species Mustelus asterias. Next base: position 98,026,562 of record NC_135801.1, on the reverse strand, counting down.
TCCTGTTTGAATACCCACAGATTGCAGAGTCAAAGGGCCTGCCAGGGTTGAGCAGTGCGAGCTCGGGATTCAGAGTCAATAGTCAGGGTTATAGAATCCTACAGTGCAGAAGGAGGCCATTTGGCCCATCGAGTCTTCACTGACCACAATCCCACCCAGGCTCTGTCTCCATAACCCCATGCATTTACCCTAGCTAGTCCCCCTGCCACTAAAGACAATTTAGCATGGCCAATCCACCTAAACCGCGCATCTTTGGATTGTGGGAGGAAACTGGAGCACCCGGGGGAAACCCACGCAGACATAGGGAGAACGTACAAACTCCACACAGACAGTGACCAAGCCAGGAATTGAACCCAGGTCCCTGGCATGGTGATGCAGCAGTGCTAAACACTGTGCCACCGTGCCGTTCAGAGTCAACACCATACCGCATGGCGACTGAGTTCATCGCGAAGAGAAAAAAAAATCTGCATTTTAAAAACCTCAACCAAAGCCAGGAAATGAATTCAAAACACTGGAAAATCCATGGATATTGTAGAGAAGGCCCAAAACAGCCGATTAAAATAATCGCAGCACAAAACAAAAGACAAAGAGATTGGGACCACCATCGCAGTGAGAACCCACCAAAAATCCAAGAAGTAAGGGCAGGCTCTTGGGGGAAAATGCTCACTGTGGTGCCATCTTTCAAATCTGCGCACCATTTAAAGCTGTACTCACAAAAAAAATTAAACAACCATGGTTAATAAATCAACTTTGCCAGAACAGCTGAGACAGATTGAAGGCTCGGGCCAAGCACAAAATTGGGACTTTAGTCGAAGAGATACCTTCAGTATTTAATTGCTTCAGGGTTCGACAAAAAGATAGAGGCTGAACAAATGAATGCAATATTTAATTCAGTAGGTCCGACAGCTGATGCTTTTACAGGAAAGCAAGGAACAAACTAATCCCCAGCTAAATGTGATGAAGTTTTAAAATCATTTGGTACATTTTTAATCTGAGAAGCAACAAGATCTTAGTGAAGGCAATGTTCAACAAACATGTCCAACATCTATGAGAACCAGTTGACTCTTTTATTTATGGACTGTGCAGATTGACTGAAAACTGTGACTTCATAAGGGACAGAGTTGTCCTCGGAGTGACAGACGATGCCCTTTCAGGCATGTTTCAAGCCAAGAAAAATCTGACTCGAGAGAAAGCTACCCAAATAGTCAGATAATCTCAAATTTGACTACAACACCAATCCATTTTACGTGACAAAAGCAAGCCATGGTATGCCACTGCCCAGCTGGCAAAGCAGCAAAGGGACTCTTTAAACTATTGAACATACAATGTACAACAGCTCCCTGGTCATCAGGCATTCCATGTGTGTAGGATAAGCAGACTGCTAAAACACTGAAAGCTATCCTCTTCCCTTCTCTCCAAACCCCCTGCCCACCCTCCTCCAATCCTCACCCCTCGATCCGCATGCATCCTGCCCTCACTCGCCTTTGGCCTCGAGTCCCACACTGTCTCTAGGCTACTGGATGGGATGTTGTCAGCAGCTGCCACTGCTCTGGGTGGCACTGACGAACAATGGAGTGCTGCTGGTCTCTAATTAGTCAGCAACTGCCAGTGGGCAGGAATTCCGCAACAGAGTCCTGAATCCCAGGATGGTGGCCCTTTAAGGGACAGAAGGGCACTTACTACCATTGTGCCATGCCCGTGGAACTGTCCCGTCACTTCATTGACCTGTGGGCAACATCCTCATTGGGCCAACCAAATCCTGTCAAATGAAACTAAAAGAAACTGAGCTAGGCGGACATACAGAATACACAAGGAAGACTGTCTTTGGGCATACGTACAAAGCTGAGCAAATAGGAATGTCCAAACAAAGTCACTGTGACAATGTATCCTGCTTTCTTCTCATGTCCGAAGATACATTACTTGTCTTCTTCACCTTGGTAGGATGAAGCATTAGGGGAGCTTGACTATAATTCAAATCCAGGGCTCCAGCCCTCATTCTGCCACTCTGCTGATTGAGCTATTTTGTGGCTCAATTCCATCCATCAGGTGAGATTAGTCATTTATTACTGGATATAGTGAAACCCATGAATACTTATATCCTAAGATTATTTTATTAATACGATTACAATTGGGGGATAATCTAATTTGAATGAAAATGCTACCTGTTACGTTCACCGAACAAGTATATCCAATGGCAACTTAAAGAAGATGACTTGAACCTTTAGTTAATCAATGCAAGGATATTGGAGATATCAACTGGACAGTGTGTAACAAGGCATTGTCAAAAAAAGGCTTGCGCCAACACGCATTGCTTGAGCTGGATTTTACGTGCCCCCAGCAGGCATGTTTTCAGCAGAGGGGCACATACAATAGGGCAGGTGCCCAGCCCACCATCTTTCCACCAATCACCAAGCTCATCGTCACAACACGGTAGGTGGGCAATGTTAAAATCATATGTAAATAAATAATTAACAGCCAATTGAATTTGTTAACAAGACCAAGTCGAATGGACAAATGCTGTCCATGCCACAGAACAGCTGGTGTGGACAGGTGGATGGCCCATCTTTGAAAAAAAAATTAAAGGGCGGGAAGGAAGAGTTGGGGGCATTATCTTCAGGGGTTGCCCTTTGCGCTTTGGGGCAGCCCTCCTACAATAAAACCCATCCTCCTTCCTACCCATCCATTCACCAAAACTCACTACCCCCCGCACCTCTACTCCCTCCTAAAGCTAGCCATACCCTCCCAACCCAATATCCCTGACTTAACTCACTCTGGGATCCATTGGGCCTTCTTCATTGGACTGGTTGCAGTGCATATTACTGAGCTCTTGGCACTGCCAGGGCAGCTGGAGCTTCCAGTCAATCAGAGGGCGGCTGGCAGCTCCCAAGAGCAGGACTTCCTCTCTAGTGGGGGGAGAAGATCCACTGTAAGCAAATTTAGGTGGCTGGTAGACTGAGAAATCAATTAAAAAGACAGAGGGGATCCTGGGATTCAAAAGCAAGGAAGTTAGAGCAACCTTTGGAAACTCTTGCTTCAACTTGTATATTTTATCTAAATCCTATGGATTGCATTTTAGGAATGATATGAAGGCTTTGGAGAGGATGCATAAAATATTTATGAGAATAGTTTGAAGGATGAAGGCTTCCAGTTACGTGAATAGATTGTTCCCCTCAAAGAAGAGAAAGTTAAGATGAGATTTGAGGTGTTCAAAATCATGGGGAGCCTCGACCGAGTTGATAAAGAGGAATTGATCCTGTTGGTTGAAGGGTGGGCAACCAGAGGACACCATTTTGAAATAATTGTCAAAAGATCCTGAGGTGACATGAGGAGCATTTTATTTATATGGCGAGTGATTAGGATAGGGATTGCATTGCCTGAGCGTGATGGAGGCAGACAAAATGGGGCTTTCAGAAGTGAATTGGAGATGTATCTGAAAAGAAAACAAAATGTAGGGCTACAGGAAACAGGACTGGGACAAGCTGAGTTGCCCTTGAAGGGGGCCAGTGAGGACAGAATAAGCAGAATTTGGCACTACCATGATCCTATGAACTGATATTTGCAAAAGAGAATGCCAAAACTCTACTACCCTATTGAGAAGATGTGTTTCTCAGCTTCAGCCCTGAAAGATCTGGTTCAAATCCTTCAACTCTGTTCCCAGTCTTCCACAACCAACAGAAATAATTTTTATCTATCTACCCCTTAGTTCCCGTTAATGTATTTGATTTGATTTTTGACTTGATTTGATTTGATTTATCATTGTCACATGTATTAATATACAGTGAAAAGTATTGTTTCAGACAAAGCATACCGTACATAGTGAAGGAAAGGAGAGAGTGCAGAATGTAGTGTTACAGTCATAGCTAGCGTGTAGAAAAAGATCAACTTAATGCGAGGTAGGACCATTCAAAAGTCTGATGGCAGCAGGGAACAAGCTGTTATTGAGTCCATTGGTACGTGTCCTCAGACTTTTGTCTCTTTTTCCCGATGGAAGAAGGTGCAAGAGAGAACTCCTGGGGTGTGTGGGGTCCTTGGTTATATTGGCTGCTTTTCCAAGGCAGTGGGAATTGTAGACAGCGTTTGTGTGATGGACTGGACTTCATTCATGACCCGGTGTAGTTATTGTGGTCTTGGACAGAGCAGGAGCCATACCAAGCTGTGACACAACCAGAAAGAATGCTTTCTATGGTGCATCTGTTAGTGAGAGTCGTAGCGGACGTGCCAAATTTCCTTAGTCTCCTGAGAAAGTAGTCTTGAACACCTCAATCAAATCATTCCTTAATTTCTGAATTCTGGGGAATAAAATCCTTCTGTGCTGATAGATGAACAATTCTAGTGAACACTGGCCAGTCTGGATGCAGTTGGGCACAGTTGTGCCTAACCTGGGAATGGATAAGAAATGAACTGAAGCACAGGTAGTAACTGGTGCTTGTTACAGGCATCATGGCAAGATGAAGGAAGTGCTGAGGAGGTCACCCAGAGATTAATGATAAGTTCAGAAGATCAGTGCAAATTAGTCAAATTTACAGATAAAATCAAGATAAGATGAGTTGTTGATTCGGAAGAAGCAGCTTGGGACAACCAACATGAACTAGAGAATGTCTGAACTATAACACAATGAACTTCAACAAGGAAAAATGTAAAAAAAAGACTCCACATTGGAAGAATGTTTTAAAAATGTTTTACTCCATTTTGAAATAACTAAAGATAAAGTTGAAGAGGTCTCTCATTTTTAGTAGATTAGATGCCCAATATGCCAACCATTGTAGATCAACAATCGAAAAAGTGAGTAGAATGCTGAAGTATAAATCCATAGCAGAGAAACTCATGCTCAGTCTGTGCAGTACTCTGATCAGAACACACCTTCAGTACTTTGTTGTGTTCCAGTCACTAAAACAAAAGAGAAACTTTCAAAACCTAGAGGAGGTCCAGACAAGGGCTATTGGACTGATGGCTCGTTTCAAAATGCTATGAAGACAAACTGGAAGACATTAAAAGGTAGTAGTAGCTGAGAGGACGTCCCAGAGTGGCAAACAAGACAGCAAACATTATTTTTAAAATGTAGATCCAAAATATTACTTCAGAATGGAACAGGAAAGCAGGTGCAAATACAAAAAAGCAAATTCAGGATTGATATGCGGAAGCTTTTTTTAATCACGCAGCAAGTGTTAAATATATGGAATGATCTTCCGATTGAGTAGTGCAGGTGAAAACTGGAATCATTCAAATGTCATGATGGTGGATGTGCAGGAGAGAACTCTAACACCTTCTGGGTGGACAAGCTAAGATGCATTTCAATATTTATATCTAACAAGCCACCTGAGCAGAGTTTTCGAAGGCTTGTATCAAGTGAAAAGTATCTAAGCGTCTATTTAATTCAGTTTCTATGCTGACTGTGTCTGAAGTATTTTCTAACCTTTTGAATGTGAAATCATCATGTTCTCCTGCTCTTACTGATAGTCACATTTCAAAGCTGTTACTTTTATTTGCAGCATACTACGTAAACTCAGGTATTAAAATAGCATGTATTGATTCTAATGACTGACTTTACCTAATTATTGTGTATAAGGCATATTTTTGTTGTAGTGATAAGGGAGAATAGCACTGAGGAGACTGGTGTTACTATTTGTATTGAGGGTGGTTATGGATTTTTTTCTTCCTGTTGATTCTTATTGTTAATTGGAGAGATTACTGCCATTTGGGGAAACTACTCGTCTTTAATTTTTTTAAGTGTTGACTTGAGGTTGGTAGGCTAGACAGGCTAAATAGATTGCAATAATCAATCCTTGAATACCTAGTTATGTACATATTTAATAAAGTTATCTAAATTAGTGGCATTTTTGCCAGTACGAAATGCTGTAGAATGCACACGTTATGCTGTTGAAGAAACACCTAAGCATAAACAACTTCTGCAGCACTGACTACAATAGAGGTAGACTCTCGGCTTTGCTCACCAGGGTTTGAAACTGTAATGTGAAAGGGCCTCAACCTTTGTGGTTCATTGTCAGATTAATTGTTTTATTTCCCGATCTAAAGATTTGAAAGATCGACCACCTCTGCAGTAAATGAAAATTAATCTACTCTTCAGCAGGAAGCATGTAGCTAATGTTCATAATTGATGGTAAGATCTAAGTTTAGTGGCTATAACATTAAGTTAATGAATTCCTGGTAGAAACTCATAATTGAAATCTCTCAGTAATGCAGGAGACCGCAATTAAGTGAAGCAGAGAAGGGTTTCGCAGTTTGCTGAGACAACCTTTGCCATTGTATCAGTTTAGACACAGGTATGTAAGAATAAGAAAAGAAAGAACAATGGGTTAGAAAGATTGGGCCATCTCACTAAATTAGAGATTCATTTTTATTACTTTACCTGAGAAATAAGTTCAAGACTTGAAGTTGGTGCTGATATTGAATTTCACTGCATGTGATGAGCTGCTGCACTGTTGTGATCATATATCCTGCTTGAAATTGATTTCTGCCGAGACATAACACTTCAGTGCTGCAGGGCAGCTAAGTGATTTATCTGTGAACTTATAAACGTGACTTTTAGCCAAGGAAGGCTTCATAGGATCATAGAATTTTATAACAGAGCAGGAGGATGCTCAGTCTATTTTGTTTGTGTCAGCTCTCTGAAAAACATAACCACTTAATTCCATTCACTTGCCCTTTCCCTGCACCTTTTAATTTTTCTTCCTCAGATATTTATCCACTTCTCTTGTAAAAGCAGGAATTAATTCTATTTTCACTCTTATTTCTGACATGTTCAGACTTCTGTTTGCATAAAGAAACTCTTCTAATCTAAAGTAATTTTGGGCGGCATGGTGGCACAGTGGTCAGCACTGCTGCCTCACAGTGCCAGGGACCTGGGTTTGATTCCTGGCTTGGGTCACTGTCTGTGTGGAGTCTGCATATTCTCCCTGTGTCTGCGTGGGTTTCCTCTGGGTGCTCCAGTTTCCTCCCACAGTCCAAAAACGCGCAGGTTAGATGGATTGGCCATGCTAAATTCTCCCTTAGTGTCAGGGGGACTAGCTAGGGTAAATGCATGGGGGTTATGGGGAGAGGGCCTGGGTGGGATTGTGGTCTGTGCAGACGCGATGGGCCGAATGGCCTCCTTCTGCACTGTTAGATTCAATTATAGATTTTAATTTGGGTCCTCTAGTTCAACAATTAGTGGAAATACTTTTTTCTTTCCCACTGGGAATTTCCTGGAAATGAGAAGGTTTTCCAATTAGCCGCCATAACTTGGATGAAAGATCAATGGAAACCCGGATAGATGCATAAATGGGATTCCATCAAAATTACAGTGGCATCAAGAAAGATCCAGTGACTGCTGATCTTATCAAAATTTCACGTTGTTTTACCTCGATGACAAAAAAGGATGTATTTTTGACAAATTTTGATTTGTGGTGACCATTCATATCAGTTCTGGAGTGGGGCATCTCAAAATGCACACTGTTACTTTCACATTTTCTGCATGTTTAGTTTGACATTTAGTTGCGTTGTATCTTGCTGGAAGTGTGAACTGACAATGACGTGGTTATGATCAATGGGTTTTTTAAATTCATTCTCAGGATCTGGGTGTTTGTTGGCAAAGTCAACATTTATCATTCATCACTAACTGCCCTTGAGAAAGTGGCGGTGGTGTTGTATGGTGAAAGTAACTGGGTGTTACTTTATGAGATTTATGAAACTACTATGATTTGGACTGTGTCTTTGAAATTAAGGTAAGGTGAAGTTGTGGGAAGGAATGTATGTGGCCTTTCTGGAGTCTGCCTGACAGTATGCTTACGCTGCTGGTTTGTTAGAGATCAAAGGAAGGTTTGGATTGTTTTGCTGGGAAGGTGCGAGGTACTTATGCTTGGAGAAAATGGCAGCGGTCTCTGAGCTCATAATGGGTAACCCCTAAAGCTCCCAAAGTTCCAGAAAAGTGTTGAAGGTATGGGGTAGTAAACAGTTATGATGTAAATTGTCCATTTACTTTTAAGATGAAAAAGAGTTGGGGTCAAGTATCAGCATTTCTACCTGAAAGTGAGGTTTCACACTGATATAGCGAAGAAGGCAGAGAAAGTAGTTTTTGAGGTCAGGTTACAGGTGGGCTGCAAATCGATGAATATCACAAACTGACAGTTGTTCTGTGTGGGCAGTGGAAAAAAAGAGGCTGTTTTGGCTTTGCATGCTGCCACAGCCAATTGTGGGAGTGAGGCAGTCACTAGTAGAAGAGATTTATCATGCAATCATCTAAGGATTCCAAAAGGTTCATCCTGGCCTAACCAAGTGTGAGAAAAATCATCAGAACAGGCTTTACTGCTGCTCAAGAATTTAGGAAAAGCTGTGAAAACTGAGGAAAGTACCTGGAGATGGCCACTAACTTACTACTCTACAAAATGGAGATATGGGTACCGACTGGAAGCAACAGGCAAATATGGACAATTTGTAGAGGACTGTAATTCTGTGGAGAATGTGAAGGGTGATAAATATAAATGGAGAATTTTCCTCTCTGTAGTTTAAATGATAAATTGTCTACCAAAAGAAAATAATGTTTATTCTAAATGTTATATATGATTTGTTGCAGTAAGAGTTTTAAAATGTGAAATCTTGTGTGTAATTCTTTTAACTATCAATTGGAAGTTCAAATCTTTTTTTTTAAAGTTAAAGGTCTCTACAGAGATCGTAACACTGAGACCTTAATGTATGGTTAAGGAGATACAATGTTGGTCACATCAATGAGATGTTAGGATTGATAAAGAAATAAAGGAACAATGAAGAAGAAAGGTAAATTATAGTGGGAAAATAGAATAAAATTAGCTTCAAAAAAGCAACGGAGAGAGTAAAAGAAAGATTGGATTAAGACAGAGAGAAATAAAGAGGCAGAAAAGAAAAACATTTTAAATATCTCTAACAATTGAGTATATGTAGCATTCAGATTGATCTGTTTAGATTGTTCCCTTCTTGATGAACAAGTACCACATTGTTAACCAAGTACTGAGGCTGTAACTTTCTGCTGTGAGTTTAAGGAGCACTTAATGTGCAAATGCAGAAAGTTATTTAAAGTAAGAGTAAAGCCAGGAATGGGATTCCATTTGTGTGAAGTAAGCATGAGTGGCATAAATCAACTAGCAAGTTCTGGAGCCTCAGACTTAGAACATATCTCTTAATCCTTGAATTGACTGGCTGATTTGCATATTAATAACAGTGTCCATCATTAACATGCTGTGACTTTGCTAACAAACTCTGTCATTCTTGTGCTATTTATTGTATATGTGTGTGTCTGACAGTTCCTCTTTGAATTTGAGTGGGGAGTTGTTTCATCCCAGTAACTGTTTTCAGGGATGTTTAAATTGCTGGCAGATTTAATTTGAGCCATTGAAGTTAAGTGGTAAATAAATGTATTCAGTTTTGTCAATTACATTTGCTTAGTAATTTAAGCTTAAAACAAGCTCTAATGTTGTCATGCTCTAACATTTATCAAAGACTGATAATTCCAATCGCTCACTGCCTACCATCCAATTTATTCTATTTGGTACAGCCTCCATTTTCTTTTTTCCAGGTCTGAGTGGTATTTGATGCATTTCATTAATTTGCTGATCTGGTTTAATTGCACCAAGCAATTGTGTACTTTGTTCTCTTCAGCTAAAAGCATCCACAATTCAAGAATCATCAGAGAACATAAAAATAATCCAGGGTCCAATTTTCTGTAACGTAATTTAAGTGATTATGGCAATGTAGCTGTTATGTAATTGAACCTGCTTACGTGTTGAAATTCACTGAGGCAGTTTAAGAATTTGAATTCAGCTTGTAAGTAGTTAGATTGAAATCTCTTATGAAAAGCATTTAACCTTTACTGAAACTGCTGAATTGTTATTAAAGTTTAATGGATTCATTAATGTCCTATTGGGAAGGAAACTTGCCACCTTATCTGACCTGACCAATATGTAACTCCAGCTCCAGTCCTACACCAGCATGGTTATATCTGAACTGCTCTCTGTTGTATCCTTCTTCAATGTTTCAAGAAGGAGTCCTTTTTCCTGGCTAGAAGGTCTGGTACGAGATGTCATAGTCTCAGGATAATACGTTGGCCATTTATAATAGAAATTAAATTAGATTTTGTCCAGTCCAGTCAAGTATCTTTATCTTTGACTGTTATTTCTCTTTTTTTTAATTTTATATTGAACTGTAATAATGTCACAGTGGCTGATTGGAGGTCATTATCTTACCTTACCTTATTACCTTATCCTGACATTATCTACTTATCCCAATTTATTTCCTGGAATTAGGAAACTAGAAAAATGTATTTGCTTCTTGAGCTACAAATGTAGTGATCTAGAACACATTACCGTTCACCTTGTACAGTAATCCAATTTTGTCTCTCGGTCAACTGCATGTCACAGCTATATTTCATATAAAGCTGAATTCAACACATTATTGCCCCTTTGAGCTTCATTAGCCTCTTGCCACTCAACGTGGAACTGGGCCTGAAATTCCACGGACCCTTTTATCGTGATAGAATTGTGGAACACTGGGCTTCCACAATGCTAGGTCATTGACACTGTTCCAAAATGTGGGCTGGGTAACTGGACCTGCAGAGGTGCAACTTGTTTCACAGTAAACTTGAATGCTAGGGTAACTTCCTCCTGCTTGGAAAGTGGAGAATGAAACCTAGCCAAGCTTAGCACTGCTGCCTCACAGCGACAGGGATCAGAGTTTGATTCCCGATTTAGGTCACTATCTGTGCAGAGTCTGCACGTTCACCCCATGTCTGCGTGGTTTCCTCTGGAAGCTCCAGTTTCCTCCCACAGTCCGAAAGACGTGCTGGTTAGGTGCATTGGCCATGCTAAATTCTCCCTCAGTGTACCCGAACAGGCGCCGGAGTGTGGCGACTAGGGGATTTTCACAGTAACTTCATTGCAGCGTTAATGTAAGCCCACTTGTGACACTAATAAATAAACAGACTTAAAAAGGATTGTAAGCACAAAAACATCTTTCTCCCCACAAATATATTCTCCTGATTGCGATTTTCTGGACAGGGTAAATGAAGCAAAAAATCACCAGCTCCAGGTTGAATCCCAAATTACAATCCTTTACTGTGCACCAAACTCTCCTGAGCTCCAGGGATTTAGGACCTTTATGTGCTTTTATATCAGTAGCAACAGAAATATTTTAAAACATTATTGGTCCAAAAATTGTTGTGGCAGGCCAAAGGACAGCATTCATTGTTTGTTAGGCTTGCCCTTGCTTGTTTAATCACCATGATATTTTGTATGTAGCTGGAAGTGTGGCAAGTAAATATGTAACAGCCTATACAGGATATCTGGGAGCTAACTGAGCAAAGCAAACAACTCCTTAGCCAATTAGATTGAAGGATTGTGAAATTAACAATGCTCAGTCAGGACAATGAAGTGTAAGTTACAGTGGGTGAATTCAATGTCAAGTCAGGGACAGAAAGAGAAAGAAGGGAAAAGCAAATTGTAGTAAGAGAGGGAAACGAAACAAAAACAGAAAAAAAAAGTGGGAACAGAAACCCGTATCGCATCATTCCTTGCAAGTACAGCAATTTCAAGCCCTTCAATGCATTTTAGTGGGGATCCAAACAGCAAGATACATATTTTACAAATTTAACAATAATAAGGCACACCTCAGACAGCAATGAGCTTTGTCATTATTTTAACAGTATTGTTTGAGCTATTGTGTATTTATTTTGAGATAAGAAAGGAACAGAATTAGTTCCATAGCCTACTTTTTTGTGACCAGTAATTGTGTATTGTCAAATATTAATCACGGGGAATGGTGGTGCTGTGGTGGTGGGCTTGGTTTTGTGGAGTTGGAATTTGTGTTGTATTGATCAAACTGGTGAACTGAACAAAATAACTGAGGCATAAACTGTTTGCCTATATTTTTATTCCTGATGACTGTCTATGCTGGCAGAGGATTTAATGTATTGTTTGTAAATCATTCATTACCAGGTTAATGGTGCAAGAAAATATCAGGAAATATCTAGACTCATATATTCATACTTTATTTGAGACACACTTGTATCAATAATGATTGTAGCAGTTAAATTAATAGTAATGCATTGCTATGTATTCCTAGTTCAGGAACTACATGCTGTTATTATGAGTTTACATGATAAATGAGTGGTCAGTCATTACTAATCAGAATTCTTAAAATGCCAGATGCATTGTCAAGATGGAACACTTTTTTTAACCAATTATCATTTTTGTTCTTCAATCGATCAGTCATTAAATAAAATAATGATTGTTCTATTTTGTGCTTGATTTATGTTTTCATCTCTCTCACTTCGACATTACTTGGGCTATCATTTCACAAGAACATGTTATGTTGGCAAGCGTAGTGAATCACTGGAATTATGAATTAAAGAGAAATGCTAAATGTTCCCAGAAATGTTCAATGTCTGATCTATTTTGAACTGGGTTAGAATTGTCAAACAATAAAAGATGTCAAAAAAAATGTTATTTATTACCATAATTTAAACATTCTGGCAAAGTACAGGATTTCATACAGAAATAAAGATGGTAATATCATCAGACATTTTTCTGTGAACCCATTGGGATGAATTTGGACATTTTCCAACAGAACCCATCTAAGCTGCAGCTGATTCGATATTAACCTGATCATGGTTCAACTGTTCATTGCTGGCAATCGCTGAGGATGCTTTTTGGTACAAGTCTTCCCATACAAGTGCTAACAGGCAAATGAACCATCTGGCACATTATCTAGTCGATGCCTTGTCAAGTTATCTGCACTGAACCTCTGGTTATCTTTAATCTGACACATTAGCTGGGTTATGGCCAGACTACTTGGTTCTCTGAATGCACATATAAGTATTGCTGATCCATATAGCTCTTCTGCCATCACAACTAACCGTCTTCATTATTGGATTTAGGTAAACAACATCCTCCAATTTGCCAATCACAATTGTTGAGACAACATAGCTGTGATAGGCCAGGGTAATTTTCCTCTTGATGAAAGGTTGGCTATCGGCAACACAAAGACAGGGATGATAAAAACAATTACCTCCATTCAAATATATTTTGCTTTTACCATCTATGTTGTTTTGCTCAACTAGTTGTAATATTCACTTAAATAAGAGGCGGAAAATTACTTTTCTTTAAGGGGAATGAGGAAACATATGTATTATAGGAACCGGTAATTAAAACAGCTTGTTATTTATACATTTGGTTCTCTTAAGTCCCAATAATTCAGGTAGACTTAAGACAAAGAAAGGTGCCCTGGAGATCAATGCTCAGTAAGAGTTTTAACAACGCCAGGTGAAAGTCCAACCGGTTTATTTGGTAGCAAATACCATTAGCTTTCGGAGCGCTGCTCCTTCGTCAGATGGAGTGGAAATCTCTCAAGCTTAAAGGTTAGCTCAAGCTCAAGGTTAAAGCTCAGATCAATGCTCCAGCAGAGCCAGAACCCAAAGGTTCACTCAAAGCCTTCTGCAACTGTTGACCAGAGCAGGATGTTTGTGTATTACTTGCAACCATTCCTTGATCTCATTCATAATGCAGTAAGCTACATTCCTTCAAGTGCAACGTCAAAACTGTTACATGCAAATGTCTAGCTTCCAGCTCCCATATTAACTTCTACCTGTGTTCTCTTTCCCCTCCACTCCTTTCAGCAGCCTGAACTCCCTCGAAGACAATGCCCTTGAGCATGAAACATTAAGCATTCGGATCCCTTAAATAATCCATCGAGGTCAGATTGCTCAGCGGCTGACAAAATGCAGTAATCTGTGGCTGGGCCTTATAGACTCAAGCACCCATTAACATCAGACAGAAAAATTTGATGGGTCCCAGCATGGTTAACCACAACTTTCCGCCAGCTCTGCTGAGGGTACTGGAGAAGTTCCTCATAGGGAGAGTAGACATAAGAAGCCTTTTTTTAAGGAAAGAAGCATGGATTGAGGACCAGTTAATTCAGTTGGTTAAAGCTTCTTTGCATGATGATACTTTAATGCTGAGTGAGATAGCTCTTGGGGCCTACCCCACTGTGATAATCATGACATCCTGCAGCTATGATAAAGAACCCTACAGAATGAGAGAGACTAGGGTTGAACACATGTGTGAGAGATGAATGCAAGGCAATTCCTATGTTTGTTGCTAAGTTCATTACATTTAGCGCTTTTGTCAACAGATTGGTTTAATAGCAACTTCTGCGTTTCAGAAACCATCCCCACGTAATCCTATTTTGGGCCCGCAAAATCCAGCCCTTTGAGTCTATTGGGAAAGGAGCTCCTGGCTGACTGCATGCCACTCAGTTCAAGCTTCTGAGTTTGCATTGTCAAATTTTGTTTATTATTCATTCATGGGATATGGGCTTCACTGGCTGGGACAGCATTTATTGCCCATCTCTAACTGCCCTTGAACTTAGTGGCTTGCTTGGCCACTTCAGGGGTCATTTATGAGTCAACCACATTGCTGTGGGTCTGGAGTCACATTCAGGCCAGAACAGGATGACAGATTTCCTTTCCTAAAGGACATTGGTAGAGAAGATTTCTGCCTAGTTTGAATGCTTTTCAATGCGGAATGAATGGGGTGATGAAGAATGAGTCAGTAGTTGTTTTCCCAATAGATTCAAAGGGCTGGATTTTGCGGGATCAAAATAGGACCTCCTGGGGATGAGATCTGAAAAAATGGCTATCAAGTGGTGACTCTGCAAATGTTGCCTCTGTTTCCAGCAACTTTTTCAATGATACAGGAAAGGGGGTGGGCTGTGAAACCATCATACTCCTATTTAGAAGCTGACAGTGCCATGTTAGAAGTACTCTTTTTAGAACTTCTGAAATTGTCACGGAGGCAGCCATGAGTTGGAAATTTGCCTAATGAGGAATATGAGCTTGATGGCTTTGACATATTTATGAGCTTCTGCAGAGGCTAATGATTTTCTAAATGTCTTTTCAAGTGATGTTTGTTTATTCTGACAGATGTATGAGCTTTCTAATGACTCCCAAATGCTGGAGAGGGGCCATGAAGATATTAAGCGAGGGTAGAGAGATGAAGGGGTGAGGATGAGGACAACTTTACACTGATCTGTAAGTTTCACATCCACTCGAGTAATTGCAGTTCCAAACAAAAACACAGGCCTTCTTCAAACCCAATGCAGGTCAGGTGGTTTCTTGAAAGAAGCCTTCTTATTGAACTTATGGCCCAAGGTGAACTTATGGTCCTTAAAAAAAAAACTCCAAGTCAGTATTCAAATGTCCAGATAATGCAATGTCCGTCCATATTTAAAAAGAAAAATTCGGTCTTGAAATATATGATTCCAACAACTGCTCCTCTATGTTGAAGAAGGTGAGTCTTACCATATAAAGCCTGTGTCCTGCGCATAGCTTCCTACACATAGCCAATCTACAACTGACGTATTTTGAGGTCCATGTGCATATAGTGGATGATAAGGCTTCAGTTGTTGCTCCTTTTCCTTATCCCATCCAAAAGAAAGATACAAGAAAATATTATCCTTTAAAGTGAATTTGTTGTATTATTGACTGCTTCCTTGATTGGAATTTTCCAGCTGTTCACGCCAGTGGGATCTTCTAGTCGCAGTGATGCAGTTTCCCAGTGGCGTGGGCTGGTCAATGGAAAATCCAGGACCAGAAGATCCGCCACCAGCAAACAGCCATAAGAAACATGCCATGGGGAGGCCACAATAACCCCTTGTGTTATTGTGCAATAAGTATTAAAGCTCTTCTGGTTTTGTTTTCTTGTGCTTGTTGCCTCTTTACTCAACATCAGTATTTCAGCAGGACAGATGACACAACATGCTGTGGTCTAAGTTTTTGATGCATGAATAGTCCCTGCTGCTGAGTGGGCACGCTTGAGTGTTCCATACTTTGGCTGTCTTCTGCCCATAGGGCTATTTACCATTTGCTCCCATTGGTGATGCATAAGGAGACATCATTGACACAATTGGTCAACTTCTGTTATGCTAAACTACAATTGTTCTCTTTGGAGCATCTCCCTTCACCTCTAAAATTGTCATTTTTCTCAGCATTACTACATCCATCTTGGCTTTCTTTGCTGAAGAAGGTAAATTAGAGGAGTAAATTGGAAGGAGGTATTCTCGGGAAATCTACTGAAGAGTGG
Organism: Mustelus asterias; assembly: GCF_964213995.1. Lineage (NCBI taxonomy): Eukaryota > Metazoa > Chordata > Chondrichthyes > Carcharhiniformes > Triakidae > Mustelus > Mustelus asterias. The sequence goes on along the minus strand of NC_135801.1, from coordinate 98,010,462 downwards.
TGGCAGTTTTTCAAGGAATGTCTGTCTAGGGTTCTACAGGACAATGTTCCGAGCAGACAGGGAGGAGTTGGTAGGTTAAAGGAACCGTGGTGCACGAAAGCTGTGCGGGACTTAGTCGAGAAGAAAAGGAAATCGTACTAAAGGTTCAGAAAGCTTGGCGAAGATAGGGATCTAGATGAGTATACGGCTTGTAGGAAGGAACTAAAGAAGGAAATTAGGAGAGCCAGAAGGGGTCACGAGAAGGCCTTGGCAAGTAGAATTAAGGAAAATCCTAAGGCGTTCTATAAATATGTGAAGAGTAAAAGGATGAGGCATGAAGGAATAGGGCCTATAAAAGGTGAAGGCGGGAAAATCTGTACGGAACCAGTAGAAATGGCAGAGGTGCTCAATGAGTATTTTGCCTCGGTTTTCACAGAGGAGAAGGACCTGGGTAGATGTACTGCGGGCGTGCGGTGGACTGAAAGGATTGAATATGTGGACTTTAACAAAGAGATTGTGCTGGAATCTTTGAATGGCATCAAGATAGATAAGTCGCCGGGTCCGGATGGGATGTACCCCAGGTTACTGTGGGAGACGAGGGAAGAGATTGCCTCTGGCGATGATCTTTGTGCCATCGATGGAGACGGGAGAGGTGCCGGAGGATTGGAGGATTGCGGATGTGGTTCCTATTTTCAAGAAGGGGAATAGGGATAGCCCAGGAAATGACCAACCGGTGAGTCTAACCTCAGTGGTTGGTAAGCTGATGGAGAAGATCCTGAGGGACAAGATTTATGAGCATTTAGAGAGGTTTAGTATGCTCAAGAATACTCAGCATGGCTTTGTCAAAGGCAGATCATGCCTTACGAACCTGGTGGAGTTCTTCAAAAATGTAACTAAACACATTGACGAAGGGAAAGCGGTAGATGTGGTTTATATGGATTTTAGCAAGGCGTTCGATAAGCAAGGCTTCTAGAAAAAGTGAGAGGGCATGGGATTCAAGGGGCTGCTGCCCTGTGGATCCAGAACTGGCTTGCCCAAAGGAGGCAGAGAGTGTGTATAGATGGGTCTTTTTCTAAATGGAGGTCGGTCACCAGTGGTGTGCTCCAGGGATCTGTTCTGGGACCCTTGCTGTTTGTCATTTTCATAAATGACCTGGATGAGGAAATGGAGGGATGGGTTGGTAAGTTTGCCGACGACGCGAAGGTTGGTGGGGTTGTGGATAGTCTGGAGGGATGTCAGAAGTTACAGAGGGACATAGATAGGATGCAAGACTGGGCGGAGAAGTGGCAGATGGACTTCAACCCAGATAAATGCGTAGTGGTCCATTTTGGCAGGTCAAATGGGATGAAGGAGTACAATCTAAAGGGAAAGACTCTTAGTACGGTAGAGGATCAGAAGGACCTTGGGGTCCGGGTCCATAGGACTCTAAAATCGGCCCGCAGGTGAAGGAGGTGGTTAAGAAGGCGTATGGTGTGCTGGCCTTTATCAATCGAGGGATTGAGTTTAGGAGTCCGGGGATAATGATGCAGCTATATAAGACCCTCGTCAGACCCCACTTGGAGTACTGTGCTCAGTTCTGGTCGCCTCATTACAGGAAGGATGTGGAAAAGATTGAAAGGGTGCAGAGGCGATTTACAAGGATGTTGCCTGGATTGAGTGGCATGCCTTATGAGGATAGGCTGAGGGAGCTCGGTCTTTTCTCCTTGGAGAGACGTAGGATGAGAGGAGACCTAATAGAGATATATAAGATGCTGAGAGGCATAGATCGGGTGGACTCTCAGAGGCATTTTCCCAGGGTGGAAATGGCTGCTACGAGAGGACACAGGTTTAAGGTGCTGGGGGGTAGGTACAGGGGAAATGTTAGGGGGAAGTTTTTCACACAGAGGGTGGTGGGTGAGTGGAATCGGCTGCCGTCAGCGGCGGTGGAGGCAAACTCAATGGGGTCTTTTAAGAGACTCCTGGATGAGTACATGGGACTTAATAGGATGGAGGGTTATAGATAGGCCTAAAAGGTAGGGATATGTTCGGCACAACTTGTGGGGCCAAAGGGCCTGTTTTGTGCTGTAGTTTTCTATGTTTCTATGTTTCTAAGGTAGTCCGAGAGCTCCTCCAGCTATTCTTTGCCACTTAAAACAAATCCGGTACCTCTCTTAAAAATGCATATTGCTTTAAAGAGCCCTCCCAGTTTCTTTGTGGCCCACAGAAAATATGCAGGGTGCATATTAAGACAATACAAATTATTCAGCCCCACAAATTCTGGTAGGGTTGGGCTGTCTTGCTTTGAGTATGGAAATGCATTGGCGTGCTGGGAACATATTTGGCCCCAACTTTGGAACTAACCCCACTACATCCTCACACAATAAAAAATGAAACAAATATGAAAGGTTTTTGCCAGTGACCTAATGGTGGAAAATTGTAAGAAAAAACATACATTAAAATCTAAATAACAGTGAATTTCTCCTATAACAGTGTGTATCAACACTATCACTGGAGTACATTGCAGGAAATCAATCACGTTTTCTTGCTAAATTACACAATAGAACATGTTTATGATTTCATTAGAAATATCAAACATAAAAGGCCCAACACTTCCTTGGGTTGGCCCAGGGTGGGGTAGCAAGTGGGGACTTGGGATGGAACCTACTTACACTTGGATTCTGCCACCCTTTGCATCAGCATAGCAGATAACTTTTTGACACCAAGAGGACCATACATAATTCCACTTCCTGTATTGGCCAAGGGAAGTCATCTTCAGAGATGATCTGTTTACATGAGATGGAGACATAATTGAATTGAAAGGAGGAGAAAATAATTTGTCCAGGAGGCGATGGCCTAGTGGCATTGTCACTCGGCTATTAATTCAGAAACTCAGCTAATGTCTTGGGGACCCAGGTTCTAATCCTGCCACAGCAGATGATGGAATTTGAATTCAATAAAATATATTTGGAATTAAGAACCTACTGATGACCCTGAAATCATTGTCAATTGTCAGAAAAACCCATCTGGCCCACGAATGTCCTTTAGGGAACGAAATCTGCCATCCTTGCCTGGTTTGGCCTACATGTGACTCCAGACCCACAGCAATGTGGTTGACTCTCAACTATCCTCCAAGGGCAACTAGGGATAGGCAATAAATGCTGGCCAGTCAGTTTCACCCACGTCCCACGAATTAATAAAATAAAACTTCAAGCAATGCTTTGCAGATGTATCTGCTGATTTTCTGAGGCAGGATACACTACAGGCCATGACCAATAAGCTGCTTTGATTTTCTTATTGATATTATTACAACCTCCACAGTCCAAGTGCTAACTCTCCCTGGGTAATCGCTGAAGTCCCTCAAACTGCCTTTAACCTGTGAGGAGCTGCCACAGGCAATGATCCAAACCGGGAATCGAACCCAGGTCCCTGGTGTTGTGAGGCAGCAGTGCTAAGCACTGAGCCACCGTGTCACCTCTGACCAAAGAAGTCTTTTAAACTTTCCCCCCTCTCACTTCCAACCTATGCCCCCGAGTAATTGACGCTTCGATCCTGGGAAAAAGACTCTGACTATCCACTGTCGTAATCTTGTGAATCTCTATCAGGTCCCCCCCTCATCCTCTGACGCTCCAATGAAAACCATGCTGCATATTGTTAATAAGCCTATTCTCTTCCAGATGTGAGTGCATCCTGTCCCTAAAAATCTTCTCCAATAATTTCCCCACCACCGATGCAAGGCTCATAGGCCTGTAATTTCCCCGATTGTCTCTTCTGCCCTTCTTAATCAGAGGAACAATGTTAGCTCCTCTCCAATCCTCTGATACCTTGCCTGTGGCTAAAGAGGATACAAAGATTTTGGCCAAGACCTCAGCAATTTCTTCCCTCGCCTCTCTCAGTATTCTGGGATAGACCCTATTTAGCCCTGGGGACTTGTCCAACTTAATGTTTTTCAAAACCTCCAGTACCTCCACCGTTTCTACCTCAACATGTCCTAGAATGTGAACATTCTCCTTTCTACACTCACCATCCACCATAGCCTTCTCCTTTGCAAATACTGATGCAAAGTACTCATTAAGGACCTCACCCACCTCATCTGGCTTCACACATACATTCCCTCCACTGCCCTTAAGTGGACCTACCCTTTCCTTAGTTACCCTCTTCCTCCTTATATATGCATAATAAGCCCTGGCTTTTCTCAAATAGAGAGAGTGTATAGAAACACTCTATCCAGAACGTGGCTTCACAAGAACATAAACTTAATTTGGCAATGGAAACCATTTTCTTGAAAAGGTTAACTGTCAGCTATGCTGCTTTTTGGTACATAAAGAATATGTTAAATGTTTAAAGTTTTTTTCTATATTATAATAAATTATTGCACAGTAATCTCTCACTATTTTTTTAAGTTCAACTCCATTTGTTAGTAATTTTTTTAAAATAGATTAAAATAGATTTTACTGCAGTGACCTTTTCCTCACACCTATTAACAAACTTCAAACAAAAATGCCAGAGCCAAGAAAGTATATTCGACATAATTGTAGCTGTTTCTTTTCTTGTGACAGCTTAAAAAGAATTCAGCGCTCAATGTTCTTATTCTGCTGATGCTGCCTTTGAGTCACTGAAGCTTCAATGTCATGCCATCATTTGGCTTTTATAGTTTCTTAGACAATGTAAAGCGATATGCATATGAAAATGTCTTAGCTAAACAACCTTGATGAACTATTACTTTTAACTTTCAATACTTCCTTTAAAGTTAATTCTCCCTCATCCCTTAGAAGTGTGATGAAAACTGACACGGATTTTATGGGCAACACTTTCGACACTGACTTCTGCACTTCACTTATATCGTGATTGATGGTATAAATAGAATTGCAGGTGCCAACAAACTTACAGTCCTTCAGCTCTTTTTAAAACCTATTACTGCAAAAATGAAACTAGCCTTGAAAACAAAATCCATTTGGTCCACAAATATTGATATTTTCAGACGCTCCAATTTTTCTCTTGCCAATCCCTATTCTACAAATATTTTTAAGTAGCTCACCCAAGTGGAGATGACCTCAGCTTTGAGCTGACTGCTTCATCTTGTTTTAAATGTAATACGGTACATGAACAACAGTCCATGTCGCTGTTTATCACAGAAGCAATTTCCCTCAAGCTGTGACCAATTTTCATTAGCGTTCACAATAATGGTTTAACAGCTAAAATAAGCGCCTAACAACATGTCCATCGCAATTGTGAAATGCATATCAAATGTGTGCACAAAACAAATCAATTAGTTATGATAGCTACACTGAAAAAGGAGATTACTTCCTGTCGTGTGAAGTAGAATTCATTCTTTCCATATTAGAGCATACTTAAGTTGAGCAAGGTCAGGAATGCATTGTTGGATAGCCTGTGGGGTAATGGACATTTTTCGAGTCATAAATGCATAAGACAATGCAATGTTGTAAAAGTTTATATTCTCTCAGTTGTAAGTTTATTTATTAGTGCTACAAGTAGGCTTACATTAACACTGCAATGAAGTTACTGTGAAAATCCCCTCGTTGCCACATTCCAGCGCCTGTTCAGGCACACTGAGGGAGAATTTAGAGTGGTCAATGCACCTAACCAAGGCATCATTCGGAGTGTAGAAAAAGAAGCAGAACCCAGGTCTCACAAATGCAAACCTATTTAGTATATAGTTCTGGTTAATACATATGTACATAAATATCTTTAGTAAAAAGTTAATGAATTTCAAAACAAATTTGTTGGGAAGAGTATGATGAATATTCCTCATACATTAAGCTAAATCTATTTTCTGATATATATATTTATATATACACACACACATAAGTTACTTGAATGTAAATTTTATACAATGTTAGAAATTAAAATATCTTTGAACAGGATAAACTTCCATTAACAAGCAACTTTTTGTGGGAAAGCATAATCTAGCTATACCTGGAGAGAAACAAGTGATGGAACGAAAGAATGTATTCAAGCAACTGAAAATTCTTCTTCTTGAGTCAAATCTACATAAGCCAACAGATATTTTCCACACTGTGAGAAAATTAAAAAGAAAAATAATTTAAAAACTACAAAGACTGAAAATCTGTAACAAAGAAGGAACATTCAGCAAATACACAGCAGATCTGTCAAGATGAGGAGGAATTTCTTCAGCCAGAGGGTGATGATTCTATGGAATTCATTGCCACAGAAGGCTGTGGAGGCCAGGTCATTCAGCATATTTAAGACAAGAGATAGATAGGTTCTTGATTGGTTAGGTTATGGGGAAAAGGCAGGAGAATGGGGTTGAGAAACTTATCAGCTGTGATTGAATGGCAGAGCAGACTCGATGGACCAAATGGCCTAATTCTACTCCTATATCTGATGGTCATAGCTGTAGAGACAGTTGTGAAATTTAATGATTCACATCTAGGTCTTGCTTTAGATATGTGTATTTGAGAGAAGTCAATCAAACATAAATATAAATAAACATAAATAAACATAAATAAATCCAATCAGACATAAACATAAATTGGACTTGCAGATAGTGAGGAACATTGTCAGAGGCTACAGAAGGATATAGATAGGCTGGAAATTTGGGCAAAGAAATGGCAGATGGAGTTCAATCCAGATAAATGCATTTTGGTAGAACTAACGTAGAGGGGAGCTATACGATAAATAGCAGAACCATAAAGGGTGTAGATACGCAGAGGGACCTGGGTGTGCAAGTCCACAGATCCTTGAAGGTGACGGCACAGGTGGAGAAGGTAGTGAATAAGGCATATGACATGCTTGCCTTTATAGGATGGGGCATAGAGTATAAAAGTTGGGGTCTGATGTTGCAAATGTATAGAGCGTTGGTTCGGCCGCATTTGGAATACTGCGCCCAGTTCTGGTCGCCACACTACCAGAAGGACGTGGAGGCTTTAGAGAGAGTGCAGAGGAGGTTCACCAGGATGCTGCCTGGTATGGAAGAGATTGGGTAAACTGGGGTTGTTCTCACTGGAAAGACGGAGGATGAGGGGTGACCTAATAGAGGTGTATAAAATTATGAAAGGCATAGATAGGGTGAACGGTGGGAAGCCTTTTCCCAGGTCGGTGGTGATGTTCACGAGAGGTCATAGGTTCAAGGTGAGGGGGGGAAGTATCACGGATACTCACGGATATCAGAAGGACGTATTTTACACAGAGGGTGGTGGGGGCCTGGAATGCGCTGCCGGGCAAGGTGGTGGAGGCGGACACACTGGGAACATTAAGACTTATCTAGATAGCCACATGAACGGAGTGGGAATGGAGGGATACAAAAGAATAGTCTAGTTCTGTGCTGTATTGTTCCTGTGCAGTATTGTTCTTTGTTCTATAAATCCAAATAAGGTCTTGACCTTCATTTATTTGAATTGAATGGCTTGGGGCCTCCCTTGGATACCTGAAGAGAAACAATCAGGTAAAAACAGCATCATTGTGAATCCCTCATTTCCAGACTGCTATTTTCCGTTTCTGGATTTTTTGCACAAAATGATCATGTCCTCGGGATGTTGGAGTAATTGTTCTAAGTCCAGCACCAAAAGTGAAACTTCTCCCATCAGAAGCACCAGTCAAAATATTGGGCAAATACTGCCCACTATTTTCAGAGCATTTGATAATGGTTGAAGGAGCCATAGGCATCGCTTACCTAAATCCCAATGGCCATTGTAGGCAGGGAGGATTATCTGTAAAAAAAGCTTTGACAAAGGGCCATCTGGACTCGAAACATCAGCTCTTTTCTCTCCTTAGAGATGCTACCAAACCTGCTGAGATTTTCCGGCATTTTCTCTTTTGTTTTAAGATTATCTGTAAGATGCTTGGATCAATAAAGTGATCATCATTGGATTAAAACAAAAACAACCATTTCTGTTGTCAGTAAATACCCATTTTAACCCAGCTGATATCATGACATAAATAAATCAATCAATAGCATCACACCTTATAGATAAAAGTTTGTTTCTTTTGTCATGGACACCACTTCAGACTGAAAATTGAAAGATAATTGATCTCACATGAAACTATTTCCCAGGTTTAAAAGATTGGCCAGGCTGTCAACATAATTTATAAAGTAAAGAACAGTATTTATAATATGCCACCGATGCCATTGGTTTATTTATTACAACATTGTAACATATTTGCAAAACAAGGCAAAGAATATTACAGAACATCAATATAACCTGACATTTTTTTCTGAAAGCAATACTGGATATAACGAATACTAAAATAAAAGCAAAACACTGTGGATGCCGGAAATCTGAAATAAAAACAGAAAATGCTGGAAAAGCTCAGCAGATCTGGCAGTATTTATGGAGAGAGAAAATAGAGTTAATGTTTCAAGTCCATATGACTCTTCTTCAGAGGTCTGGGTGAAAGGCTGACTTTCAGGTCTCACATTGTCATCTTGTTCTGCCTGCTGCCCAGGAGGTGCGCAGGTGTAAAGAGGGGTGGAAGCAGAAGGACAGGAGATTGCCAGGGTGTCCTTGGTGGAAGGCCCTAGGCTGGGCTCCAGCATTTCCTCCTCCCTTTGGGTGATCACTCTCCCTCGGCTACTCCATGGGATGGAGGGGCATCTGGAGTGAGCTTCTAAAGCCTCTGAGTCAACTGGTGGTGCCAGTTCTGGAGGCCCGCCAGTGTCTGAACCATGGTACCAAAGCCCGCAGCAATGTCCATCTGCGTCTGGGCTGTACTGTCATGGGCCTCTGCCATTGACATCATAGAGTGAACTAAGCTTTGGACGTCATCAGACATGTCTCGGACATCTTGCCCCAGGCTTTCTATTGCCAGTCCACCTGTTGAGGCTGCTGGCACTCACAGCCACTGCATCCCAGGCTGCAGTTATCACATTGGCTGGTGGTCTACTGCCAACCCTAGGGAATAGGGTGACCTGCCTCTCTCCTCCACTGCATCCAACATGCGGTCAAGGTCAGAAACCAGGAACCCTGGGGCAGCTCTTCTGGTGGCCATCATCTTGGCTGGACTGACAGTTGGTGCTGCAGGAAGCACTTAAATGGTGCTCCCGCTTGTCAGGTGATTCCTGATTCCAGCCAATCACGTGTCTGGGGAGCTTGCTGCAGTGTTTATCTCATGGAGGGAGGGTGAGCTCTTTCAAATATAATGTGGATCACACTGTCAAGTCCAGCAGGAAACACTCGGGTTTTCTCACTGGTGTCAGCACTTAGATTTAATTTGGGAGAATCACACCCATAATTTGGGATCTACCATTCCAGGTTTCATTCTGGTATCTGCCTTGTATTAACATCAGTTGGGACCATGACACTGCGAAACCCATTTTGTGCTCATGCGTTGCTTGCTGAGGTTTCCGCTGCTGGGAGAATGTGTTGTGTTTATCTATACGGAGCCACTTTGAGCGAGCCCAGATTGTTATAACACAGCAATGTCCATATTAAACCTTAAGTTCTTTGTCGATCACAGGTTTACTGGCTGTTCACTCCATTGGGATCATCTACTCCCACCGATGGTGACCCCCCCCCTCCCCACCACCCTCCCCAACCCCCCACCACCATGGGTTCCCCAGTGTTGGAGGGTGCGACTAACAGTAGTGACAACAGTGGGACTGGAACATCTGGTCGCTGGTCAATGATGGCACCTAACTGACTGGGGGCTGCTCAGCTTGAGGTGAGAGGTAACTAACTGATGGAAAGTGATGATCCCTCCCACTGCTGGAAGTAATCCCGGCGCTTGGGCTTTCTGGCAAACAAGAGAAAGATTATAACCGGTAACAGTTTCACAAGAATATAAGAACTAGGAGCAGGAGTAGACCATCTGGCCCCTCGAACCTGCTCGGCCATTCAATAAGATCATGGCTGATCTTTTCATGGACTCAGCTTCACTTACCCGCCCGCTCACCATAATCCTTAATTCCTTTACTGTTCAAAAATTTATCTATCTTTGCCTTAAAAAAATTCAATGAGGTAGCCTCAACTGCTTCACTGGGCAGGGAATTCCACAGATTCACCACCCTTTGTGTGAAGAAGTTCCTCCTCAACTCAGTCCAAAATCTACTTCCCCTTATTTTGAGGCTATGCCCCCTAGTTCTAGTTTCACCCGCCAGTGGAAACAACTTTCCTGCTTCTATCTTATCTATTCCCTTCATAATCTTATATGTTTCTATAAGATCTCCCCTCATTCTTCGGAATTCCAATGAGTATAGTCCCAGTCTACTCAGTCTCTCCTCATAAGCCAACCCTCTCAACTCCGGAATCAACCTAGTGAATCTCCTCTGCACCCCCTCCAGTGCCAGTATATCCTTTCTCAAGTAAGGAGACCAAAACTGTACACAGTACTCCAGGTGTGGCCTCACCAGCACCTTATACAGCTGCGACATAACCTCACTGTTTTTAAACTACATCCCTCCAGCAATGAAGGGCAAAATTCCATTTGCCTTCTGATGCGCGATATAACACACGAGAGGCGTGATGTACTCGGGAAATAAAGGCTTTTATTGCCAACAATAACAGAGCTACCATATACAGTACACGATCCCAGACTAAAGGGTCACCAGGCAGAGCAGTGACCTTTATACCTCTCCCAGGAGGCGGAGCCGACTGGGGTGTACCATAACAACTATATTAACAGGTAGAACAGCCCAATCCTAACCCCAACAGTAACATATATACAGACTCATAGTACTGGCCAGACCATGGCTCAGCACTACCTAGTGGGAACCAACAATGGTTCACCACACCTTCTTAATTACCTGCTGCACCTGCTGGACTTGGCAGCGTGATCCACGCTGTATTTCAAAGAGCTCATCCTCCCTCCATAAGATAAACACTGCAGCAAGCTCCCCAGACATGTGATTGGCTGGAATCAGGAATCAGCTGACAAGTGGGACCACCATTTAAATACTCCCTGCAGCAGTAACTGTCAGTCCAGCCAAGAAGGTGGCCACCAGAAGAGCTGCCCCGGGGTGGTTCCTGGACTCTTCCCCTGTCGTGTTAACAGAACCACAAAGCTGGGTGTCCTATCCAGAGTGCACGCCTGGGTAAAGAGTATGGAGATTTGGAGAGAATTTGCCACTCCATTTTCATCAGGCGGCATAGGCGACTAGAGCGGAAAATCTCACGGTATGCCCAAATCACGTTTCACGCTGACGTAGAAGTGTGATGTAACTGTCCCCTCCCTGTCCCACCAGTGATGCAACGGGATCCCAACATTGAAACATCTCCATGTATTTACATATCGTTATCTCAGTGCTCGAATACTGCTCCCCCATCCCTCTTTGAAAGTCCATTCACGAAGAACATGAGGACAGACTGATGTGAATCATGACTGGTCTCCTCAGGAAAGTGCATCGTTCAGGGGGTGGAGGGTCATGCGCAGGCACTGTTCCCTGGCACTGTTCCCTGACATTGCCCATGACACTGCCCCTGGTACAGCCCCTAGCACTGCCTCCTGTTTCCTTGGCATCTCCAGTTCCTCCAGCAGGCTGCTGGACAATCCCACCTCCATCACCCCTCCCCCCATCTTCAATGCCGAAGACCTGAGCTCCTCCCTGATCCTGCCCGATTGAGCCAGCAACTCCTTCACTTACTCGAGCCAGGAACTCGACAGCCTCTTTGCGCCCAGCATCGGGATCCAGGTGCCCATGGCGTCCACCAACAGCGGCACCCACTCGCCTTCCTTCCTGCTCCCCACTGAATCTCCCCACTTCTTCAAGCCTCCCCCGAGCCCCCCAGACTCCATGTCTATGGGCGGCTCAGTGTCACAGAGGTTAACACTGCTGCCTCACAGCGCCAGGGACTTGGGTTCGATTCCCATCTTGGGACACTGTCTGTGTCGAGTCTGCACATTCTCTCCGTGTCTGTGTGGGTTACCTCCAGGTGCTCTGGTTTCCTCCCACAATCCAAAATATGTGCTGGTTAGGTGCATTGGCCATACTAAATTTTCCCTCAGTGACAGGTGCCGGAGTGTGGCGACTAGGGGATTTTCACAGTAACTTCAATTGCAGCGTTTATGTAAGCCTACTTGTGACACTCATAAATAAACTTAAAATTAAACTTGAAAACTATTATGACCTGGTCACGTCCCTGGCACTGCCTCCTGGCTCTACCCAGGCACTATACCTAACACTGCCCTCTGGCATTACCACTGATACTGCCTCTAGCACTGCCAGGGTGCCCTCTGGCACAGCTTGGGCACTGCCCCTGACATGTCAGGTGCTTCCCCCGGCACTGATCAAGCACTGCCAAGTTGCTGGTCCTGGTACTGCTTGAGCTTTTCTCCTGGCACTTCCCCATGGCACATGCCCCAGCACTGCCAAGGCATTGCCCCAGCACTAGCCAGGCACTGCTTCCTGACACTGGCTAAGCAATGCCCCTGATACTGCTGGGCCCTGCCCCAGCACTACCTGGGTGCTGCCACCTGGTAATGGTGTGGTCACTTCCTGGTTAACGTTTGTATACTGGCGTAGCCTTTAAAAATGGGGCCCCAATCTTCTAAAAATTAATTGCTGGCAATGTGGACTTTGCCAGTGTGAGGCCAGCAACTTTAAGTTTTTTGCACTAAGTCCAGAATGGTATGATGGTGAAAGCTGCAGTTGGTGCCGGCAGCTTCAATGCTGCTTTTCCTGCCCCTATCGACCTTTGTTGATATTCAGGAATATTCCATTCCCTGACTTGCCAAGCATCAGAATTCTCCTCTTGGTATTTCTAATATTGTCAAATAGAAAGGATGGAAGCGGTTTGGTAACAGCTCTGTTGGAGTTCCTGGAAAGTTGCCTGATAGATGACAGATTACCGCCTACTGGACTTCACTCTAGACTGTAACTCACTGACTGGAAATAGCATTTGGGGCACAGTTGGAAGTTTAGTTCCCTGGCTTCTCCCCATGATGAACTGTGCCAGAGGTGATCTAATGCCCTCTAATGGAGTATTCCTGAAATCCAGCAGAGTCAGGCAGGGGTCTCTTTCATCCGCCTTTGCCTTCTTCAGCAGGTGTTTTAGGTCCACACGGTACGTTCCACCATTCCACTAGATGTGGCAAAACTTCCCATTCCTGTGCAAATTTGGGAAATTCAATACCTGAGAACTGTGGACCGTCATTCGAGATGAGCACTTCAGGTATGCCATGGCAAGCAAAAATTGATTTCAAATAATTTATTACAGTGATGCTCTAACTATCCTTCCTCAGCAACACCAACTCAAAAAACCTGGAGTAATAATCCACTGCTAGTAGATACTCACTGTTGCCAAATGTGAACAAGTCAACTCCAATTTTCTGTCAGGGCCTCTCTGGAACTCAGTGTGGCTGAAGTGTTTTTGTTGTGATTTACTGTATTTTTGACACACTGCATATTCCCCCGATTTGTGCTGCCATTCCAACCCAATACATGAAATCTCAAGCTCTTTTGCATGTTTCGATGCTGCGTTGACTTTAGACCACAAGACCATAAGACATAGGAGCAGAATTAGGCCACTCGGCCCATCGAGTCTGCTCCGCCATTCAATCATGGCTCAATTTTTTCTCATCCCCATTCTCCTGTCTTTTCCCCATAATCCCTGATCCCCTTATTAATCAACAACCTATCTATCTCTTTCATAAAGACACTCAATGACCTGGCCTCCACAGCCTTCTGCGGGCAAAGAGTTCCACAGATTCGCCACTCTCTGGCTGAAGAAATTCCTCATCTCTTTCATGGCATGTGTTGCAGCATTTCTTTACTCAGTGTTGCAGGAACTATTTTCTTTTCTCCCATTCCCTCTGCTGCACTCAGTTCCTCAAGAAAGTTCCAATAGTTTTTTACAGCAGAAGTGGGCCAGTCATTTTGCACAATTTGATGCAGTTTTCACAGGGTGGCATTGTTTTTAGTCACTTCACTGATCTCATCCAGTTTGGTTACAGCCACGGCTCAGTTTGTGGTCAGCATGTGAACCAGTATTTCTGTTTCTTTGTCCTCTTCTTCTGTGGTGGGTAGGTATGCATGTGATAGTCTGTGATGTATATTCCTTTGCCTGGTTGGTATTCAACTCTGACCTGGTACCACTGCAGATAAAGTAATAATTTTTGGATTCTTGGTGGCGCACAGTTCATGGGCTTTTTAAGTACAACTTCCAAAGGCATATGATCAGCCCTTACATTCACATCTTTGCTACAGACATGCTGGTGCAAGTGTTCTAAGCCAAGCACAATCTATTTGGGCACAATGTTTCTGTGTTTCAGTCTGTAGTGACTCAGGAAGCCCGACTGGAAAGGAACATAGTTTATTACAGAATGCAAAGTAAAATCACTATCATGGTGTGCACACACTAGTCCCTGCTTGGGACTACAGATTGGCAGGCCCAGTCCCGGGCCTGCCTTATAAAAAGCTCAGGTAATGAGTTCTAGCTGGACAGGCAATAGCCTGTTACCAGGGGAACTCATACTCAATGAGCCCCACAGGGAGATCAGTGATTCCCCATGGACCTCGTGGGGGTTATCACACAATCATTGCCTTTGAAACATACACCACCGATGCCTCATTTTGCAAGAGAACAGTTTGCCAGCTGGTTTTTGTAGTGTCCGCTGATATCTTGATTGGCTGACTGGCATCATAACACTTAACATGTGTGTCTGAGTCAGTGTTCTCTTTAGACTGGTCAAAGCTTCTTGGTGACTTTGCTCGCAGTGCCATTCGACATCATTTTGTTGAGGTTCTCTGAGAGGTGCTGTCAGGTCTGACATGTACAGAATGAATTTCCCAAGAGAGCTCACCAGGCCCAAAAACCTCTCCAAATCTGTCTTACATTCTGGAGATAGCATATTCACGACTGCTTCAATTTTACTCTGGTCTGGCATCAGTCCCTCGCTTGTTAGCACATGTCCCAGACATTTGATTTCATGAAAACCTACTTTGCACCTTTCCTTCTTTAACTTGATGTTCCTTTTTCGAGCTCTTGCCAGCACCTGCCTCAGTCTGTGGTTGTGTTCTCTTACGTGACTCCCCAGACCAACACATTGTTGATAGAGGTTTCCACACTCCCTAACCCTGCAACCAGCTGCTTCACCATTCTGTAGAACACCTCAAGAGCTGAATTAATACCAAAATGTAAGCATAAAAACCTGAAGCAACCAATAGTATATTGAGGATTCAAGATAGAGATGAGTAAAGTACAAAACACACTAATCAAAGTGCAAATTAAATAGACATTTCGTAGTAGAGTACTTGCATAGCCTATTGTGTTCTAACAGAAACAAGATTGAATTTTCTTATTTGAGAAAGGGAAATGTCATGATAATGAGGTGATTGTGGTGATGGACTCAATATTAGGTAGACCCTAAACTACACGGGACAATCTGACTTGGCGTTGAAGGTCAGATAATACATGTAAGAGAGGATTGTAACAAGGCTGCAGATGTATTTTGGTTGTGTGTTCATGGATTGAAAATGTGCTAGTAACACAGCTAGTTTACAGTAATGGTGTCAGCCATCCAGCATCATCCAAACAAGACAAGATCTGCCAGCCATTCTGACTAATCAGCAGCTTTGTAGTCTCAGCAGTAAGAAGTTTAACAACGCCAGGTTAAAGTCCAACAGGTTTATTTGGTAGCAAAACGTGTGGCTTTTGCTACCAAATAAACCTGTTGGACTTTAACCTGGTGTTGTTAAACTTCTTACTGTGTTTACCCCAGTCCAACGCCGGCATCTCCACATCATGACTACCATCGTCTCAGCAGTGCCAGGATTGTGTAGTGGCCACTGCTGGGACTACAAGCAGGAGTGTCATGGATCCCAGACTTCAGGTAAGTGTGGGGATTATGTATCAGGCTGTTTGGCAGACCCTAGTGGGGGGATGGAGGTGGGGTTTAGAGGCCGGGTGTGGAGGCTGAAAGATTATGATGGGCACACCTTAGAAGGAAGTAATCCCTCTTTCTACCTGACAACATCCCTCTTAAAGTTGGTGGGCTGCCTTGCTTCTGTCTTTCCCTGTGGCAAGGTGGAATTTGGCCTTACATAGCCATTTAGGGGCCTCAATTGGCCCAAGGGCAGGCAGGCTGCCAGATGCCTTTCTTGTCCACTGTAATATGGGAGACCAGAAGACATCTGCAGCCTTGTTACAATCCTCTCTTACATGTATTATCTGACCTTCAACGCCAAGTCAGATTGTCCCGCGTAGTTTAGGGTCTACCTAATATTGAGTCCATCACAACAATCACCTCATTATCATGACATTGGATGGGAAAAGAGCAGGCAACCCACCCGTTTTATTTGACAATGGGAAGTTTAAAATCCAGCCCTGAGGTTATAATCAACAATTCCCCTCCCTTGTGATCTCTGTCTTGAAGAAAGACAAGAACAGCGATACTGTGGGAATACTTACCATCTCCTAATACCATTCCAGGATACATGCCATCCTGATTTTGATCTTTATCTCTGCTCCAACATTGTTATTGGGTCAATATCCTGGAAGTTGCTATCTAATACCTTTACAGAAGTACCAATAATAGATTGGACTGCAATGATTCAAGAAGAAATCCTACCACAATCTTTTTAGGACAGTTAGGAATGAACAATAAATGTAGCCTTGCCATCATTGCTCGCACCTGAGAGCAAGTTAAAAAAAAACACTGGGCGGAATTATAGGAGAACGATTGTAAGTATCCAGCTAGCGTGAAAATGAGAGAGTTCTTGATCTGTTCTTTGGGAGAGTTTTCACGCCCAATCTTACATACTTAGTCACTGCAAAAATGGTGTAGACTGTTTATAATTGCTGCAAGCAGTGGGCTGGGCTTAATTCACCAGCCAGCCTATAGAGAGAGCTACTGCGCATGTGCAGAACTCTGATGCTGCACATGCGCAATTGCAACAGCAGGGGTCTGATAGACGGAAAGAGAGCCGTCAGGCCCTGACTGCTGAAACTCCTCCCCCACTCCCCGCCAATTGTGGGGCCCCACAGCCTATCGTGAGCCCCTCAACGCATAGACAGCTAGCCCCTGCCACCATCCCCGCTCCCGCCACCCAGACCAATCGCACTCCCTCCCCCCAATCTGATCATATCTGGAGACTGCACAATTCCCCCCCCTAATCGTCCACTGATTGGGGTGCCCCTTTCAGGTCCTGCCCCTGCCCAGTGGGCAGTGCATTGGTACCTATTGGGCATTGTCCAGGTACCAGTCTAGCAGTGCCAGGGTGGCACTGCAAGGCTAGCACTGTTCAAGGGACACCCCTCCCTTGCCCTCGGCCTCCCCAGAGGGCCTCAAATGGCCTCCGGTTCCACCAGCAAGGCCAACACGACTGTCCCTCATTCATGGGGAGCAGGCGTTTCCCTCGCCGGAGAGAACCTCTCCCAGCGAGGCCATGAAAGCTAGTGAGCCCGGACGATTAAGCACCGGGCTCCCTAAACAGATGCAAATCTTCATTGAAATAAATTATCCAGCCTCTGACCCGTTTCCGGCGAGAGGCTGACCACTCTGAAAATCCAGCTCTCGTAAAATTGAGAGCACAGAAATTGGCATGATCCTAATTTATAGAATCATAGAATTATACAATCCCTACAGTGCAGAAGGAGGCCATTCGGCCCATCAAGCTTGCACCACAATAATCGCAGCCAGGCCCTATCCCCATAGTCCCATCTATTTACCCTGCTAATCCCCTTGACACTAAGGGCAATTTATCATGGCCAATCAACCTAACCTGCATATCTTTGGACTGTGGTAGGAAATCGGAGCACCCGGAGGAAACCCGCACAGACATGAGGGGAATGTGCAAACTCCACACAGTCACCTGAGACCGGAATTGAACCCAGGTCCCTGGCGCTGTGAGGCAGCAGGTCTCTGGCGCTGTGAGGCAGCAGGTCCCTGGCGCTGTGAGGCAGCAGGTCCCTGGCGCTGTGAGGCAGCAGGTCTCTGGCGCTGTGAGGCAGCAGGTCCCTGACGCTGTGAGGCAGCAGGTCCCTGGCGCTGTGAGGCAGCAGGTCTCTGGCGCTGTGAGGCAGCAGGTCCCTGACGCTGTGAGGCAGCAGGTCCCTGGCGCTGTGAGGCAGCAGGTCTCTGGCGCTGTGAGGCAGCAGGTCCCTGGCGCTGTGAGGCAGCAGGTCTCTGGCGCTGTGAGGCAGCAGGTCCCTGACGCTGTGAGGCAGCAGGTCTCTGGCGCTGTGAGGCAGCAGGTCTCTGGCGCTGTGAGGCAGCAGGTCCCTGACGCTGTGAGGCAGCAGGTCCCTGGCGCTGTGAGGCAGCAGGTCCCTGACACTGTGAGGCAGCAGGTCTCTGGCGCTGTGAGGCAGCAGGTCTCTGGCGCTGTGAGGCAGCAGGTCTCTGGCGCTGTGAGGTAGCAGGTCTCTGGCGCTGTGAGGCAGCAGGTCCCTGGCGCTGTGAGGCAGCAGGTCTCTGGCGCTGTGAGGCAGCAGGTCTCTGGCGCTGTGAGGCAGCAGGTCTCTGGCGCTGTGAGGCAGCAGGTCTCTGGCGCTGTGAGGCAGCAGGTCTCTGGCGCTGTGAGGCAGCAGGTCTCTGGCGCTGTGAGGCAGCAGGTCCCTGGCGCTGTGAGGCAGCAGGTCCCTGGCGCTGTGAGGCAGCAGGTCCCTGGCGCTGTGAGGCAGCAGTGCTAACCACTGTGCCACCGTGCCACCAGTGATTTCTCGGCTCTCGCGCGATTTTACCAGCTCGCTCCGCCTAGCGATGGACGGGGCGAGCTGGTAAAATCCCAGCCACTATCTGTTAAGATTTGTGAAAACACTGGTTCAATAAAGGAAAATAAAATAAATAAATGGCCATTGACGTTTTCATTATTTCCACAATATCTTTACGCAACATTAACTGTTTTTAAATGGTTGCATAAGTTGCAGTTTAGATCTTGTTTTTTTTCTCTTTGTACCTTTATTTGGCTTGACAGGAAATCATAGCAGTGTGAAAATGGGCATGTGCTGCTCGCAATGGTGAAATGTGTAAACAAAAAGGTGGCATCGCACTAAGTTATCACAGCCAGTGCCACAGCTGTTATATAAAATGTTTTTTTTAAGCACCTTTAGTGCCTTGTTGCTGAGGGTGATGCATCAAACAGCATCTTGTTAGCTCTCACAGCCCTAACCCTTACCAGCTTATTATCTTCATATCAGATTAGAGTTTTGGCCCTCTAAATATTATTTCTCAGCAATTATGAGCTAACTCCTTCATCCAACTCTTTAGTGCATCTTTAGTAAGTCCCTGGAAACATTCCACTCCATACTTTGTAATGTAGGTCTATTTCTGAATGTGCTGAATTGGTCAGATATTCCAGCCCATAACTTATAAACGTCATCATTAAACTATTTGCCTAACTGCAGCCCTGATCCTTCCAGAAAATGCCCAAAATATTCCACACAATCAATACTTCTGCCTACATGTGACAGGAACATGGGAAAAATAATTGGGAATTGAAGAAAATAACTTGGGAGATAGAAGACAATAGAAAATGCCACACAACTGCAGAGACTAACTATGAAATGACAAAAATATAAATAGACCACTGAGCAAATGCTTTATCAACAGAATTTCAACTCCTCAATGTATTCTGTACTTGAAACAAACTTTCATCTATGTTCCAATCTGCAGCACAGATATGCACATGTACAACAGGGGGTGACTTTGAACTTGCTGATACTGTAAATCAGATCTGCCACATTGACTTTAAGGGGAAAAAAATGGGAACATCGCTAATCCAAATTACCCGTCTTTCATTATTGTCTGAAAGCAAAACTATCTTCATAGTGTTCGGGAATTGTTTTGGCTACATATGGAAATTCCTACCAAATTCTTGTGATCAAGTCAGATGTGTTACGCCTATCACAGGATGGAGAAAATCAATACCTATGCTATCACATTAGCACCTATTTAGAGTGTAGACATTTATAGTGAAAATCAAACAATATCACATTGAAGAATTTTAATTTTTTTTAACCAATGCTCTCTACCGTGGAAGTTAGTGCTACTAAAATCCTCTGCTAACATCAATGTGTAAATTCAGGACTTTTGTTCAGGAAATCCCTCCAAAGTTGAATGTTGGTCCAGTTCTTCCAATATCTGCCAGAAGCATCGACCACATTTTTCTGCCATGTCTTGTTGTGTTATTTCTCAGGAATGCACAAATGTGTCAGGTGCCTTTGCCTTATCAAGCTCTGCTATTGTAGCATATACTTGAACACCATGACATAGACAATGTGACCCTAAATTGTCACACCAAATGTGACACTGCATCCCCCCCACCCTAATCCCTGCCCACTCCCACAAGGAGGATCAGTACATCGTTCCTCTGGTGGAAAACTTCAATCAGGTCCCTAGTGCAGTACCTG
The DNA here is from genome assembly GCF_964213995.1 of Mustelus asterias. Classification (NCBI taxonomy): domain Eukaryota; kingdom Metazoa; phylum Chordata; class Chondrichthyes; order Carcharhiniformes; family Triakidae; genus Mustelus; species Mustelus asterias. The sequence goes on along the minus strand of NC_135801.1, from coordinate 97,990,240 downwards.
ACAATTTGGGATCCCTCACAGCATCTATGTCATGGAAATATACAAACGTAGAAGATAGGAGCAGGAGTACGTCATTCAGTCCTTCGAGCCTGCTCTGCCATTTATCATGATCATGGCTGATCATCCAACTCAATAGACTGATCCTGTCTTTCCCCCGTATCCTCTGATCACCTTTGACCCATGAGCTCCTTCTTGAAAACATCCAATATTTTGGCCTAAACGGCTTTCTGTGGTAGCGAATTCCACAAGTCACCACTCGCCAGGTGAAGACATTTCTCCTCCTCTCAGTCCTAAAACATTTACCACATATCCTCAGGGCGTGATCCCTGCTTTTGAACACCCCTACCATCAGGAACACCCTTCCTGCATCTACCCTGTACGGTCCTGTTAGAATTTTCTAGATTTCTATGAGATTTCCCCACAGACCCCTCATTCTTCTGAACTCCAGTGAATATGATCTTAACCAACTCAATCATATGTCAATTATGCCATCCCAGGAATCAGTCTGGTAAAACCTCCACTGCACTCTCGCTATCACAAGAACATCCTTCCTCAGGTAAGGACACCAAAACTGCTCAATATATTCCTAATGTGGTCTCACCAAGGCCCTGTATAATTGCAGCAAGACATCCCTGCTCCTGTACCTGAATCCTCTCGCTATGAAGGGCAACATACCATTTTCCTTCTTTACTGCCTGCTGCACCTGCATTCTTATCTTTAAAGACTGGTGTACAAGGACACCCAGATCTCATTGTATATTCCCCTCTCTCAATTTATAGCCACATAGATAGCAATCTCCTTTCTGTTTGTGCTACCAAAGTGGATAAACTCACATTTAACCACATTTTACTGCATCTGCCATGCATTTGCCCACTCACTCAGCCTGTTCAAATCACGCTGAAATCTCTGCATCCTCCTCACAGCTCACCCTCCCACCCAACTTTGTGCCATCTGCAAATTTGGACATATTACATTTAGTTCCCTCATTTAAATCATGAATACATATTGCAAATAGCTGGGGTTCTAGCACCAATTCCTGCGGTACTCCACTGGTCACTGCCTGCAATTCGTCAAAAGACTGTGGGTGCGGTCTTACCAGCTGTTCACATCCCGCTCCCACTGCAGCGAGGATGGAGAATTTGGCGCCCAGCCAAATCTCCATTCACTGCAGCGGGACCAGAAAATCCCACCAGCGTGAATGGAGGTAAGATTCTGGCCTTTGTTTCCTGTCTGTCAACCAGTTTTCTATCCATCTCAATGCATGACCCCCAATCCCATGCACTTTAATTTTACACACTTAGCTCTTATGTGGGAATTTGTTGATGGCCTTCTGAAAGTCCAAATCATCATGGAATCCCTACAGATGGAGTCCATTCGGCCCATTGAGTTTATACTGACAACAATCCCACCCAGGCCCTATCCCCATAACCCACATATTTACCCTGCTAATCCCTTTAACCTACACATCCTGGGACACTAAGGGGCAATTTAGCATAGCCAATCAACCTAACATAGAACATAGAACAGTACAGCACAGAACAGGCCCTTCGATCCACGATGTTGTGCCGAGCTTTATCTGAAACCAAGATCAAGCTATCCCACTCCCTATCATCCTGGTGTGCTCCATGTGCCTATCCAATAACCGCTTAAATGTTCCTAAAGTGTCTGACTCCACTATCACTGCAGGCAGTCCATTCCACACCCCAACCACTCTCTGCGTAAAGAACCTACCTCTGATATCCTTCCTGTATCTCCCACCATGAACCCTATAGTTATGCCCCCTTGTAATAGCTCCATCCACCCGAGGAAATAGTCTTTGAACGTTCACTCTATCTATCCCCTTCATCATTTTATAAACCTCTATTAAGTCTCCCCTCAGCCTCCTCCGCTCCAGAGAGAACAGCCCTAGCTCCCGCAACCTTTCCTCATAAGACCTACGCTCCAAACCAGGCAGCATCCTGGTAAATCTCCTCTGCACTCTTTCCAGCGCTTCCACATCCTTCCTATAGTGAGGTGACCAGAACTGCACACAATACTCCAAATGTGATCTCACCAAGGTCCTGTACAGTTGCAGCATAACCCCACGGCTCTTAAACTCCAATCCCCTGTTAATAAAAGCTAACACACTATAGGCCTTCTTCACAGCTCTATCCACTTGAGTGGCAACCTTTAGAGATCTGTGGATATGAACCCCAAGATCTCTCTGTTCCTCCACAGTCTTCAGAACCCTACCTTTGACCCTGTAATCCACATTTAAATTAGTCCTACCAAAATGAATCACCTCACATTTATCAGGGTTAAACTCCATTTGCCATTTTTCAGCCCAGCTTTGCATCCTATCTATGTCTCTTTGCAGCCTACAACAGCCCTCCACCTCATCCACTACTCCACCAATCTTGGTGTCATCAGCAAATTTACTGATCCACCCTTCAGCTCCCTCCTCTAAGTCATTAATAAAAATCATAAAGAGCAGAGGACCAAGCACTGATCCCTGCGGCACTCCGCTAGCAACCTGCCTCCAGTCCGAAAATTTTCCATCGACCACCACCCTCTGTCTTCGATCAGACAGCCAGTTACCTATCCAATCGGCCAACTTTCCCTCTATCCCACACCTCCTCACATTCATCATAAGCCGACCATGGGGGACCTTATCAAAGCTGCATATCTTTGGACCACATCCATTGGCTCCTGCTCATCATCTCTACTAGTTATATCCTTGAAGAATTCCAATAGATTTGTCTAGCATGATTTCCCTTTCATAAATCCATGCTAACTCTATCACTGTTTTCCAAGTGTTCTCCAAAAAATCTTTGATAATGGACTCTGGAATTTTCCCCACTACCGGCATCACTCATACCTGAATTGTTTTTCTAAAATTTCAATGTTCAGTAGCTGAAGTGCACTTCCTAGTGCAGAGACGCAGATTACCTTTAAATGGTGCGATGAAGAAGTCATTTGCAGGCCAACAAATAGGCGAGCTATCAGAGGACAATGTGAGTAGCATTGGTAGCTCACTTGTTCAAGGTTAATAAGTCAAGGAGACCAATTTACAATTTAACAGCACCCATGTATTCAAATGTCACTTCCATGCACAGCACCAATTAAACCTCCTACCTTAAGAGCCAGAGGAGGGAGGAGGATGAGGTTTGTACCGGTTCCTATGACCAAGCTGCATTGTAAAGGTAGGAGGAATAGATCTCATGTTTGTTATTTCTATCAGAATTGTTAAGAGGTTCCAAAAGAATGTTCCTAATGATTTTTGGAAACAACTACCACAAAATATGTTGCTCATATGTATCATCAGGACTAGCTCTCATTATTTACTGGAGAAAATCTGGATTGTGGTTTTCCTGTCATTATAAAATGGCAGAAACTATTCAATTCTCCAATGCTCCCGTTCTCAATGTCAATAAAAATCTATGTAATAAACAAAATAAAGACTAAGATGGTAATTTTAACAAATTTCAGTTTCTTATAAGTGCAAGGTACTAAAAAATAGAATCATTTAAGGTACACGTAATAATTGCAATATAAATCATACAGTCCTGATGTGTTGCAATCTAAAACAAAATTCATCACAATACTGAACAATTTGTTCATTTCTTTTAAGATGTATGCCTGCTATATTAGCTGAAGGAAATATCCTTGAAGGTGAATGGTTTAACACTGAAGGTTTAAAAAGGCAGTCAAGCAAAACACAATATAAGTACATTTAATAGCTTGCATATCACTCACCATTATGTGAAAAGGATTAATACTTGGAGCACGATGCCAGGAGAATGTATGGATGTCAATCTGAGGTCATATGTGATGGTAAAAATGAAAGAGTGCACTGAATAACAGACCTTTAAAGTTTTTTTTGTTCACAATGAATTGATTTTTCATTTTGTTTGAATACCAAGAATAATTCAAACTACGATTAGTGTGGATTGTCGATGTTCATTGAAATGATGCATTTTGTTTAACAGAATTTAAGGTTAACAGTGAAATTCTTTAATCTTGCTGCATGACTTTTGCCTACACAGAGCAATGTGATAACGTTGCTAGTTTAAGATAGATTTCATGCACAAATACGGCATGCAAACAACCTTATGCACTTGATAAAATAGCTACTTTATAAAATCCCTCAAATCACCATTCTTGTCAAAAGTTATTTAATGAATTGGAAAATTCACCTCTTGGTTGTGTAATCGGAAATGCATTACCAAAGGAAAATAATTATTCAATATAAACAACAGACGCATGCTTATTCCAAATTTTTAAATATAAATGTAAAGCATATAGGGAATCATATCATGAATTATTCATAATAAATTTAATCATCAAGATCAAGCGTACATGCCTGGAAAGCTGTAGCGATGAGGAAGTGTCTTACTATACAGACAAAGGCCAAATACAATAATAGGTATTAAAATGTAATAAGTAGTTACTCAGTGCAGAATAACTGCTGTTGAAAGAATCAATCACATTTGCCTCTTCCAACATCTCATATGGCCCTCAGTCGCATATTTCTCTGACTGTTAAATGATAATATGATATTTGTTCCAGTTACACAGAAGTTATATCAAATTGAAAGTTGATTTAATCAATCCACTGTAGATTAGCTTCATTTCAACATAATCATTTTTGTCATGGTAGACATCTTAGTTCAATTTATATTTAACAGCAGTGCTGTTAAATAAAGCCATTGTGCAAGCTATTCTGTCATTCCAATTGTTCAAGAGCCAGTTGTAAACATGACTATAAAAAGATTGCCAATCACCTCAGCCTTTATACCTTGTGGCAGGTGTGGACTTATTAAGCAGAGTCTTCAACAATTTAGAATACTAAATTAGATGCGTTTCCCAACACCGTGAGTATGTTCCAGGCTATCAAACAGCACAAAAAATTACAGAGGGCAGGCTTTTCCCGCCCTTCCCACTGACAGGATCTTCCAGTCCCGTCCAGACAATCCTCATGGCGATTCCCTGGCGGCAGGATGGGCGAACTATGCAAAATGCCGTAGACTTTGGCGGGACCAGAAGATCCCACTAGCAGCCAATAGCAGGTTGCCTCAACGGCCAGAATACACCATGGTTGGGGCTGGAAAATCCCACCCATAGTATTTAGGGCTCAGAAACAGGCCAATAAATATAACAGAGTTGTTGCTGCTTCTGTTCAATGAGCCCCCTCACACCATGGTCGCGATTCTCCCAAAAGCGCTGAATGGTGAGAAAACTGTTCTAAATCCCGACTGTTTTGTCAGTTCAGCTTCTGACCCGAATCTCCGCACTCTGTGCGCTGTAGAGGTCCCAGTCGTGAATAGGCGGGGCCTATTTGCGCCAAACAGCCTGAAATCAGCGGGATGAGCGGGATCCCGTGCATGTGACATCGCTGGGAGATCGCTGAAAAGCATCCAGATCACTGCCATCCAACCCCCACAGACATCACTGGCCTCATCGCTGGCCCCCACCCACCCCACCCCTGTCTCCCTTCCATGCACAGACACGGCTGCCCACTCACCTCATGCCCCCATGGATCCGGATAATGCGGGTACCCAATCCCTCCATCCCTTGAACATACTGTACTCACTGCTGCCCTGCAGAGAATTAGCGGTGTGCTGACATGCACAACCCCAGCTTGTGTTCATTCCCTCTCTTGAATGGGAGCCCTGAGTATCCCCCAGCCCTGGACACAGCAGCCTACTGAATGGTGGCCAATCAGCACCCTGAGGGATGAATGACACTCAACTGAATGCAGCATTCAAAATCTCTCACAAGTATTTGTTGCCAACGGGCCCTTGACGGCCACACTCACTGCACCTGCACTCCCCTAATAAGCCAGAGCTGTATATAAGCTGCAGGAATGGACACACAGACACTCACGCCACAAAGATGTCTGCGCGCAAACCTGCATCCAGATTTTCAGAGGCCGACCAGGACCACCTGCTAGATGCCGTGGAGGAGAGGCATCTTCCCCGGCCAGGGCCCTCACCCAAGGGGTGCATCTGCCACGGCATTGTGGGAGGAGGTGGCAGAAAGGGTGAATGCCAGGAGCCTGACACTGCGCTCTGGCAGCAGTGTCGCAAAAAAATGTACAACCTTCTTCGAGCAGCAAGGGTGAGTGAGCATCCCACTGGGAACCCCGCACATGCTTCGCACGGATCTCCAACCCTGCTTAGACACCTGAAGGCCATGCAACAAATGACCCTTTCCCCAGGAACAGAATCTAATCCCTTCCCCTCACCCCTCAATGAGCACCCTTCAATGGTGACCGCTTTCCCCGAAACTGTCAGCACAATGCCCGAGACACAGGCACGCATTGCGCACCATGCACTGCAATATGTTAATGCTTACTATCCACCTTATGTTCCTGCAGGAAAAGAAAATCCACAACACACGGGAAACGACACAGACTGGTGGTGGTGTGCCTGACCTGCGGCAGCTGATTAGCATGGAGGAGCGTGCCATGGAGCTGGCAGGGGGTGATGGGCCATCCTGAATGGTCACCGACAGCCAGGTCGGTGTACAGCAAGTGAGCAGAAGCGCACCCTCAACCTTGGTCCTCCTCTAAATAAGTGCGATGCTGCATGGAATGTTTTGTCTCCCTCCCTCTAATGTGTGTTCTTTATTGCAGCGCTGGACCCAGAGGAACCCGGCCCTTTGTGTGTTGCAGCCCCCCCACTGCTCTGGAGTAATCTGCGCACGACCCCTGAATGGCACCTCGGAGGGAGGCACTGAGGAATCCTCTGAGGGCAGCATCACTGAAGCATCACCGGTATGTACCACACAACCCACCAACACAGAGACGATCATCACGGTGGGTACCTTTCGTGTTGAGGCTTCCGGGTCACGAACTGATGAGCACATCACAGCCGCTGATGCACATCGGGTGGGGGCGGGCACATCCGAGGGCTCGGGCACACGGAGGTCTGCTGGAGGCCAGGATTCAGCTGTCCCCAAGCCAGCTGCTGGGCCTCTGGGTTTGTTCCTCCCAAGGCTGGTGGAGATGCATCAGGAAACCTGGGGAGTTGTGGAAGGGCTGTCAGCAACCATGCTGTGACTGCAAGGCTGTTTAGGGGAGTCAAACAGAGTCCTGTTGCAGGAGGTGGTGCCGACACAGCGTGAGACACAGGCCAACACTGCAAGGGTGGTGACCGCAGTGGAAAGTCTGGCTCAGGGGTCTGTCCTCATGGGTGACAGGGTCCAGGTCAACCTGGAGACACTACGGGCCACGTGCAAGTGTGTTTCCAGCATCCAGGAGGCACAGCGTTCGATGGCCATGGGTGCCGGGGACATGTGGGAGACACTGCTGGCCATGGCTGGGACTCTCGCTGGCATTCTGGAGACACAGCAGGCTGTGACTGTGAGTCTCGACAACTTAGCCCAGGCTCAGAGGGTTACTGCTGAGGGTCTCCAGAGCCTGGCTCGCTCACAGAATGCTGTAGCGGAGGGGCTCTGGAGCTTGGCCCAGTCTCAGAGGGCCAGGGCTGAGGGATCACACATCATGGGGCAGACACATCTAGGCCTCCAGGACTGGCAGAGCCAGGTGATGCCGGAGCTTCTGGAGCTCAGTCCAGCTACCCTGGTGTCTCATGGAGTGTTCCCGGGGCCTCTGGGTACCGCAAGGGAGGAGGAAAGGCTTGAGCCCATAGCAGGGTCTTCCACCCAGGAGATCCCGGACGTCCAGAGACCTTCCGATTCCCCCCTTCCTCACACCAGGGCATCTCAGGGACGAGATGAACAGGGTGGCACCGAAACAGTGCCATCCGCAAGTCAGCCGGGACCCTCCAGGTCCCGACCACCCAGGGGACGTCCGCCAAGGGCATCACAGGCAACGGGGCGTGCATCACAGCTGGACACCTCCACCTCCGATGTGCAGCCTGGGGTCGCACCGAGAAGAAGCAGTAGACAGCACAAAGTTAGAAAGTTGTAGTTCACTAGAGGGCATGGGTGATTGTCAGCATTAGTCAGGGTTTGGTAATCATTTATGTTAAGAGCACAATAAACTGTTAATTACACATCACGCTGTGACTGATGCGTCTCTGATTCTCTCTCCCCTCCCCCCGCTCCCCCCGCTCCCCCCTCCCCCTGTCCCCCTCATCCCCCCACATCCCCCGCCCCCACAGCTCAGTGTTCCCAACTCCCAAACATAGAGGTGCTGTCTGTGGAATCTTGCAGACTCAGCCCATGTTTCAGAGTGCCTGCCCTACCTTCCCCAACGTCCACCAGACCCTTGGTGCAAGTGCTCCTCCACCCCGCCCCCCCGCTCACCCTTGGCCAAAAAACATGTGTCCCCAACCCTTCCAGCTGCGTGGGCCAGGGTGGCAGCGTTCCTTCGGATTACAGGTAAGAGTCAGACTCGAATTGCACCAGGGGCAGGATCCCAGTGAGCACAACAGCGAGTCGTCATCATCCTCCAGCCTTCAACCAAGACTCGCATCCATTGCCAGTTCAGGCACATTAATAGGGGTGGATGTTTCTGGGGGAAAGGGTGGTGGGGTGACAGGAGCAGGGGAAGGCTGATGTGGTGGTTCGAGGGCCCAGGTCAATTCGGAGGGGGAATAGCGGCAGCACTTGCTCCTGGGGTGTGGTGGATGTGTGGTGGTTGCACCCCCGTCACTGCACAGCACCAGCTAGGTGAAGCGTGCTGCAATCAAGGCATCCCTCGCTGCCCTTCCTTGCCGGACACCTGCCATTGCCGCCTGCCATCTTTCCTCCAGCTCTTCATATGGTGGGACGCCCACCTCGCCCCCTCACCCCTCCTGCTCCTCCGGCTCCAGCTGGTATCCCCGCTGCTGGGCGATGTTGTGCAGAGCACAGATAATGATGCATGAAGCACGCACAGGGTCATACTGGAGGGCCCCCCACAGAGCGGTCCAAGCAGCAGGCCGATGCACTGCTCAACGACGGACCAGGTGGCTGCATGGGCCTCGTTGTAGCGGGTCTCTGCCTCGGTCTGGGGCCTCTGCACAACCATATCAGCCATGATTTTAGCAGGTTATCCTTGTTACCCAGTAGCCATCCCGGGAGCCTAGGCTGGTCTTCAAAGAGCCCAGGGATGTCCGATTGCCGGATCACAAAGCTGTCATGGACACTCCCTGGGTGGCGTGCACCGGCCTGCATGATCTTCAGCTGATGGTCACAGACAGTCTGGACGTTCAGGGAGTGGAAGTCCTTTCGGTTCACAAATTGCTGCGGCCCTGCATGGGGGCCCTGCAAGGTGATGTGCACGTCATCCACTGCACCCTGCACATTCAGAATCCCGGTGATGGAAGCTAAGCCGAGAGCCCGGCCTCCTGCTGTGCACGGCCCACATCGAAATTAATGGACTCCCCTGCCCGGGCATACAGGGTATCTGTGACTTGCTGCACACATCTGTGCACAGAGGTCTGGGAGATCCCAACTAGGTCACCACTGGGAGCCTGGAATGACCCAGAGGCATAGAAATTGTGGGCTGCCGTCACCTTCACATCCACATGGAGTGGGTGGTCGTCACTCCCCTGAGGTGCCAGGTGTGAGAGCGCCTCACAAATGTGTCGCACCGTGATCTTGGACAGGCGCAGCCGGTGACTGCAGGGCCTGTACCTCCTTGCCCTCGGCACCCTCCACTTTCTGTGCACCCTCTTGGGAAGCTGTCCATCCACCTCCTGGCCCTCAGCGGCAGCCTCCTACCCTCCTTCCTGAGAGTCTGGTGGTGGCTGCTCTTGCAGTGGTCACTCCACGCCCACCACCTCCTGAGACACTCCTCCTTCTCCTCCACCCCTGCTGCCACCAACATGGCCACCTCCAGATCGAGCAAACCGAGATCCATCTGCACAGTGGAGTTTGGAAAGAGCATAGAATGATGGATTATTCTCATTGGCTGCATAGACCCAGCACCACCCCAATCCCTCACTTGGGCCAGAACCCCTACTTGTGGGAGCTGCAACACCACACAATCCATGGTGCCATACGTGGCCCAATTAGGGTTGTGTGAGATTCCCATCATGATAAATGCTGGCACAGATTATGCAGGTCAGTGTGCAGACATGGGCAATGAGCACCCTTGAGCCATTGCTATGTGTGCAACTGCAGCATCCGTTACAGGCATGTGTTGCTGGTCCGTGTCACAGGGCAGGGACAGACTGCAAAGCAGCACCAGATGTGTGCCCAGTGACAGCAGATTCCATGCAGTCCATGTCTGAACCTCTGCACCCCGGCCTGGAACAGCAGCTGCTTCATCTGGTTGGGTCTCAGTCAGCACATGGTGCACTCCTCTCCCACCCTGGAACACCAGCACTCAGTCGAGTCCCTGAGCACACCCCGCGGTAAGACAATGCCACAGCTAAGTACCATGGAGGGTGAAGGTGAGTGGGAGCCCTCAAGCTGCTTCCCACACTGCGCTACAGCACTGCCCAGCGGGGGGTGGGGGTGGGGGGGGGGGGCGAGGGGACGGGGGGTGTGAGAAGCAGGAGCCCCAAAGGTTGCTTCCCACATTTCACTACAGTGCTGCCTGGGGAGGGGGGGGCGTGGACCGGGGGGGCGGTGGTTGGGGTGGAGCGGGACTCCCTGATGGAACCTCATCCAGTGAGCTCTGAGGAAGAAGAAGAAGCCCCCCGATCCCCCCCCCCCCCCCCCCCCACCCCAGATATCACTGGTCCATGGGCCAACACCTGAAGGCACCAGGAGGAAGGCCATCAGGCATCTCCAGGGTCTGCCTGCAACATCCCCTGCACTCTGCTAGCAGCACTTATCTCCTCACGCCAGTTCAAGGCTGTCTCGCCAGATTGAGACTTTTAAATAGCTAGTCTGAATCGTGCCAAAGTTACATCACGCCAAAGAGGTGGGAGACACAGAGGTGGGCGGAGATTGCCGTGTGGATCCCGATAATGGCATGTGAAGATATGTAAACTCATACTAATCAGCGGCCCGCCGGTTTTCAGTGGCGCCATTTTTCTCCAGTTGGGAGATCCGCGCGGATTGTAAAAGCTGGCGAGGAATCCATGAAATGGCCGACGTGCATCTTCCAGCCTGACCCGCCAGAAAAGTTGCTGGTCGCGATGAGAGAATCGCGGCCCATATTTCATCTAACCCCATCAGCAAATCCTTCTGTTCATTTCCCCCTCCTATGATTATCAAAATTTCACTTCAGTGCATCTATGCTCATTGTCTCAACTACATTTTGGGGCAGAGTTTCACATTCTAACCACTCTCTGTGTAAACTCTTTCTCCTGAGTTCCTCACTGGATTAATTAGTGACCATCTTCATTTATAGCCTTGGCTTTGGTCTCCTAAAGAAACATCTTTGTTGTGTCTACCCTATCAAATCTTTACCAAAATCTTAAACCATCAAATCACCCACCTCTCAGTCATATCCTTTGTTGAGAAAAGTGTCCCAATCTCTTCAGTCTTTCCTGATTGGTATGTCCTCTACAGTCTGATATCACTCTAACGATATCCAGTTCATAGAATCATAGAATACCTACAGTGCAGAAGGAAGCCATTTGGCCCATCGAGTCTGCACTGACCACAATCCCACCCAGACCCCATCCCCATGCATTTACCCTAGCGAGTCCCCCTGACACAAAGGCGCAATTTAGCATTGCCAATCCACCTAACTCACACATCTTTGAACTATAGGAGGAAACCGGAGCACCCGGAGGAAACCCACAGGGAGAGTGTGCAAACTCCATGCAGACAGTGACTCAAGCCAGGAATTGAACCTGAGTCCCTGGCATTGTGAGGCAGCAGTGCTAACCCACTGTTCCACCGTCCTGACCTCACTATAACTAGAAGGATAGAGGTGAGACTGCAGAGAAGATTTTACAAGGATTTTACCAGAAAAGTGTTGCAATACATTTCAGGAAAGGATTGGGTCTCCTCTCTCTTGAAAAAAAGGGTGACCTCAGAGGTTTTTAAAATTATGAAAGATTCCAATCAAGTGGGGCAGAACATAACTCGATGCCATCAATATACGATAGTCACAAGAAATCCAACAGGGAATTCAGAAGAAACTTCTTCACCCAAAGAGTGGTGAGAATGTGAAACAGGGAGTGACTCAAGTGAATTGTCTAGGAGGTCAGCAGATGAGGGAGAAGGGATAAATGGATGATGGTAGATTTAGATGAGAAAAAATGGAAGGAGGCTCGAGAGAAGCATAAACATCAGCATGCCTCTGTGCCATGTATCCTATGTAATCCTTTTTGTGCCACCTCCAGCGTCTCTAATCTTTTTTATAATAGAGATCAGAACTGTTCACAGAATCCCACGTGTGATCTAACCAAGGCTCAGCACAGCTTTGATATAACAGTATATATCTACAAATAGTGTGGAAACAAAGAGGAAGGAATTCACTGGGACAAATATAGGTTCAAACAGACAGCACGTAAAGTTTGACCAGAGGGTCAATGAGACGCCTGAGTAGAAAGAAATCTGTGGAGGCAAAACATAACAGTCGACATTCTTTCAATCTTAAAATAGCAAAAGAGCAGTCAGAGAAGAGGTGAGAACATTGTAAAGGGGCTGACATTAGTGATTTTGGTTTTGATTTTGGGGATTAAGGGTTTTGATAAGGCAAGGAAGATGAAATTGTTCGCACTGGCAAATGGACCAGACACAGATTTAAGATAATTGGCAAATTATCCAGTACTCAATGAGGAAAATAATTTTATGCAGTGTGTTATTAGGATCTGGAATATTGGTCTGAAAGGATGATGGAAGCAGATTGAGTATTGCTTTTTAAAGGCAAATTGGATAAATAGGTGAAGGGGAGAAAATTGCAGCGCTGTAGGCAAGGAACAGAGAAATGGTTCTAATCGGATAACTCTTGTAAGGAGCTGGTACAGACTTTGAAGTCTGAATGATCTCCTTCTATGCTGTAAGACTCTATTCAATGGCCAAGATTCTCCGATCTCATTCGCCCCATCATCGCTGCCAGCAAGAATGGAGAACTTGGCACTCAGCCAAAACTCCATTCACTGCAGAGCGCCTGGAGAATCCCAGCACGGATGTGGTCAGAGAATTCTGATTCTATGAACATAAGATAGAAAAAATTTTGATGATTATTTTCTCGTTGTGTTCACAAGAAAAGACCTGGATAATATGCTCTTTACAACCCCACCCCTCCGAAAAAAGAAAAGAAATACCAGGCAAACTTCAGGTCACTGATTTAAAAAAGATGGAACTCATTGTCAAGTTGAAAGGGCTTAAAACAAAAAACACAGATTTTGGAATTTTCCCATCCCGTCCGGCACATGATTTGTAGCGGGTCGGACAGGGCCATGCAAAGGTTGGTTGACCTCAGGCGGGATTTTCCGGTCTTGGGGCGAGCACAGCCAGAAAATCTTACCCAGAGTTACATACCATCGATCCCAGAATACTGAAAGAAATAAGCCAAGAGATTTAGGAGACATCATTGCCTTTGGCAAGATCATAATAGATTAATAAGGTGCATGTATTAAAAAAAAAGCCAACAAATCAGACACTGGCAACTTAAGACCAAATAGTCTTTTCAGTTCAATATTGTATCATGTAATTAATTTTAAACATTAAACTTACTAACCTGGATCCTGCAATAAGCAGCAAAATGATAGTACTCGCCACTGACTTAAAAGAAAGTTCCCCACAAAAATCAAGCAGAAATCTAGGAAGTAAAATGCACTGATTATCCTTCAGCTTTAATTAAATTTTACGTCGAAAGGAATAAATGATTGGCACAGAGATATCATTATTTGATATTTGAAATATGTGAATATTTTTTAATGAATGCAGAAATTTAACATTCTGCAAATATAAATTTAGTTTTTCATCATTAGTGAAGCTGTTCAGTCTCATTCACACCTCATTCAACCAGGGATATGGGATATGTTTATCAAGGGTTTTAACAGTGAGCATAATATAGCATAAAAGGAAAGACTCTCATCAGTTCAGTGAGTTCTATTTGATTGTAACCTGGGAGGACTTCAGTATAGCACCACATGAAAAAGTGCAAAATCACAGACAGCATTTTCTGGATTTCCACATTTTAACTATCTATATCCTGACTCCTGCAATTGCCATTAATTTCTGAGGAATAATGTTGGCAAACACTGACAGTTTCACTGTCATTACCACTGCAAATTCTGGGTCAATAATTACCTGTACAATAATAACTAGTAAACAGTTGGCATCACTTTAGGTGGTAAAGAGTTACTGGGGTGGCACAGTGGCATAGTGGTTAGCACTGCTGCCTCACAGCGCCAGGGACCTGGGTTCAAATTCCAGCTTGGGTCACTGTCCTTGTGGAGTCTGCACATTCTCCTCGTGTCTGCGTGGGTTTCCGCCGGGTGCTCCAGTTTCCTCCCACAGTCCCATGGTGTATTGGCCATGATAAATTCTCCCTCAGTGTACCTGAACAGGCGCTGGAGTGTGGCGACTCGGGGATTTTCACAGTAACCTCATTGCAGTGTTAATGTAAGCCTACTTGTGACTAAGAAATAAACTTTACTTTAATCAGTCTGACAACAACGTAAACCAAATGTTGCATCATGGTCTGTTGGTGCTATCATGGAGTTGCCCACCATTTCTATGGAGGAAAGAATAGACTCCAAACTCTGCATGATGCTTGATCCCACTTTTAGCTCAGAGAGTATTACTCAAGTGTGACTAGTAATATCCTTCATGAATTTATGCTGGGGTTTCAGCTATTTACTATGCTTACTATTGATTTAGATAATGCCACAGAGAGTCACATGCACAAGTTTGCAGATGACGCAGACTGTTGCTCCGGTAAGTAATATAAAAGAGAGCAGAAAATTGCAAAGAGACATTGGATGGGATTTTCCGGCCATGCCCACCCCAAATCCCACCTGAGGTCAATGGACTTTTGTGTGGTCCACGTCCCTGCCACTACGATTCCCATGGCAGGCAGGACGGGAAAATATCCCCCCATTGGATCAACTTGGACCTCTTTGGACCAAAAAAAGGGGAGATGAGTATAGAGCCAAGATGAAGTTAAGATATTGATCAGTCACGTTCTCACTGAAAGATGGAACAAAGTTCTGAATGGCATACTACCCATACTAAGTTTCCATGCATAATAAAACCATTAGTAATATCATTGTTTTCAGTCAGCAGTTGACAGCATGGTAAGGTGCCTATTATTCTTTTAATATTTTCTGCACATTTAGGCTCATCAGTGTGAAGGATGATGACAGGGTTAGAAAATGAAGCACTGCTCTGTACCACTTAGAACTGTGCCACTTAACATCCAGTAATAGCATAAAATAATTTTAGGCCACAACAATGTAGAGCTCTCCACATATTGCCATGACACTATGCATAAATCACCACTTGAGTAGAGTAACCCCTTGTCTCCCGATGCAGATGTTCATGCATACAGTGTTCATATATGATTCCTCCAACCTCAACACTGTATATGCTGTCACCTTTGAGTGAGATGGTGCCAAATTTGACAAATTTGTGCTGTCAATTTCTGTACCTAAAATAACGATCAGCTTTCTACAGATTTAAAATTTGTTTTCAGATTCAAAGCACAGACCTAACCAACATCAATGTTTAGTTCTCAAGGTGTCCGCTATTTTTTATTGGAAACAGTCACATCAGAAACTTTTAGTTTACAAACGAAATAGGCACTGAAAAATATTTTGCTGCTTTTAATATATCTCATACTCTCAGCATCAGTAAATAGCATGTAAATGATTGGTATGTTTTGTCTCTCAGTACTTACTAAAATAATGTTTATTCCCTCCTACCACTAACAGCATTTAAAATGGGTTTGATTACTTTGCATATTTTCTTCACTGCTATTCAGATGAAAGAACTGTCCCCTCTGAAAATATGTAACGTGTTTGAATGGTTTGAATTCTCTTATTGTGTAGACCTGTAGCCAATCATGCCTTCTGATGATCTCTTTTACTCACATTTACTCACAGTCCAGTAAGGACATTTACGAATAATAAAGATTCAGAACCACTATTGAAGATTTACTTTAAGGTGTAGCATTGCTCCTATCACCACATATTGCCTTTTTCATAAGAAGAATTTGGCAGTATTAAAATTCCTTCAATTAAGAGAGTGCTTTACCCCAGCAGGTTGAATAGTTGCATTATATATCATATCCATGCTGTGGTAGAAAATTAGAGACTGGCTAGTGTGTTTGAAAGTAATAAGTTTTCAGCAATGATTGTTTGAACACTCCTATCCCTGCTTCCTTCATAATCTAGTGTGAACAAGTAGGAGGTCTATAGTTAGAAGAGGCACTTTCCACAAGTGGCCCTGAGAGAGACTACAAAGGCCACCACTACAGGCATACCACCAAAATGTCAACATATAATTATCTTAAATACAATGCAGTTCCAATGAGTGTGTATATGTCCTATATTCAAAAGATTCATAGAATC
The DNA here is from genome assembly GCF_964213995.1 of Mustelus asterias. NCBI lineage: Eukaryota > Metazoa > Chordata > Chondrichthyes > Carcharhiniformes > Triakidae > Mustelus > Mustelus asterias. The sequence continues at coordinate 97,973,880 of NC_135801.1, read as the reverse complement.
CATACAGTGCAGAAGGAGGCCACTCAGCCCATCGAGCCTGCACTGACCACAATCCCACCCAGGCCCTATTCACGCAACCCCACACATCTACCCTGCTAATCCCCCTGACTCTGGGGTCAATTTAACATGGCCAGTCAACCTAACCCGCACACCTTTGGACTGTAGAAGGAAATTGGAGCACCCGGAAGAAACCCACACAGACATTGGGAGAATGTGCAAACTCCACACAGACAGTGACACGAGGCTGGAATTGATCCCGGGTTCCTCATGCTGTGAGGCAGTGGTGCTAACCACTGTGCCGCCCCAGATTATAGGAAGATGTTGTGCATCTCAGTGTGGGAGATTTCCTTAATCTAAGTGGAAGACAATCAGAATTCCCCAAACTTCTGATTCACCCTGCTTCTCAACTAAGTGTGATGGAATAAGGTTCAAATAGTTCTATCCTTATGGCCGGAGCTAAATAGCAGGTTCACAAGATGTACTCCAGTGCAGAATTGCAATCTGGTCCACTTTGCCTTCTCTTCAATTAATGAAGGTGGCAATTTTGCCAGACCATTTTGCAGTGTTAGAAACTCCCTCAATGTTACTCCACCTTACAATAAATTTCAGACACAGAGAAACTCACCATGATGTCAGAGCAGCCACCACCACAGATTGGACGAGGAAAGTAACAGTACAAATATTGTTACTATTATAACAGTAAAAAGAATACTTTCTGGTTGGTCTCCGTCATCAATATTTTATTCTTTTACATAAATCAATGATCTCATTTGATAAAAAACAATATTCCTTAGTGAATCAAAACCAGAAAGATAGAGATGCTGCAAGAGCATAGAACATAGAACATAGAACATAGAACAGTACAGCACAGAACAGGCCCTTCGGCCCACGATGTTGTGCCGAGCTTTATCTGAAACCAAGATCAAGCTATCCCACTCCCTATCATCCTGGTGTGCTCCATGTGCCTATCCAATAACCGCTTAAATGTTTCTAAAGTGTCTGACTCCACTATCACTGCAGGCAGTCCATTCCACACCCCAACCACTCTCTGCGTAAAGAACCTACCTCTGATATCCGTCCTGTATCTCCCACCACGAACCCTATAGTTATGCCCCTTGTAATAGCTCCATCCACCCGAGGAAATAGTCTTTGAACGTTCACTCTATCTATCCCCTTCATCATTTTATACACCTCTATTAAGTCTCCCCTCAGCCTCCTCCGCTCCAGAGAGAATAGCCCTAGCTCCCTCAACCTTTCCTCATATGACCGAGCCTCCAAACCAGGCAGCATCCTGGTAAATCTCCTCTGCACTCCTTCCAGCGCTTCCACATCCTTCCTATAGTGAGGTGACCAGAACTGCACACAATATTCCAAATGTGGTCTCACCAAGGTCCTGTACAGTTGCAGCATAACCCCACGGCTCTTAAACTCCAACCCCCTGTTAATAAAAGCTAACACACTACAGGCCTTCTTCACAGCTCTATCCACTTGAGTGGCAACCTTTAGAGATCTGTGGATATGGACCCCAAGATCTCTCTGTTCCTCCACAGTCTTCAGAACCCTACCTTTGACCCTGTAATCCACATTTAAATTAGTCCTACCAAAATGAATCACCTCACATTTATCAGGGTTAAACTCCATTTGCCATTTTTCAGCCCAGCTTTGCATCCTATCTATGTCTCTTTGCAGCCTACAACAGCCCTCCACCTCATCCACTACTCCACCAATCTTGGTGTCATCAGCAAATTTACTGATCCACCCTTCAGCCCCCTCCTCTAAGTCATTAATAAAAATCACAAAGAGCAGAGGACCAAGCACTGATCCCTGCGGCACACCGCTAGCAACCTGCCTCCAATCCGAAAATTTTCCATCGACCACCACCCTCTGTCTTCGGTCAGACAGCCAGTTGCCTATCCAATCGGCCAACTTTCCCTCTATCCCACACCTCCTCACTTTCATCATAAGCCGACCATGGGGGACCTTATCAAACGCCTTACTAAAATCCATGTATATGACATCAACTGCCCTACCTTCATCAACACACTTAGTTACCTCCTCAAAAAATTCTATCAAATTTGTGAGGCACGACTTGCCCTTCACGAATCCGTGCTGACTATCTCGGATTAATCCGCATCTTTCTAAATGGTCGTAAATCCCATCCCTAAGGACCCTTTCCATCAATTTACCAACCACCGAAGTAAGACTAACCGGTCTATAATTACCAGGGTCATTTCTATTCCCTTTCTTAAACAGAGGAACAACATTCGCCATTCTCCAGTCCTCTGGCACCATCCCCGTGGACAGCGAGGACCCAAAGATCAACGCCAAAGGCTCTGCAATCTCATCCCTTGCCTCCCAAAGAATCCTAGGATACATTTCATCAGGCCCAGGGGACTTATCGACCTTCAGTTTATTCAAAACTGCCAGGACATCCTCCCTCCGAACATCTATTTCCTCCAGCCTATTAGCCTGTAACACCTTCTCTTCCTCAAAAGCATGGCCCCTCTCCTTGGTGAACACTGAAGAAAAGTATTCATTCATCACCTCGCCTATCTCTACTGACTCCATACACAAGTACCCACTACTGTCCTTGACCGGCCCTAACCTCACCCTGGTCATTCTTTTATTCCTCACATAAGAGTAAAAAGCCTTGGGGTTTTCCTTGATCCGACCCGCCAAGGACTTCTCATGTCCCCTCCTAGCTCTCCTAAGCCCCTTTTTCAGCTCATTCCTTGCTAACTTGTAACCCTCAATCGAGCCATCTGAACCTTGTTTCCTCATCCCGACATAAGCTTCCCTCTTCCTTTTCACAAGACATTCCACCTCTTTTGTGAACCATGGTTCCCTCACTCGGCCATTTCCTCCCTGCCTGACAGGAACATACCTATCAAGGACATCCAGTATTTGTTCCTTGAAAAAATTCCACTTTTCATTAGTTCCTTTCTCTGACAGTTTCTGTTCCCAACTTATGCCCCCTAATTCTTGCCTAATCGCATCATAATTACCCCTCCCCCAATTGTAAACCTTGCCCTGCCGTACGGCCCTATCCCTCTCCATTGCAATAACAAAAGACACCAAATTGTGGTCACTATCTCCAAATTGCTCTCCCACAACCAAATCTAACACTTGGCCCGGTTCATTTCCCAGTACCAAATCCAATGTGGCCTCACCTCTAGTCGGCCCATCCACATATTGTGTCAGGAAACCCTCCCGCACACACTGCACAAAAACTGCCCCATCCAAACTATTTGACCTACAAAGGTTCCAATCAATATTTGGAAAGTTAAAGTCCCCCATGACAACTACCCTGTGACCCCCACACATATCCATAATCTGCTTAGCAATTTCTTCCTCCACATCTCTCTTACTATTTGGGGGCCTATAGTAAACTCCTAGAAACCTGACCGCTCCTTTCCTATTTCTAACTTCAGCCCATATTACCTCAGTGTGCAGATCCCCCACGAAGTGCCTTTCCGCAGCCGTTAAACTATCCTTGATTAACAATGCCACTCCTCCACCTCTTTTACCAGCTTCCCTACACTTAGTGAAACATCTATACCCCGGAACGTCCAACAACCATTCCTGTCCTTGTTCTACCCACGTCTCCGTAATGGCCACAACATCGTAGTCCCAAGTACCAATCCACGCCCCAAGTTCATCTACCTTGTTCCGGATGCTCCTTGCATTGAAGTAGACACACTTCAACCCACCTTCCTGTCTACCAGTACCCACCCTTGACCCTGATACCTTCCCCAATACCTCACCACCCTCACTGACTTCTGGACTACAACTCCCTTTCCCACTCCCCTGACAAATTAGTTTAAACCCCCCTGAAGAGCCATAACAAATTTCCCTCCGAGGATATTGGTGCCCCTCTGGTTCAGGTGCACCCCGTCCTGTTTGTACAGGTCCCACCTTCCCCAGAACGTGTTCCAATTATCCACGTATCTGAAACCCTCCCTCCTACACCATCCCTGCAACCACATATTTAACTGCACTCTCTCCCTGTTCCTCAACTCGCTATCACGTGGTACCGGTAACGTACCAGAGATGACCACATGTTTCGTCTTGGCTCTCAGCTTCCAGCCCAGCTCCAGAAATTCCTGCTTTGGGTGGGGTGGAGGGGGAAGAGATTGCAGGGTGATCTTTAGGTGGGAGCCAGAATCTCGATTTCTGGACAGTGGGTTGAGATTCAGAGATTAGGTCAGCAGTGTGTTTGGGGCACCTCGAGACTTATGCTGGCCCACCTGTAATATGTTTTCACGCCACGAATACTCTTAACATTGAAACTTTTACTATTTACATTCAACCTTAACTGCACAAGGGAATCTCGTGGCACCTGTTCACATTCATTAAACAGTGGCGTGCACCTGAAGTCAGGGGTTTTCTTTGTTGAACTCTGCAGCACAAGAGAGGGCAACAGTGGGACCAGCAAGGATGAATTAAAGGTGATATGGATGGTGGAGGATGGAGGATGAGGTTAAGGTGCAAGAAGGTATGGAGGAGGGAAGGGCCAGGATTTTGACCCAGTGACAGTGAAGGAACAGTGATATATTTCCAAGTCAGGACGGTGTATGGCTTGGAGGGGAACTTCCAGGTGGTAGTGTTCCCATGTGTCTGCAGCCCTTGTCCTTTTAGATGGTAGCTATTGTGGGTTTGGAAGCTCTCAGATGAGGAAATCCCCCAAAAACTGACAAATATACACGCATGAAAATGGCAAAAACAATATGTTGTGCAGTGTTTACAGCTGATAATTATAAAATACATATGCCACCTTTGTGCTGATAATATTTGAAGCTTTCGTCTTTGATTCTTATTTCTTGGTGCAACTTCGAGATCAGCAGCTGAGGTGAAGAAAGTCTGCTCACTGTGATGCCCCATTGCCTTAGATGACTGTGGCAGGCCACCTCTGGAGGTATGGGGCCTTGAGGGCTGCATCGTATTTGGAGTGCTGCACTGGTGCAGAGTTATTCCTCTTGGCCTCACCTGCTGCAGCTATCGGTGTCAAAGTTGGAGGGATGTGGAAACATTGCTAACCCTTTGGCTGCCCTGAGACAAAGGCCCTGGGGCAGCCTTCACATGCTCCTCCTCCATCTCAGTGTCCAATGGCAACTCTCTGTCACCAGAAGGCTTCTGGCATGAGGCATGACCAAGTGTCCTGTGCCCCCCTCCCCTATCCATTGCTGCACTGAGTTTATAGCTAATGATGGAATGCAGGTCAGAGCACGTTATGGATTGAATGCTCATGGAGGTGGGGGCTCACCATCTTCTCCATAGACCACATGCTCACATACATGGGACATGCAGAGCTCATGACGTTCATGGATTTCACCATACCCAGTGCAAAGCTGAGCACAACCCGATATTTATGCCATGGGCTCAGTGGCAGCCTGGTTTCCAGTTGCCCTCTGATTGTCAAGATACTCGGCTGTCCTAGTCTCCCTCAGCAGTTCACCAGATAGTGCTCCCCAGTCTAAATGATCTTACAGAAACATATAAGATAATGAAGGGAATAGATAAGATAGAAGCAGGGAAGTTGTTTCCACTGGCAGGTAAAACTAGAACTAGGGGGCATAGCCTCAAAATAAGGGGAAGCAGATTTAGGACTGAGTTGAGGAGGAACTTCTTCAACAAAGGGTTGTGAATCTGTGGAATTCCCTGCCCAGTGAAGCAGTTGAGGCTACCTCATTGAATGTTTTTAAGGCAAGGATAGATAAATTTTTGAACAGTAAAGGAATTAAGGGTTGTGGTGAACGGGCGGGTAAGTGGAGCTGAGTCCACAAAAAGATCAGCCATGATCTTATTGAATGGCGGAGCAGGCTCGAGGGGCCAGATGGCCTACTCCTGCTCCTAGTTCTTATGTTCTTATTAAATGTGAATCCTCTGAGGGCCATGTGGATGTAACTGCGCTGGTGGAGGTTGAAGAAGCAAGTGATTATGCATCTTCTGCAGCATTGCTTTCACCCTCCCCAGTGCTGGAGACTATTCGCTCGGGATGGTTTGCAGCTTTGATCTTTCACAGACATGACCTGGAGAGAAGAACAAACAGAATCACGTAGATTAAGCATTATCACTGAATGAACGCTTCACGTTTTCTCGTGTGTGCTCAAATGCCACCAACAGGATGATTGCCTCTTCCTCCTTATACCCGGCTGTCCAGCCTGAGCATCTGTGACGGATCATGTTACATCCTCACCTGAGCTCTCCATCATCTCTCCCTCTACAGGGTGAAGGACCTGAGATTGGCCATTCCACCTCCTGTCCTTCATCTCTTCCTGGCATTGTGGATCTGCTTGTCCTGAATGACCCAGTCCAACGCCGGCATCTCCACATCATGTCCTGAATGACACAGTGCAGAGTTAGTGACAAGTCAAGTGACTTGTATCCCCATCCTGTCATTGCAAGAACATATAAAAGCCAAACTTTCACATGCTTTGGTCTCAATTGCCATGTGGCACCAAGGCTGATCACGCATGTATTCATCCAGCATAGCTGCCCACTCGCACATGTAACTTCTTGATCACCCCACAAGATACTTCTTGTAAAGATGCGATGCTGGTATTTACCCTGGCGAATCAGAGCAGATAGTTGACCAGTTTCCTGCAGTGAACCCAGGTTCTATTCAGGACCCATGGCTGCTCAACTCCTCTTTCACCTCCACCATGACTAGCTTGGTCAGGAAGGAGGCCCTTCTGATGACAACTGTGGGGAATAGCACCCCCTGCTCTTCCCTGAAAGCCTGAAGGAGAACCGGCAAGGGAAGAATTGTTGAACCATGGGGCTGCTGTCTGGCGACATTCTCCCATTTCACCCATTGCCTTCGAGGGAATTGACCATGAGATGGGGGTGTGGGAGGATGAGGGGGGAGAAGTTTGCATGGTAGGTGTGATGCGCGTGGTTCACCACAAGGTGTGGCTGAGACTATGAGGGTGTGTAGAAAGAAACTGAATGTGATTATGATTTCATCAAGGAACACAGGAAATTTTTGGCCATGATGCAGAAACTCCCAGTTTGGGAGATTCTTTTCTAGACTGCCCAAAGCTGCAGTATTGTTGACTGACAGTGGATTTCACTAATGAAAAGTTCCTCCTGCCACAGGATTACACCTGGCTCACATACACCACGCTGGCACTTTAAATTTTAATTAGAATTGCATGGGAAACTGAAATAAGCAAGAGTGGAAGTGGTGCACATTTCCAGTTTTGCACTGGGAATGGCCTGCCACAGTTAAAACTCCATCCACAAATGTCCTTTGAAACCAAAGTAGAAGACAAATAATCTTTGAAATGCCATGAATGCAGAAAGAGTGCAGGAGAAGGGCCTGAGGTGGGGGGTGGGGGGATAGATTTCATAAACCTGATGGTTAAAGTTAGATTATTGTCCATCCACGACAGGTGAAAGCTATCATGGGTTTAACTGACCTATCTCATGAACATGCTAACCAACTGGTATTCCCTACCTGCTCCTCTTGGCAATACAAAAGGGAATAAGAGAAAACTTATCCTGAATGGTTCCTTGTGTTTCCAGTCCTACTTTCACTTGATTTCACTGGCAGAAACATTATGGTGACCTCCCACACAAGTCAGGATTCAAGAAGAGCTTTTGGAACCCAATTATATCATTGGATCCAGAACTGCGTCGTTAAAGATGGACCTCACTAACTTCAGGTGAATGTGTTTACAGTCTTTTCAGAACAACCAGTTAAAATTAAAACTGGCAGGATTTTCAGGCAAGTAAGTAACCTGGTTGATTTTAACTGCCTTGGTTTAATTGCGCTTCCAAAGCAATTTTTTGGACAGTAACACACTTTGGAAATGTCTGAAGTCATGATGGGTGCTATGTAAATACAAGTCTTTAATTTTTTTGACTTGACTGGTTTGTGCTAGGTTGGTAGAGATAATATTGACCCACAGTATTGGTTTGGTTTGTGCCTGCGTTTTTCTCTTTCATTTTCTTGAGTTCCTTGTTTCTATTAATCCTGCATTGCCTCATTGAACTAAATAGATATGAGATTCTAAAACCAGTCAACAGAATCCAATCTAATCATTCTATATTAATTTAAACATTAAATGCTCTTCTATAAAGAAGTGATTCTTAACTTTGGTAGTAATGTGATTTGGAAATAGAGTGGGATACTCCCAAAAAAATTCTAAATGCAGAATTTGTGTAAAAACTGGAGTAAATCCCACTGAGTTTTTCAGCGGGAGTTTCAAAATGAATCTCCTACACTCTGTGCACTGCAGAGTGCCCTAGCGAGATTCATGATAAAAATCTGTGGGCAGGTTCTATACCTGCTGGAGAGGCTGGCGGCATAGCGCTGAGCGGGCCACTGTGCCAATCCGTCAGAGTGGAGATCAGTGCATGTGCAGTAACCCACACTACTGGCCTCTCGAACGTTGGCCAGCCCCATGACCCCACGTCAATGGCTGTGCGATCCCCTCATGCCCTGATTGCGGGCCGACATGTCCAGGAGGAGTTCAGGGGGCAGGGGGTAATACGGAAAGGTAACCACATTCAGGCTTCAGGTGGGGACAAGGATGGCATCCCCATGAACAGCCTTTTGTTATCATTCAGCAACACCCCTCCAAATGGGTCAGGTACATGCAAGTTCTCCTTCCCCGCACCCTCCCCCCTTCCCAGCCTCTTCACCAATACCCCAGCCCCTCTCTTCCCACTCCCCTTGGATTCACGTCTTCACCCCACCTTGAGAACACCAAAACTTTCCCGGTGTGTTAGGACATAAGCCCTGGGGACTGCGTGCAGTACCAGCCCTGTCCACCAGAGCTTCTGGCACTGTAGGGGCTAGAGAGCTGCCAAACAATCAGATTGGACGGCAGTTTTTTGATGCAGGACTTCCTCCCCAGTGAGGGGCAGAATTCCCACTTCCAGCCAATTAAAACTTGTTGGAGTGTTAAATAGCTTTGAGTCAGGCAGTGTTGCGGGGTTGTGTTCTCTGCTGACTCCCTGGATGGCGGGAAGGGAAACCCCACCGTCCTAAATATCATAGCCATAAAGTTAACTTCCTTGCAATTGTCAGCCTGTACTGCTCTTGGTTTAGCTCTCTTTATTTCTTATTACTTTTTGTTCTGAATATCTACTTCCCAGTTGTGATGACAATGTCAGTTCCTCCCTGGGATACAGTGCCCTGGATTAAAGATGCCCTCCAGTGTCTATTTTTTGTCTCAAAGATGAACAGCGAGCATCACAGGCTATTCCAACCTGGGTCCAACTTGGTCCAGTCCTGTCTGTAATTCACACATCCTTACTTCCAACAGGGCCAGGTAGATAATGATCAGAAGAAGAAACTCTTGCCTATTATCCACTCTTCAAGCCAAGGGCACAGAAGGCAAATCTCAGCATCCCTATTACCATCTGCATTGAGATTAGTAACTTAGACAGAGAATGAAACCGTGGGCCCTGCTGAACCTTGCGATTTACTGAGTCACTGGGGGAACCCACAATACACTTGCTCATAAATGTAGCCCGTGGTGACTTGCTGTCAATTTTCTTTTCCAACTGAGATATAATTGATCTCTATTTGCTGCATTCTGGATGTGAATTTTAATGTATATACCAGTAGATTGAAGATAGGCTGGACAAAGGGCAAAGTTAATATTTGCGCATGTTTCTTCAACTCCATCTGGAAAATCTGGTCAAATGAACTTCCGTTACACCTTAATAATGTTCGAATGAACAGCATTGAAATAGCTTTAATTCAGTTTACAATCTGAATACTGCTGGAAGGGGGAATTCATTTGACATCTGCCAGTTGGCAGGATCTGTCAAGTGCAAGTTGTTCAATATTACAGGATTGTGAAGGGTTTTAAGACTACCCTGATAAGATTCTTTTCTCTTTCAACCATATTTTAAAATACCCCCAGCCTGTCATTTCCATGCAGTTTCATTTATGATTCTAAATACTTATTTTTTTCTAAATTGCGTTTTGAAACATACCCACAATATAACTTGTAATATTTGTTTCTATACTTTGCAGCCACAGGAATCCATCAACAATCACTAAAAATATAAAGCATATCAATAGCATATAATCAGAGATAATGGTCGCTAAATATATATAGACAATAGATGAGAAAAGCACACTTGTTATATTAGAAACACAATTATAAGGCATTTTGATATTTTATGTATTTCTGTCAAGCTGTGAAGCTGATTTTCTTTGCTTCTTTTTAATTCATCTTATCTTGATACTTGTGTCAAATTGTAACCCGTTGTGAGGAGAACCAATGTCCTAGCTCAAAGCTGGGTGGTGGGAAGATGGAGTGGGGAGGGGCATCAGACAAAAGGAGGATATTTCTCACCAAAAACATCAATGCCAAGACTTATGTGGAACTTCAAGGAAAAAACAAAGACTGGCCAAAGATATACACACGCACAGACCCAAACATGTGAGGACATATCACTGGAGCAATGGTGAACAGGCACCCTGTTTACAGAAACTGACCTAGACAATGGCCTCTCGATTAAGTCTTACGAAAATACAGAAATCACACCCATTGCTTGCTCTGCTGAGAGCAAGGAATGATCATGTGCAGGTTGTCTTAGCAGAACAGGCTCGAAGGACTGAATGGCCTCCTCCTGCTCCTATTTTCTATGTCTTTGCACGGCCAGGGTGGGATTGATAATCAAATCAGATGACTTGATTTATTACCTTATTTGCCAAGAGACTAGGTTCAGAGAGTAGTGTAAAGCCACAGCCCTCAAGGACATCATGGCTGCAGCCAGGAAGTATGACTTGGTCAGTCACAGGAAGTTGTGTGGAAGAATTCCTTCAGCCGACCAATGTCCTGGGGACAAGCTCTTGCATGCAGGTCTTACTAAGCAACTGGTGTAAGTATGTACTATTGTTTAGTGGGTTAAAGATTTTCCATGTAAAATTGAAATTGTATCCATAGTTTGTTTTGTATCATTGATACCAAAGTATGAGATGAGGACCTTAGTGAGTAGTGAGACACCCTGTTTAAGAATTTTGTAAAGTCCAGTTGTAAAATAACCTTTACACATCATATGTTTGCCACAGGCCTTAAAGAAGGTAGTGAAGGAACATAAGCATGATATGCAATGTCACTATCCCTTTAATGATGCCTTAAAACGAAAAAACATCGGGGCGATTCTCCCACCTCACTGCGCTGCTTTTGCAGTGCAGCAGGCCAGAAGACTCAAGCGAAGACCTTTTAGCGGGCTTCCCACTGGACGCCACGTCCTCTGCGAGTCTCCGGCTGCCGGATTTCCGGCGCCATGAGCTCCGTGCCAGAAATCGGCACTGAGCTCCATAATATACTCAAATCAGCATTATAATGTGATTTGCATCTAATTTATCAGCCCGGGACTGAAGTTTCTGTGCCCACTAGAGTCTCCCCTCCCCCTGCCAGGAGTGTTTCACTCCAATGGGGTTTACAGTAGCTCTCCACTTGTGGGGAGCTGGCGGCCCAACCCCGCTGGAGTAAAGGAGGGCCATGGAGGCCCTCCAGAGGGTCAGAGGTAAGTGCGTAGTGTGTGGGAGATTCATTTTGAAACTCCCGCTGAAAAAACCAGTGGGATTTACTCCCATTTTTACGTGACTTCGACACTTAGAATTTATTTGGGAGAATCACGACCATCATGTTCAGAGATCAACACAATTGATCATTTCTCCAGAGTATTCACTAAGAGTGTGAATTGGGGACTATCGATGATATATACTTTTAGCAGTGATTGTAAAAATCCTATCTAGTGTGACCTTATGTAAAAGGTATGTTGATTACCGTACTGCTATACACATCAGATATAGGTTTAGATGTTTTACCTTGTTGAAGGTAAGGAGGAACCGTCTGTGGCATCTCTTGTACAATATACACAGAAGAACCATTTTCAGATTATCAAAGTGGATGGCTTATACTAAATTGAATTAGAAATTATTTGAAATCTTGATTAACATTGAGAACAGAAGTGTTGCTGAGCAAAGACTATTATTTTGGAGATAACATGCTAAGTTTATTTTTCAGGGCAAGACTATTCAAGCCTGTAATTTAGAAAGACAGTCATTTCACCCCTTATTCTACTGAGCTGTTACCATGAATTTAAAATATTACTGTGATTCTCACTGACATAAGGTGAACATTGAACCAGATTTCTAGTCTGTAATGATTCAAATTAACCCCTTTTTTAGGATTTGGATCCAGACTCTCCCCATTATTCTTATTTTTCAAAGCTATTTAAAAATGCATTCTTCCCTTTTCCCATTTGTCATCTTGCATCACAGCTGAGAGGACAGACACAAATCTGCCAATGCCACCCTGTAGGTGGCTACCGGAAAGTGCATGAAAACGCCACAGGGTGACTTAGATTTTCCCTCCCTCCCTGTGGGAAGCAGCTGGCCCCTGCTCCCAGCCTCTCCGATCACACAGCTGAGATCAGGAACTGACTATGTGGGAATAACAGGTGTGAGCCTATGTTCTATCACTTTGTAGCACAGCATATTAGATTTGACCATGCTGTGACTCAGTCCCATCTGTGCCTGTATCTTGATAAGGAATGGTTACACATGCATCATAGGATAGTTTTTTCTCTCCCTGTTGATATTACAGTTTGCCAGTACATCTATTATTTGAAATGCTTCTTTTTCTTTGACTTGATTTTTTTTTCACTTAGGCACTTGTTTGTTCATCTGTTCTATTTATTAATATTTCAATTACAACAAATATGATTGAATTACTTGTCACAAAGAAATATCAAAAAGAAGGTACATTTTTCAAAATAATTACCATGGACTGGCCATATTTAATTATTGGCTTCAGCAAATCAATTAATAAAATTTGGTCATTCCCAGCAAAGGTGATTCATTTTCATAACTTTTAAAATGCAAATATTATTTGATGTGGAATCTTTGAATTAGCTTTTTTTTAAATGGGCAATGTGTTGCTGCAAAGATGGCCACTGGAGGTCAGCTGACCTGGTGTATATATTCAAGAACTGACCCACAGTTTGGTTACGCTATAAAGATCAACAAGATACCAGGCTGAAATATGTTGATTACATATATTGCTGAAAAAAAGACACATGTTGTCAAAGGCAAACACCTGTACCAATTAGAGTTCACTAGCCAATGAATCCACATCCTCTTCTCTTGCAATATAAACTGTTGTTCCCTTTCCATTTGTTATTCTTACAAATTGTCCTGATGATTGCTAGCAGAAAAACTTCCACGACATGTGTCCTTTATTTTGCCTCCAACCCTCAGTTTTTAAAAAATGTTAAACTCACCTGCTGTAGGCCCGTGGTCTCCTGCATGCCTCAGCAGCTTCCATCTCTCACAGTGGCTTCCATTTCTCACAGTGGCTTCCATCTCTCACAGTGGCTTCCATTTCTCACAGTGGCTTCCATCTCTCACAGTGGCTTCCATTTCTCACAGTGGCTAGCATGGGAGGCCTTGGGCCCCACTTTGTATCCAGAAATCAGGGTTCCCAATCACCTGATAAAATTCAGTCCCATATGCGCAGGGAGTGTATCCCCTGCAGTTACAGCATTTCCAAAATCAGCCCACTTTCAAAGGCCTTCATTTGCTGTAAAGAAATTTGTGATGTACTGAGAATATCAAAGTCACTCTATCATAGAATCCCTTCAGTGCAGAAGGAGGCCATTCGGCCCATCATGTCTACACTGACCACAATCCCACCCAGGCTCTATTCCCGTAACCCCGTATATTTACCCTGCTAATCCGCTGACACTATGGTCTGGTCAATTTAGCATGGCCAATCCACCTAACCCTCCACCTAACCTAATCCACCTAATCTTTGGAGTGTGGGAGGAAACCGGAGCACCCGTAGGAACCCATGCAGAAAACCCATGCAGACCCGGGGAGAATGTGCAAACTCCACCCAGACAGTGACCCAAGCTGGGAATTGAACCCGGATCCCTGGCGCTGTGAGGAAGCAGTGCTAACCACTGTGCCACCGTGCCGCTCCTACAGCTATATAAAAGGCACAGGATACCTTTTGTGTAAAATTGTAGGAACCTGATAGTCTGAGAAACTTCTGCTCAGAACTCACGCAATTTAGTATGAATGTTAATAAACGCTCCATCTTAAAATTGCCTTTGGATGCAAAGCAAGTGTAATGACCTATTTCCACTCATGAGGAGGCTGCCACTACAACCATATGTCTCCTCAGTATAATAACAAATAAACAAAGATCATATCAATAACAATAACCTCTGAAAGTCTTTCCCTCAAGGCAAGAGGTTGGTAACATGAGGGAAATAAAGTAAAGATAATGCCAATGAAAACCCAATCTTTTGAAACATAGCAACTTAATCATATTCCCGCATTCCCTGTTCATATTACTGATTGCCTTAATTACATTTATCTGGACTTGAAACGAGTAATGATTAGTCCCCACAGGTGTGGAGTCTTTGTGAACAGCACTTAAGCTGTCAGTGGTTTATAGATTCTTCAGCTGATACAAAGACCTGGGAGTTGGTAGCAACAGAGAGGAAAGAATGGCAAATACGAGCTTCAGTTCATTGCTTGTGTGGGCAAATAAGAGTTAGTGGTCCCATAGTGTAAAAGAGGAACAACACATGAAATTCATGTTTAAAAATAATTGCATTTCTGCAGGCAAGAAGGCGACAGGGAACTGGAACACAGTAATGCGAGAAGCAGAATGACTGACGCTTCTCGGCAATTGTTAGTGTTCCCATTATTCTGTGTTCATGTTTGCTCATTTTTCTTGCTACATTAAATGCATTCAGCTATAGGAAATCTGGCTTTTAATTATTCTTTGTTGTTTTGTTTTACTGAAGTAAAATGGGAAGAAGAGGGAATAGATTTGGCTATTGAAACAATATTGGCAATTTTCTGTGTTTTAAACCATAGTTCAGTTTCTTAGCAGCTTTTTGTTTTTTTTACTTTTAATATCAACACAACAACCAAAGACCAAATTTAGGATTCCGCCTCGACCCCCACCCCATAACCCCTCCTCCCCTCCTCATGGCATATTTTCCAGTGGCAGAAGGAACCCGGCATTGGCTGCCAATGGGATCTTCCAGTCCCACTGAAATCAATGGCCATTTGTGGTGCTCACTAGCTGCGCCACCGGGGAACCGGCAACAGGGGTTGCCTCTGGTGGGACCAGAAGATCCTGCCGGTGGCAAGGGTCGGAAAATCCAAGTCCAAGTTTAAAGGGTTCTTTTCCCACACTTTTGCCTTTGGCTTTACCACACTGATGGTGAAATTTGTAATCAGATATCAGATACCTCGTGTCTGCGTGGGTTTCCTCCGGGTGCTCCGGTTTCCTCCCACAGTCCAAAGATGTGCGGGTTAGGTTGATTGGCCATGATAAAATTGCCCCTTAGTTTCCTGTGATGCGTAGGTTAGAGGGATTAGTGGATAAAATATGTTGGGATATGGGGGTAGGGCCTGGGTGGGATTGTGGTCAGTGCAGACTTGATGGGCCGAATAGCCTCTTTCTGCACTGTAGGATTCTATGATCTATGATATACCAATGTTCTAATATACTATAGTACAAATGCCTAGTAATTCAGCCCAAACACCAGTTTCCCGTCACCAACACCCTTTCGTGTGCACCAAAGGGCTGCGCCTGCGGCTTACAGTTAGGAAGTCTTCACCTTGGGCCCGACAACAACAGTCTGGGTAGAGTAACTAGTTTAAAAACTCCTGGTCCCATTAAGGCAGCTTGTACTCCACAAAGTCCACAGGGAGAACTATCGATGATCCCCCGTGGCCTTCAGAACAAAATGTAAAAATATAACAATAATAACAACTTGCATCAATATAATGGATGAGATCTTACCAGCTCACCACACCAGTCGATCGGCGTGGGAAGCTGATAAGATAGGGCGAGAAAACAAAAATCAGGTTCATGCCCGGTTTCTCACCTCTCATGATCTTGCCGGTCCTGTTTTGCCGATGAAATCAGCCTTGTGTCTAGAAAGGGGATGAGGCTGATTGCAATATTAATGACTTGATTTGCATGTTATTAACGAGCTCCATATGCTATTGTCTGGGCTCACTTACATTAACCCCCTCACCAGTTGAACTCCTCACCAGTGAGGACCACAGATGGTCCCTACTAATGGGACCAGATGTGATAGCCTCGCCAGTGGGACGGGAGGCCATGGAAGCCCAATGAGTGATCGGGGGCAGGGCCCCCATTGGGCAGTGCCAGCCTAGCATCCTGGCAGTGCCCACCAGGCACCCTGGCAGTCTCAGCCTGGCACCCTGGCAGTGCAAGGGGGCTGGAGGAATGTCCATAGGAGGGGAGGGAAGGGAGAACTCTGCAAAAGGAGTGGTTGACAGATCTCCCAGTGCACACAGTATACTGGGAGATCGGGGCACCAGCGTAATGGTGCCCCTGGAGCCTAGCAGCCAGCTTCTCAGACTCCACTCCACCATACTGGCAAGATGCGCATTATGGCTTCTATATTGCACAGAGTGCTGTAAATTCCCAATATTTACCTCACTACCGTTTTTTTTTTGCCCGTTCAACACTTTGAATTTTTTGGAGAAAATTCTGCCCAACATCTTTGACAGAGTAAACCACCCCATTAAATTTGTCACCAAGTTATATAAGGAGGTTTTAGTACAAAAGCTGTCTTGTGGATGCTGGAATTATTGCAAAACAGAAAATGTTGCCTGACCACCTAGCTATTTCCAAAACTTCAGTTATTATTTAAAGAAGTATTGGACAGGAGACCAAAAATTTAGTCAAAAAGATAGATATTAAGGAACATCATAAAGAACGAGAGAGTGAGAGAAACAGAGTGACTTAGGGAACACAGAGCGTAGCTCATGCATACCTGCAAGCTATGATTAAAACCTGGGATGTACAAGAGGCCAGCATAAGAGTTCTCAGAGGATTGTATGACGAGAGGAGATTACAGAGATAGGGAGGGGCAAAGCCAAGGAGGGATTTGAAAACGAGGCTGAGAAGTTTAAAATTCAGACGTTGCCAGACAATGAACCAATGTAGGTTCTTCATCCAGACTGGAAACATTGGCCAGGAATTTACCAGTTCACCTGCCCATCGATGGGCGGAGTGAGCCGGTAAAATCATGTGAGAACCTGAAAAATTAGGATCACACCTGATTTCTCAGCTCTCGCAATTTTACGAGAGCCAGATTTTCAGCGAGGTCAGCCTCTGGACGGAAATGGGCTGAATAAATTATTTAAATTTATCATAATCTTCATTTGCACGTGTTTAGTGAGCCCGGCTCTTAATATCTGGGCTCACTTTCCTTTATGGCCTTGCCGGGAGAGATTCTCTCCGGTGAGGAAAACACCTCTCCCTGGAGGAGACCAAGGGCAAGGGGGCTGCCCCTTGGTTAGTGCCAGCCTGGCAGTGCCGCCATGTCACCTTGGCACTGTCCAGCGGGCAGTGCCATAGAGTAGGGTGATCGGGGAGGGAGGTGGGCCACTGCTGCTCTGCAAATGTGATTGGATCGGGGGGAAGATGGGAGCACGATCGGTCTCAGCGGTGGGCATGAGGGTGGCAGGGGCTAGATGTCTGTGCACTGTGGGATTCGTGATCAGCCGCAGACCCCGCGGTTGCAGGGGAGGAGGGGAGTTGGTTGAGGCTGCCTGCAGCAGCAGAGGCCTGACAGTTCGTTCTCTGTCTGTCAGACCCCTGCTGCTGAATTGCACATGGGCAGCAGCAGAGGTCTGAACATGCGCAGTAGCTCTCTCTACAGGCTGGCTGGTGAATTAAGCCCAGTCCACTGCCTGCAGAAACTAGATGTGGAGATGCCGGCATTGGACTGGGGTAAACACAGTAAGACGTCTCACTACACCAGGTCGAAGTCCAACAGGTTTATTTGGTAGCACAAGCCACGAGCTTTCGGACCTGATAAAGGGACAGCGCTCCGAAAGCTAGTGCCCTGTGCTACCAAGTAAATCTGTAGAAACTAAAAACTGACGACACCATTTCTTCAATGGCCAAGTAAGATTGGGCGTGATAACTCACCCAAAAAACAAATCAGAAACTCTCCCATTTTCACGCTAGTTGGACACTTAGAATCAATCTTGTAAGATTCTGCCCGTTAACTCTATTCTCTCTCCACAGATGCTGTCAGACCAGTTGAGATTTTCCAGCATTTTCTGCTTCAGTTTTGTTCCTTCACTGTCAGGCCCCAGGGATAAATATTGCCTCCAATTTGTCCCTCCAATTCCGGACTGAAACCAGGAACAATTTCAGGAATGTACCATTGCTCCTGAAAGTTGCCTTCAGATTAATATCTGGTCTACCTGTCTTGAATCCTGATGTCATAGCATTTTGAAAGGCTATTTATGTCTGTAAGCTTTAGGTCGGGATTTGGTGCGTGGATAAAAAAAACAATCTGGTAAAGTGGGTGTCAAACAAGCATTAGGTCCCTTACTTACATATGAAAAGATCCTGATATCTGTTTCAGGTATGGGCTCTGAACAGCATTTTGATGCCAATATGGTGGCCATTGTTTTTCCATCTCAGGATTAATACGTGCAGCACTACCTGCTATATTGGACACTTCGCCACATTTTGACCACCCATAAAATCAATGCATCATCATTGGATTCCCAGGTCTAGATTATTTTCTTTCAAACTAGAATTGTTTTCCTTTTCTTGAAAAATGCTGAGACGAGGCAACTGTCTCTTTTCCCTTGAGATCTCTCTTATAATGCAAACAGTTTAAATCCTGGCTTTCACAGATGGGCCACATTGCAGACATCGCAGTGTAG
Organism: Mustelus asterias; assembly: GCF_964213995.1. Classification (NCBI taxonomy): domain Eukaryota; kingdom Metazoa; phylum Chordata; class Chondrichthyes; order Carcharhiniformes; family Triakidae; genus Mustelus; species Mustelus asterias. The sequence continues at coordinate 97,955,153 of NC_135801.1, read as the reverse complement.
TTCTGCAGGTTTTACACCACTCAGCATCATTTCACTTCATTAGTGCCCTCAAGGTAAGAGATATAGATAGCACTGTCAGTTTTACTGATTCCACATTGCTGCTTTGGTTTAGTTCATGGCTGAGGTTGACTTACTCGGTTGCTGCATTTTTACTCTTTTTAAAATTTGGTCTGGGGTTATGTTGTCAAGGGCACATTTATGGCCCATCTCCAGTTGGCCTCAATGAGTCATGATGGGCATTTGTCTTGAACCAAGGCAACACTTTTTTGAAATGATGTTAAGTGAAGAATTCTTATGACTGGTGCAAGTGGTTGCAATTGAGTAGCTTACCTAAGCCAGAGGGCACTAGAGTTAGCCAAATCAAGTAAGACAGGAGCTATATTTAGACCATTGGGGTTTTTACCAACAATCTGGCTTTTTCATTGTTATTTCTTCTAGTGCTAGGCCACAAATGACTGTATTTATTGAATTCAACTTGCTGCTGTGGGGATCTAAATGAACAGGCTTAGAAATTTGTTCATAATCTATTTTGCATTTATGATGGTTCACTCTGCACTGACATATTAGATCATAGAAAAGCACAATTATAATATTTAAATCAGAGTCCACAGGGATGAAATGGGGTTGCATAGTTCTTGGTGTTTAAACAGGCCATGATAGTTGGGGGAGGGGGGGAGTGTTGAGCGGCCGAGTAGCAATTGGGTGGGGGGGCAATGATTGGGGGTAGGGGAGGGAAAATGTGACAGATCTCCCAGCTTAGGTGTCCCTAATTCACATTACAGTCTCTGAGTGCTGTAAATGACCATGACTTACCTTGCTGAAAACACGGTCCCATTTTCTCGCCCTTTTTACACTTAGAATTTCTTTGGAGAAAATTCTGTCCAATGTCAAGAAAGCCAAAGAGCAGCTTTCCTGCCAGGTCCTGTTTACTCAACTCTCAAGTGGCCAACATTCCAGGAAAGGATGAAGAAAACTCCTTACGGCCTCTTTGACATTAACGACTGGAAGAAAATTGCTGCCATTGTTCAAAATGGCGGCAACTTGCCCATCAAGCTGCATCACACTTTGCTATCTTAATGGTGAGGCCCAGTGGCAGCAGTGTGAAGCAAAGAACAGAAATCCTGCACTCCAGATCCCACAACCTCATTCCCAAAATCAGCCTGTTCAGTCACATTAAGATCCATGACAGAAACTCGTGACCCTGAGTTGACACCATCCTTGAATCAAGGGACTGCCGACCACAGATTGGTGAATTTTTAGAATACAAGCAAAGCCATGTTGAGATATTTATACAAAGTGGAACTTTTGAATGCACATTACTAATATAATCATAGTCATGATCATTATGCTAATATTTCACAGTACAATTGTCTCTCATTCCCCATACCAATTGAATAACCTGCTTTTGCCTTGTTTCTGAAATTTGATTTTGTTGGTTTCCTTGGTTACCTTGTACACTATGGGAACATCATAAAGGGGAGAGAGGCTTACGCTTCATTCTTTTGCATATTCAGTCCAATTCTATGCAATTTGTTTTGAAGAGAGAAAGCAATGAATACTCTGTTAACAGTGCATCTTAACAATGATACTATTTACAATGGATTGTCGCTAAGAAATCTTAGCGACACAGGGAATGACACGGTAGCACAGTGGTTAGCACTGCTGCTTCACAGCTCCAGGGACCAGGGTTCGATTCCTGGCTTGGGTCACTGTCTGTATGGAGTTTGCACATTCTCCTCGTGTCCGCATGGGTTTCCTCCGGGTGCTCCGGTTTCCTCCCACAGTCCAAAGATGTGCGGGTTAGGTTGATTGGCCATGTTAAAAAATTGCCCTTAGTGTCCTGAGATGCGTAGGTTAGAGGGATTAGTGGGTAAATATGTAGGGATATGGAGGTAGGGCCTGGGTGGGATTGTGGTCGGTGCAGACTCGATGGGCCAAATGGCCTCTTTCTGCACTGTAGGATTTCTATGATTTCAAAGAAATCATGCTTACAACCCTTTTTAAGAGTTATTAATTTGTATGTTTCTTGATTGTGCTATTGGTATTGACAATCAGATAGGACCACTTCATGATTTCACTCTAAAAAATATAGAAGTCAGTAAAAATGCAGTTTGAAGACTATTTTGCTTTGAGAGGAAATGCCTAAGATTTGGCCCAGGTTGTAAAAGCTATCATCATTAATGGAGCGATGAAGAGATGGGTGCACAAATGTAGTCAGATACTGAAGAGTAAGCCCTCTCATCTTGTTATCACCCCCTTCTCTTTCAGGCCCCCCATAGAACTCAGTTCTTTGCCAAGCTATTGCACATTTCTAGCAAGAAAATAACAGATGGTATTGTTCTTGATCTTAATTTGCAAACACTATGAAGAATCTGATGAATTGGGTGGGAGAGAATATTCGTTGGGGAGGCAGGAATTGAGAGGTGGGAATTTTCTCATTGTTATGATCTCACATCTGTCCTGGCAGTGCTAGTCGATGGGAGTTTCATCTGGGGAAGGTGGGAACGACATGGAGTGTGGTCCATTGCCTGAGACAGAGGAAGACCGATAACAAGATGACCAGGTTGAAAGGAGCACATCAATTTGTAGAGATTGCAGCCCAGTTCTTATATAAAGTCACCAACCATCCACCAAGCCCCTACTCTTACCCCCACACTTACTTCGACACCCAACCCAATCACTCAGTCTCTTTATAGACATAGCTCACGAGCCCTAAAATAATATTTGGATGTCTTTCACAAGTCATTCAGTTGACAAAGCACTTGAAAAAACATCACCATCAAATCTGTCCAAACGGAGATGATCACTGTTCTGATCCTCATGGGGAAACTGTAAATCAAAATAACCAAATTTAATAAATGGCCCCCAAATGATGAAATTACCCACAAGATCCCACTTCTTGTAGCTTATAACAAACTAGAACCAATGTAAATTAAACATTAATTAACAGGTAAATGATACTTCACATAGAAAGGTAAATTTCACTTACGTAGTCAAAATAACAAAGATACTGCTTACAAAATCTCAAGCATCCACATCACTCCCAGTAGGCACATGCCATCATGTGCAGTTCCAAAGTTCTCTACCTCAGCCTCTGGTACATGGGATCCCTCACTTTCCCAATAAATTGATTTGGCCCCCAAGTCATTTAACTGGCAGCCTTATTCGAAGGTCCATGGAGACAGTTATCAGCCAAATGGTACAAGTCTGCCAAGCCGCCATCGTGACAGTCCTGATCACACAGATTCCACGGAAATTCCTTTATCCTAACTTTAATAAACCCCTTTAAACAACCTGGTGAGCTCTGGCAAAACTGATTCAATAGCAATTAAACTGCCTGCTCTATCCCATTTGTCTGCTTTCTTTGCTGTTTAACTGCTTTACTTACACACACAGCTCCTTGTAATGCAACTTTGCTGTTCTCTCCTTTACAACTGTTCCTTACTTGCAGCTTCCCCTTCTGTCTGGCCACACCATTTGTGTCTTACGTTCCTGCCTGTTAATACTACCTCCAGGTCGAAGATTGATTGGTCACATGGATCAATATTTCTTATCATCCAAAAGATCTTACAACTGATCCCTTTACAATTGATGCAAACTCTTACAAGTCCCTTTCAAACATTCTTTAGAAAAAGTGCAGATTCCACAACATTTTAAAGAAATTACTTCCTTACTATGCTGCTTCCAGGTCAAAGGTTGTCACATTCACATTCCCCAGGACAGCTGTGTAAACAAAATCCTGAATTGCACAATCCATTCCTTGTCTGGATGGCGGCCAAGCCATCCAATTGAAATTCTCCAGCACAGTTGTGTAAACAAATCCTATAATGAGAATCCATTTAGGTTTGGACGGAAGTCAAGCCATTAAACTGACGTTCTCCAGCATCACTGTGCGAACAAACCTTGCAGTACAGAATCTATTAGGGCCCTAGGAAACAGCCAAAAGCTCAGACATCTGTCAAAGCCTTCAAATAGCCAAACAGATTGCTGAGGTATTCAGTAAAATATGCGTGCAAGCTTGGGAAAAGTTCACACAAATAACTATTAATGACACATTGGGTTACACTCAACATTGTACATTGTAGAATATTACTTTATACAGTATTTAATCTTCACTAATGCATCTAAAGTCTGTACACATTTTACACTGCTGTTACTTCACTTGAAAGCATGCCATGTTATATAATAATCATTTATCTTTCATATGGCAACCATGTTATAAAATAATCATTTATCTTTCCATCATTCACTTCAATAAACATAGAGATAGCTCAGTCTATATAATTTCATGGACTGTAAAGTAGGCAACATCATTTGTACTCATCTGTTAGACACTTGTTGTCTCCAACCCATGGTTTATATCTCCAATCTGCAGGTGTGATTTGGAAATGCTTCCAAAGTCCAACCATTTGCGTGAAAATTCCAGTAGTTATGAAAATTTCACTTCCAGAAGTGGAAGTGGCAGCTTCTTAACCACAATGCGTGTTTTCCTGATCATTTTCATTCATGCCCTCCCCAAATAGCCAGAAATGGAAATGGGACAGGACTTCCGGATCCATGCTCCAGGCAAATCATTTTCCCCTGCCCAACTCTGTGTGTCCCAAATAGGGATTGCAAAATTCAGTCCAGCTAGTTTTAAGAAGCATTACTTTCAGATTGCATGAATGTTTAAAGGTAGAAGGCAAAGGGAGCTGTTAAAGCGTGCAATCAAAATAACTTAATTCCTAACTCTTGCCCTGGATTCTCCACTGACCAGTTTTAGAAGGCTGGGCCTTGAAGACTAATACTGAGATGGCCCCCTGAACAGAGTTACCATCTTAAAGTTCAGACAGCAGCATGTGGATTGAGTCAAGGTAGCACTGTAATTGATATCGTCTGCACATGACAGAATTTAGGGAAGCTATCCGCGATATTCAAATCCACTATAACAAACCTATTTCTCCCAGATTAATGTTTCTGACCTTTAAGGGAAAAGAAATATCACAACTAAATTAAAAATTTCACACGGAGCCATGAAGAGAGGTCCAGAGCTGGGGGTGGAAAGATATACATATTAACATGCTCACCTCATAATGCAATGATTAAAATAAAAGTAGGTTATGGTTCTCCTGTGGTTTAATGGATTTGACTTGGGCGGAAGTATATCTTGCAAACTAGGAAAGTCTTAGGTTGTATTCCAGATTTGTGGTCAGTTCGCTGACAGAACAGCAAGGCAGGCATTAGATTTGACCTTGCTGACCCTGGGCTCGGCAGTGGAAAATTAGTCCCAAGCCATGCTCCATTCTGCTTTTAACTCTCTGTGATGGAAGTGATAACACTTGAATGCCAATTAGGGAAGAGATTATGCTTCAGCATGCTTCCCACAGTTCAGTAGCTGCTGGAACTCACTAACAAGGCTCACACCCATAAATTGTCTACTTGGTAGCCAATGCCATGAGGCAGTACCCAGCAGTGGGCTATTACTTTCTAAGGGGCCTCATCAGGGTAAGGCTTTGCAGCTTATCATCAACTATCAGAAAAATGGTCACGGACATTAACATTGGGTGTTCTCTGTGTAATATGTCCATCCGAGGCATCATTTACTTTATTGGGAGAGTATCTGATTGATCTGTCCTGCATTTCTCAGTTATCTTAGTTTGTGTTTTGCAGCTGAACTATACTGCAGGTTTCTGCTTGGTAAACACTGAGAAAGAGGATATTGCCCAGAGAAAGTGATCATTCTGGGTTTTGGTCAGCCCCTTTCAGACATACAGCACCAAAAGTTTGAACCTTCATTTAAGGCAACACTGGCATAGTGAAGCTGGAGGCCACCTCAAGGCTTTTTGTGAATGTTACTGAAAGGCCAATCAATCCCAATCTGGAGCACTTACCGAAATCCAGAGGCATTTTCAAACTCAGCTAAAAGTCAGGTTGCAAACAAGTTGAATTCACAACTTCGATCAGGTTTGTTTGTGCTTCCGTCAGGTGGGTTAAAAATTTACCATTCAATAAATGTTGAGGGGTGGTGATGGAAAATTATGTTCTTAAGCAACACAGAATATAAATAATGGGAAGCAATTGCAGGATGTCCACATTGATGGACATCTTGCTGGACTTCACTGTTAACAGTTCTGGAACCTTCTGTACATATTTCTTTTGCATCCTTCATCTCATTGAATAAAAGTTGAATGAAACAGATTAACAAACGCTATCAGGTCTGGCCTTGAGCTATCATAAGGATTAATGGTCCAGTGCAGTTTTCCACACACTGCTTTAACACGGCATACATTCTGGTACAAACCTTCTGATCAGCATTGGAGCGGCTGTGTCTGATAATGATCAGTCAGGAACTGTGCAAGTACCCTGGTTCAATTTAAAAGGACTCAGCTTCAGATGAAGAATTCTGAAGAACTCACTTAGTGCAGGAGTCCACACAGAAACTTGCAAAGAGCATCTGTGCAAAAGGTACCCCCTTTTTATGACATTAGTTGCTGAATGGTAAGTTTAAAAATCAAATTTGAATGTTAGCGATGAGGGGAATGGGTTTTTGAATGGTATGGGTAAGTGATTGAGGTGGATAAGTGAGTGACGTGGGCAAGTGGGCAGGGGCAAGTGGGCAGGGGTATGTGGGTAGGGGTATGTGGATAGTCTGGTTTCGGGCGTTAGTCAGGTTCGGGTGGTAGTAATCAGGTGATTGGGTCATAGATTCATAGAGATATGCAGCATGGAAACAGGCCCTTTGGCCCAACTCGTCCATTCCGACCAGGTTTCCTAAAGTAAACAAGTCCCATTTGTGTGCATTTTGACCAAAACCCTCTAAACCTTTCCCATCCTTGCACTTGTCCAAATGTATTTTAAGTGTTGTAATTGTACCCGCCTCTACCACCTCCTCTGGGAGCTCATTCCATATACGCACCACCATCTGTGTGGAAAAACTTGCCCCTCAGGTCCCTTTTAAATCTTTCCCCTCTCACCTTAAAACTATGCCCCCTAGTTTTGGGCTCCCTTACCCTGGGGACAAGGCCTTGTCTATTCTATCTTATCGATGGGGTCAGGGTTTAGTCGAGACTGGTTGGGTGTAGTTGGGGGGTAGGGTTAATGAGTGGGTTGGGAGGTAGTTGAAGGATGAGTGTGTAATTAGGGGATCAGTCTGCAGTTGTCCAGGTGTCAGACCATGTCCAGCATTTTCTGGGTGTCTATCCAGGTAAGTACCACAGAACTGTCCAAAGTCACCAATTCTAACTTGAATTAAAGACATTTGCCAAGGGTCCCGGGTATAGTGGAAGGATCTGGTACCTAAAGGGTTAACATGAGACTGAGTACAATACTGTCAACATGGTGATGTAAGAAGGCACATGATCCAGAGTTGGGGCCAGTCTAGAGATGACTAACAATGTGTAAGGACCTGGTATGGAGTCCTCTCCATACCTACTATGACTATGTAAATTGTTCAGTATTGTTAATAAAGTCTTCCTTGTAACTTATTTGTAACTTATATAAGATTGCTTCATGACTTCCAAACCATATGATTGAAGTGTAGCAAGAATAGAACGTATTCTTAGGGTCTTGGATCAGAACCCCAAGCTATATTATGAAGCCAGACAAGACCCCAACAATTTTTCTATTTTGGCATAAATGTGAGAAAAGGATACTTCGCTCCAGGAGTAATTCCACTGACAAATTAGGGCTCTTTTTTTATCATTTTTTTTTAGTTCATAACACAGTGTGAATATAACTCTAACAAAATGAAGTAGTTTAACTTTTAACAGTTGAACAATCTTTAAACATGAAAAAACAACTCTAATTTCTCACTCATTGCTACTTCAGTTCCAAGTAAGCAACAGTCTTCAATACCACTTTAAATACAGTTAGCAAGCCCAGGCATACTGCTTTAGATTAGTGTAGAAAATCCTGAAGCTGCAGAGAGACTTAATGGAGAGACTTTGTGGAGAGACATTTGTCTTTAAACAACTCCAGTCGCCAACACTAAAAATGAAAGAGAAACTGCTTCTCTACAAGCTTAGCTCCTCCCATTAACCGAGTATCACATGACTCTATGTACCTAAACTCCCATCCATTTCTTTAATGAAAAAAAAGGGACCTTTTCTTTTGTAAACAAGAGTGCATTAAGCTTTCTGCTAAATAAACACTAAGGGCAGGGTTTTACGGCCTCGCTTGTCCCAAAATCATAAAATCCTGCCCAAGGTCAATGGACTTTCCCATACTCCGCTCCTCGCTCCAATTCCCGTGGCGGGCCAGGCCGGTAAAATTACGGCATATGTGGCTAAAATGAGTAATTATCCTGCTTTCCAGCATCTGAGCTCTATGTTTCCCAGACACACCAATGGCCTGTAAAAAAAACATTGAACTTTAAAACATTCTATGGACACATAAAATATATCAATGGCACAGTATCATGGTAACAACAGTGGAACCCATTGGGATTTCCTGGGCAATTCCGATGTAGGTCCACGTGTCAGGACTTCCATCGGATCCTAATGTGCATCTTCAGTTGTACATTTGGGCCGGTATTTTACGACCTCACTCAGGCGAGGCTCGTAAAATCCACCCGAGGCCAACAAAGAATTCCGTTCTGCAAGCCGCGCCCACCCCAATTGCATGCCGGTAAAATTCTGATATTGGTCTCTGACAAGAAGATTTGGCCCAATCCTTGCAGTGGACATGTCTCATGACAGATGATGTAAAGGAGTTGAAAGGCAAGTATTGATTTGGACCAATATGAAAGCGCCCTGTACCAGTAATGTTGCCTGCTTATGTTTGCAACCTCCTTAATGTGTATATTTTAACTTTAATTTAGCAGCATGTTTCAGTTGAATTTATCCCAGTTATCCTCAGCTTATCAAGTCCACTCTGGATGCTCTGGTCAACTGATCATAATTTAAGATTGCATACAGTCATCTATTCATAAGTCTAACTTACTAAGAACTCCCTCGCAGGAAATGCTAATTCAACATTTCCTATACAAGATAGCAAATTTCTCTTTTTTTTTCAAAGGAGTATAGGATTACCTAGAGTGCAGCTCCTCCCTAGACATTTATTCATTGCCATTTTATAAAATACAGCTGAGGTTATACTCAGAGGCTATATAATTCAACATGGTTCAAAAAAAGAGGGAAGACCTGAGAGTAATGATTGACCTTGACAAGGACATTGCACAAGTTAACGTAGTTTCACAAATGAAAGAAATTGAATGTTACATATTCAAATCCTGGTTACGACTCGTCTGCAGATTCATTGCCACTTCAGAGAGAGAGTTGACCTCTTTTCATGAAAAGATGCTTTAAAGACACGGGAAAAAGTGGGCAAGCTTCTGGCATGGTGGGTGGGATTTTTCCATCCCGCCAGCCACGGGAATTGTAGCCGGCGGGGGGCAAACCATGCAAAAGTCCGTTGATCTCGGGTGAGATTTTCCTGCCGTGCTCACCCCAAAACCGGAATGACCCTGGAAAGGAGATGCTGCAGCTCTCATCCCAGCTGTTTGTCTTTCTGATGGCATACCTTCAGGTAAGTCAAAGAAGCTTGAGAAGGTTTACCAGGATTTTTAAAATAATCTTCCCTCTGGGAGGGAGCTGAATCTTTCTGCAGTAAATTCTCACCTTTATTATTCCTCAAGAGCAGAGACCACATTGAGAGAAGTCTTTCGGAACATATGTGTGCCGTAACCCGTGACCCAAAAAGTTACTGCAAGTGTGAGCTGATAACAGCACAGCCAGGACATTTGGAACCTCAGTGGACAATCAAACCAACAAAGTACCAGTTTAACAAATTAGATTAAGGGATTGAGAAATAAACACAGGAAGGGCTGGAGAAGGTGAGTGAAGGTGAATTTAATGTCAAATCACATACAGGGAGAGAAATAAAGGGACAGGAAGAACAAGTGGATTAAGAAAGATAAACAAGAGACAGAAAGAAAACATAACAGAAATAAACTAACTTTTATATTTGACATTGTTAAAATCTCTAACAACAATTCACAACCTGAAAGAATGAGACTCCACACTTCACTTTCTGGACTAGAAAGTGAGGTTGACAGTCATTAACAATCAGGTACTCACATTATTGAGTACTAGACTTAATTTTCTATGGTCAGGATAATAGAAAATTAATGTGAAAATGCAGCAACTGCATGAAAATCACAGACATTTAAGGGCGATTTGTCAATTTCATGAAGCTCAGGACAGAGTGACACAAGTTGCCTGCCAATTCACAAAGTATCTATTCCCTGTCATACGTTGCTGTCCTACTGGGTATTGATAACAACTTGCATCATTCATATGCAGCATAGTAATATTCTGAACAGATTTTGTCCAAATCAAGACAGGCAAATAGGATCTTTCATCCAAAGGATGGCACCTTCAAGAGTGCAGCATGTCTTTAGTACTGTACTAGAGTCCCAGCCTGGACTTTATGACTCGGAGCTGAGGGTGAACATGACAACATTCAAACTCCTTACTTCTTTAACTTTTTACTTTAGTCCTGGTAATCTAGGTTTCAAACCTCACACATTTCAGGGCTGTTATAAGTCATTCTCCCAATTATGTTAAAATAACCACATTTACACCATTTCTCTGGAATTTCCATGGATCGTCCATCAAGTTACTGTAGGCCATTGGGGAAACACTTATGAAAACTGCGCTACTTCTCAATGTTCAAGCGGTAATTCTCTAACTTTGTGTTTCTATGTAGACCATATCTTACTTGCGGAACACATTAAATGGTAGGTGCTCTTTGTAGATTAAGCTCTGTCAACAGCTAAATCATAAACTTATCTCTTACATTGTAAGTTTCAAATTACGTATAAATATATGGAAATTGTGTAAATCTTTATGGCTTCGTTATAAATCATGCACAGTAGAAATTTTCCCAAGAATTTTTTGAGTTCCTATAAGGAGAAGAATTGGCTTCATGATCGGGATTCCGAGAACCTCCTGAATTGAGTGGAGAATTAATCTTTCCTGCATCTTGTTATAACATTCAAAAAGACCAATAACTTCTGAAGAGAAATTCAAAGCTCCAGTTATTAGCTGAAAGGAAGGCATGTTATATTTCACATAAAAGTTACTGTGTCAAACAATTAAAAAGCACTATTTACTAAACACAATTTCCTTGTGTAGGCAACCTATAGAAGTAAACTATTTCTTGTTACTTAGCACTCTCCCCAGAAACACGTGCCTATTAGCAAATAGTTCACAGTTTCTCTTAGTTTCCAATGGATTGCTTCCCTTCTACTTTCCCAGCTGGGTAATTTCTAATCCGAGAACTGACTCTCTTAGTGAGGGTTACGATAGGTTTCTTCCTCTAGTTCCAAGCTAGGCAAATATTCCAACCTCTTTTAACTCCTCACAAATGAAAATTTCACATTTAACATTAACTCTTACCATGGTCTGCATGGCAGACAATAGAGTCAGTATTTTCTCTGATTAAGGTGCAGGCCTAGCTAATTCTATCTTCTTTCTCTCTACCTCTTAGCTGGCTAAAGTTCAAATAAGACCAAAGTGCAACTGCTGTCCCTTTGTGGTATATTTGTGCTTTCAGGAAAGCATGCAACCTGATCTCAAAAATGGCTTCCTCTACCTTTTCCCCATGACAATGGGAACTATGGGCAAGATTCTCTGGCCTCCTAGCCAGGTGTTTCCTGTTGGCGGGAGCTGGCGTGCTGTTTTGCTGGCAGTGGGATTCTCTGGCCCCGCCACTGTTAATGGATATTCCCAATGACATCACCCCAAACTAGTGGGAAACTGGCGGGTGGATGTGCGCTGCTGGCGGGACCAGAGAATCCCACCGGCATGAACAGCTGGAGAATTCCAGACCATATTTGCTTTGTACCTAAATAGAAAAGTGAATCCAGGCTTGTCCAATGTACAGCCCAGGTGCTGAATGCAGCCCTTGCAGCCCCTCTATGGGACCTGCAGAACCAGTTTTAAAATGCCCATCAAACAGGTAAGTTTGAATGGAAGAATCTACATCGAGCTGCTCCTCCAATCACAGGCCGCTTCATTCCCTTTTGCTGCTCATAGGCTCACAAGTGAGACAGTCAATGAGGGAAAAAAACAATCTGTGATTGAAGGAGCAGCGAGGACCACTGGCATTGAGTATGAGGCGTAGAGAGCCATGGGCCAGAGAGCTGAGAAGCAGGGCTCACAGAGCCGCAGAGCAAGACAGGGGAGCCCATTGCGAACAGCCCTTGGCGGGGAGACGAGAGTGCGGCCCGGGAAGTACAGCTGCCTGGGCGCAGGGCTTGTGTAGCAGAGGTGTCAGGGGGAGCAGAGTGTGGGGGAGAGTGTGAGGAAGTGTGGGGGTTTGGTTGTGGTGGTGGATGTGAGAAAGTTTGGGGAGCTTGAAAGAGAGTGAGCGGGTAAGAGAGTGTGGGTACATGGGATTGTGTGCAGGGACAGGATGTTTCCATCAGCCTGCTGCTAACAACAATAATGGCCAACAATGATAATGATGATGGCTGCAGGAATCGACACAGTGGCACAGTGGTTAGCACTGTTGCCTCACAGTGCCAGGGACCCGGGTTCAATTCCCATCTTGGGTCATTGTCTGTGTGGAGTCTGCACTTTCTCCCCGTGTCTACATGGGTTTCCTCCGGGTGCTCTGGTTTCCTCTCACACTCCAAAGATGTGCAGGTTAGGTGGATTGGCTCTTAGTGTGAGGGGGACTAACAGGGGTTACGTGGGGTTATAGGGATAGGGCCTGGGTGGGATTGTTGTCAGTGCAGGCTCAATGGGCCAATTGGCCTCCTTTTGCACTGTAGGGAATCTATAAATAAACAATATGAATAGGTGCTTGTAGTGTCACACAACAGCGTTCTAGCCTTCATGAAATTGCTAGGCTTGCTGAGATGTCTTCCTGAGGGAGATGCAGTCACCTTGAGGTGAACAAACTTGTGTCTTCTCTCAGGATGTCAGCATCTGCCTTTCTTCCAATGGCATTTTGCAATGCCCTTGCTGTTGTCTTTCAGCCAACCAGCCCAGAGCTGTTCAAGGTCGTCCTGCGAGGCCATCTATAGTCTGCCCTAGTCAGAAACCTTCCGGCAGCCATGCTGCAGCCACTGGGGTAGCAGTGCATAGGAACACTAGGTCAGGCAAAGCACATGGAAGATGGGCATTGAGGGGATGAACAAAGGTGATTTGTTGAATTTTGCATAAAATATTGAATGGATTCATTCATAAACTTGCTTTGGAATCTTTGCCCTGTCGTGATTTTTATTTTTGCTGTGTAGCCAAAGGAATTTTGAGGTGCTCGGTAATGGAAGAAAGTGGGAATGTTGGGAAAAAGGAATTGGATTGCGCTTACTGGCATTCCAGTTGGATGAGCCAAGCACATACATCTAACTCAAAAAGGGATGCATTGTGTTTTTATATGTGTTCATGGAATGTGGATGTTGCTGGTTTGGCCAGCATTTATTGCCCATTCATAGTTGTCCTTAGGATGGTGGTGGTGAACTGCCTTCTTATACAGCTGCGATCTCTGATGTGTAGGTATACACAGAGTGCTTTTAGGAGTTCCAGGATTTTGACCCAGTGATACAGTAAGTAGTCTCACAACACCAGGTTAAAGTCTAACAGGTTTATTTGATGGCACGAACTTTCAGAGCGCTTCGCACTCACCTGATGAAGGGGCAGCAATCCGAAAGCTCGTGCTACTAAATAAACCTGTTGGACTTTAACCTGGTGTTGTGAGACTACTTACTTATGCCTACCCCAGTCCAATGCCAGCAACTCCACATCATGACCCAGTGACAGTAAAGAAATGATGATTTATATCCAAATCAGGATGATGTGTGGCTTGGAGGGGAAATTATAGGTGGTGGTGTTCCCATGTGTCTTCTATCCTTTTCCTTCTAGATGGTAGAGGTTATGGGTTTGGAAGGTACGGCCAGCCAAATGATATTTTGTAGTTTGTACACTGTGTGTCAGTGGTGAAGGAAGTTAATACTTAATCCCCTTGCTTGTTGTGGTGGCTCAAATGTTGATGGCACATCGGGATTGTTCAGAATGAAAGCATCATGATTCTTCAAGCAAGTTGCCCTCCTGTGTGTCATCTCTGCTTTGCATTCTGCAGATCAAAAGTGAGAGAAACTGCAGCACCCATCACTGGAAGCAGCTGGGCTAAAGAGAACTCTCAAAGTCACAACCAAGGCTTTTATCACATGTCACACCACTTCAATTGATCTTCAGCAACTTTAAATGGTAGCATAAACCACAGAACACTTTAAGAAAGAGTCAGTAGAAAACAATCAGCACCTCATCTACAAGCGGTGCATGATCCCTTTAAATAGTGCTGCTGAAGTAGTGGCTGAGGTCACTATCTGTGTGGAGTTTGCACTTTCTCTCCGTGTCTGCGTGGGTTTCCTCCAGGTGCTCCGGTTTCTTCCCACAGTCCAAAGATGTGCGGGGCAGGTTGATTGGACATGCTAAATTAACCCTTAGTGTCCTAGGATGTGATAGGTTAGAGGGATTAGCAGGGTAATTAAGTGGGGATAGGACCTGGGTGGGATTGTTGTCGGTACAGACTCGATGGGCCGAATGGCCTCTTTCTGCCCTGTAGGGTTTCTATGATTCTATGAAGTAATTTCTTCTATTGAATGCAGGTTCCAAATGTGAGAGGTTGAGGTAACATTAGGTGGAGCATTGAGGTGGAAAATATCACTGCTGGCTTCACTCTTTACCTAGTCTGCATAATTCATTGCATGCTCTCAGCAACTGTTCTAATGACCTACCCAAAATGGCATCCGGCGAGGCTCACACCAGAAGTGTGAGTGTGCAGTGTGGTGTAATACTGGCACCAAAACAACATCTGCAGTACCAAAAATAAGGTCAGGACACAACCACATTTTACAATATCTGTCTTATTTAGTGATACTGATTGAGGGTTAAATATTGATCAGGACACCAAGGAGAACTCCTTATTTTTCTTCAAAACAGTACCATGGGATCTTTTATATCTCATAATGGAAAATCAAGAGGCAAAAGAGAGGGAGGAACTTAAAACAATCACAATCACTAGAGAAAAAGTAATAGGAAAGCTAAAGAAACAAGAATAAAAACAAATTATTGTGAATGCTGGAATCTGAAACAAAAACAGAACATGCTGCAAAACCTCAGCAGTTCTGGCAGTATCTAGAGGATAGAGCCAACATTTTGAGTCTTGGTGACCCTTTGTCTGACCCCAGATCTGATCCAGATCTTGACCCGGCTGTGACGAAGGGTCATCTAGACTCGAAACGTTAGCTCTGTTCTCTCTCCACAGATGCTGTCAGACCAGTTGAGATTTTCCAGCATTTTCTCTTTTTGCTGAAGAGACTAAAGGCTGACGAATCCCCTTGACCTGATGGTCTGCATCCTAAGGTTTTAATAGAAGTGGTGGCACAGTTAATGGATGCATTGGTGGTAATCTTACAGAACTCCCTAGAGTCTGGAAAGGTCCAAGTAAACTAGAAAATCCTGTAAATATAACATCTCTGTTCAAGAAAGAAGGGAGACACAAAGCAGGAAACTGTAGGGCACTTAGCCTAAAATATGCAATTGGGAAAATTCAAGAATCAATTATCAAGAAAGTCGTAGCAGAACAAAGAACAAGGAAAAGTACAGCACAGGAACCAGCCCTTCGGCCCTCCAAACCTGTGCCGACAACACCCTCAAGACCAGCAACATCCTGGTGAACCTTCTTTGCACTCTCTCCAAAGCTTCCACGTCCTTCTGGTAGTGCGGTGACCATAACTACACACAATACTCCAAATGCAGCCAAACCAAGGTTTTATATAGCTGCACATGATTTCCCAACTCTTGTACTCAGTGCCCCAGCTGATGAAGGCAAGCATGCCATATGCCTTCTTAATCACCTTAGCCACCTGTGTTGCCACTTTTAGGGAACTATTGACCTGCATGTCCAGATCCCTCTGTATGTTAATGTTCTTAAGGGTTCTGCCATTTACAGTATAATTCACACCTAAATTTGATCCTCCAAAATGCATCACCTCACATTTGTCCAGATTAAACTCCATCTGCCATTTCTGTGCCCAAGTCTCCAATCTATCTATATCCTGTTATATCTTCTGACAATCCTCGACACAATTAGCAACTCCACCAATCTTCATGTCATTCGCAAACGTACTAATCAGGCTGCCCACATTTTTCTCCAGATCATTTATATATATTACAAAAATCAGAGGTCCCAGCACTGTTCCCTGTGGAACACCACTAATTAGAGATCTCCATTCTGAAAAACACCCTTCCACTGCTACTCTCTGTCTTCTATAACCAAGCCAGTTCTGTAGCCATCTAGCCAGTCCACACCAAATCCCACATGACTTTAATTTTTGTACCAGTCTGCCATGTGGGACCTTGTCAAATGCGTTACTGAAGTCCATATAAACTACATCCGCAGCCTTCCCTCATCAATTATCTTTTAGAAAATCATAATACAATCGAGCAGATTCAGCATGGTTTTATCAAAGGGAAATCATGCTTGGTAAATGTATTAGACATCTTTGAGGGTGCATCAAGCAGGGTGGAGAGAGGGGATGAGTAGATGCAGTGTATTTGGATTTCCAAAAGGCTTTCAGTAAAGTACCCCATACAAAGTTACAGCACAAGTTAAGAGCCCATGTTGTTGGGGTTAATATATTTACACAGATAGAGCATTGTCAACTGAGCAGGAAATAGAGATTCGGGATGATCTTCAGGCTGGCGAATTGTAACTACTGGAGTGCCACAGAGATCAGTTCTGAGACCTCAACTATTTACAATCTACATTACTGACTTGGATGAAGGGACCGTGCATGTTGTAGCCAAGTTTGCTGATGATATAAAGGTAGGTATATAATTGTGAGTAGGACAAAATGAGTCTGGAAAGTGACGTGGACATGTTAAATGAATGGGCAAAAATCTAGCAGATGGGGTATAATGTGGGAAAATGTGAAGTTGTTCACTTTGGCTGGAAACAGAATATCATTTAATAGAGAGAGAGAGAGAGACTGCAGAATGTGACAGTACAGAGGGATCTGGGTGTCCTTGTTCATGAACCAGAAAATGTTAACAAGAAGGTACAGCAAGTTATTTGTAAGGCACATGGCATGTTTGACCTTATTTCAAGGGAGATGGAGTATATTGTGGAAATTAAGTTGTACTTTCAGCTATGGCCAAATATTTAATTTACTTTGTGAACAAACCAACCTCTCCGCATAGCAAATTCCCTCCATACCAGGCAACATCCTGGTAAATCTTTTCTGTACCTTTTCCATAGCCTCCACATCCTTCTGGTAGTGTGGCGACCAGAATTGAATACTATATTCCAAGTGCGGCCTTTATAGAACTAAGGTTCTATAAAGCTGCAACATGACTTGCCAATTTTTAAAATCAATGCCCGGCCGATGAAGGCAAGCATGCCGTACGCATTCCCGACTACCTTCTCCACCTGCGCTGCCACCTTCAGTGACCTGTGCACCTGCACACCCAGATCCCGTAAAATCCCACCCGAGGTCAACGGAACTTCCAATGGTCCACCCCTCACCCACTTCAATTCCCATGGTGGGTAGGAGGGTAAAATGCTGGTCATGACCTTCTGAATGAAAGACAGGACTGCTACCATTCGGTCATGGTTAACAATAGTTTGAAATCACCATCAAAGGAAGAGAACCATTCCTTTGTTCAGGCAAGCAGCATTGTAACTTGCCCAAAAGGATTGGTTTGTATTTTTACTCTTCCTTTTCTTTTTGTTGAGATTAAATCCTTCTCCCTTAGAGCTAAATCCTTAGGTAATTGTAGAGAAGCATAGCGGACACCATCCTGTTTCCGCCACTGTCATTATTGTATCCATTCACTGTCCAGGCAGAATAATGATTTGAAAAGAGACGGATTAAAATTTTCACATTCAATACATGGAATAAAGGTGAGGCTCATATTTTCTTTACAGAGATTTACCTTAGACATAGAATATTGTGAATATTAAAATTCCATGCTTAACAATTCATGTGCATACATGCTTTGGTTTTTTGGGGACAGATTTTACGGTGCCATTAATGGTGACATGTTCAATGAGAGCCAACCAGTGCTGCTCCTGAGGCCTCACAACTTCCATCACAGATGTGTAGGTTTAAATGGCAGGTAGGGAGCAAGCATGAATGCGGACTAATTGCCGAGCAATAATGAATTATTCACACCAAAAATTTTCGTCCCATATTTCCAGGCATTAGGTGCCTTCTCTCATTTCAAGAATATCTAATGAGGAGTCACACGGCAGCAATGATCTTTTACATGTTAAAATAGATTCAAACAAATGATTTTATAAAGAATATTATTCTGACACTTTAAATGTTTTAAGATTGATTAGCCTTTTACATTGTTTTAATTTTTAAGCAAATCAGATTAATCTTGTTAAAAGGTCAACATGAAAACTTTGAAAGTGTTTTGACAAATCTTGTTAAAAAGCCATTTACACTGAAGCTTGTCAAATTTATGATATTTAGCATGATTTATCAGATTTTAAATGTTTCACTTTTTACAATGACTTACTTTGACTTTGTCAAAATATGTACGAAAGTTGTTCTGATGAAAATTATCGCATGATTATGAATCATGTCAAATAAATCTGATTTAATTCTTTGTTCCAATGTCTTTTCACTGAAGTGAACTGGTTTATACAGGGTTTGTGCGGCAGTGACTGGAAGCTATGAACAGCTCGCCATTTTCGTCCACACTACACAGTACTGCTGCTGGGCTACGCTGAAGTCAATCCTGGAATGGGATCCTCCTTTCTTCTAACCTGACTTTTCACTGTGGGGGTCACATTTATGTGTGGTTTGATTTGATGTCAGTAGTGAGTACAATGCTGCTGACCGCAAAGTCCACCCCAAGGTTTAGATAGATAATTAAGTGGCAGACTAAAATGTTCAGAACAATGTACAAGTCAAGCATAACCAGATTAAATTGAAATATGTTCATTGAGGGGCAGGGAACAATCAGACTAGATAGCTATTGACCCATTGAACAAATCTGGACACAATTTAGAATTGTCTTTCACTGGTTACAGACTGGTTTACTTGTACAATTGAACTCCAATGCAAATATCTGTACCAGTGTACTGTTATCAGGAATATTCTGAAATAGTTTTGCAGCTGCATCATTTCCTAAAAATGATGTGAAAAGGTAACCATTTTTCAGTTACATGTTTGTATACATGGCGATGGATTTTCACTTGGTAGCATTGCAGCAGATTGGTTTTATGTATGTCAATTGTGATGTGAATTTTCACAGAAAATTGATGGTAACTTTGCTCATTGCATATTTATTGCCAGCTCACATGCTCCACTGTACACCCAACATTTATACTAACCATCTGCAAAAACAAAGCTGCGGTGAAATGCAATCAGGGAATGAATGGAGGAAATATTAATGAAACAGAAGGATAGCAGCTTTATTTCTTCTCATTTCCTAATGCAAAAGCAGATGGGTTAAATAAAATGACAAAGTAAAGAAAAAGCAAAAACAGCAAGATTGAAAAATATAGAACAATAAACAAATAAAAACATCCACATTTCAACAGAAAACACAAGGCTAAGTACTATTAGGATCAGATGTTATTTCCTAGTTGTTTCTGGTTTCACTGGTGTGAATTATCATTTGCCTAAGTGGCACAGTTATCATTTTCTCTCATTGAATAAGCAGAAGGTAGTAGATAACTGGCTGTATGTAATTCAACTGAACAATTCAGCGGTCTGCGTCCATTGCAGGATAAAGCAGGAGAGCATGAACATCAGCAGATACTTAGGATAACCTCTCAACTCATAGGTGTTTGCAGCACAGAAGGAGGCCATTCAACCCATTATGTCCCTGCCAACTCTCTGCTGGAGGAAATACATTAATCCCAGTTCCGCATCCTCTCTTATGCATTGGCAATTATATATTAATTGGCATGAAAGATGTAATTATTCTTTCATAATTTTTATGTAGTTAAGCACGGTTGTGTGGTTAAAAATAACACGATAGAAATCATATCATAATAAAACCAATAACAATGTTCTGGCAGATATTGAAAGGATAATTGCTCAAGATCCATCTCTTTCTTGAACACATTCAGTGACTTGATCTCCACAGCCTTCTGTGGCAGAGAATTCCGCAGGTTCACCACCCTTTAAGTGAAGAAATTTTTCCCCATCTCAGTCCTAAATGTTCTACCCTGAGACTGTGTCCCCTGGTTCTAGATTCCCCAACCAGGGAAAACATTCTTCCTGCATCTATTCTTTCCCGTTCTGTTGGAATTTTACACGTTTCAATCAGATCTCCTCTCATCCTTCTATATTCCAATGAGTACAGACCCAATCTCTCCTCATAGGACAGTCCCGTCAATCCTGGTATCAGCCTCGTGAACCTCTGCTGCACTCTCTCTGGGCCAAGTATATCCTTTCTTAGGAGTGATGCACCATCAATCGAGCAAAGACTAGTTTGTATGCAAGAACAAATAGACTTTTATTAGCAAAAGACTTGGAGCACACCCATGCCGATGAACTGGTCTAGACTGAGGCAGGGGGGTGGGGAGCAGTCGCCTTTATACCTGGACCAGGGTGGAGAGAAGTCTCGGGTAGGGCCGGCAGGGATGTGTCCAGGCATGTCACATATACAGGTAATAAGCTAACAGTGGTTTACCACAAGGAGGGAGACCAAAATTGTATGCAATACTCCAGTTGTCATCTCACCAAGGCCCTGCATAACTGCAATAAGACATCACTACTTCTGAACTCAAATCATCTTGCAATGAAGACCAACATACCATTTGCCTTCATAATTGCTTGCTGCACCTGTCTCGCCACTTTCATTGACTGGTGTGCATAAGGACACCCAGATCCCTTTTTACATCACACTTCCCAATATAATCACCATTTATATAATACTCTTCCTTTACGTTTTTCACACCAAAGACTGCAATCAGTAAGGATAGGCAACAACACCTCCTTCACGATTATCCTCAACACCGGGGCTCCACAAGGCTGTATCCTCAGCCCCTTAATATACTCCTTATATACTTATGATGGTGTGGCCAAATTCCACTCCAACTCCATTTTCAAGTTTGCTGATGACACCACTGTAGTGGGTCGGATCTCAACAATGACGAGACAGAGTACAGGAATGAGATAGAGAATCTGGTGAACTGATGCGGTGGCAAATTCTCTCCCTCAATGTCAACAAAACGAAGGAGATTGTCATCGACTTCAGGAAGCATAAAGGAGAACATGCCCCTGTCTACATCAATGGAGACAAAGTAGAAATCGTCGAGAGCTTCAGGTTTTTAGGTGTCCAGATCACCAACTATCTGTCCTGGTCCCCCCATGCCGACACTATAGTTAAGAAAACCCACCAACGCCTCTACTTTCTCAGAAGACTAAGGAAATTTGGCATGTCCGCTATGACTCTCACCAACTTTTATGATTGCAGCATAGAAAGCATTCTTTCTGGTTGTATCACAGCTTGGTATGTCTCCTGCTCTGCCCAAAACTGTAATAAATTACAAAGGGTCGTGAACAAAGCCCAGTCCATCACTCAAACCAGCCACCCACCCACTGACACTGCCTACACTTCCTGCTGCCTCAGAAAAGCTGCCAGCACCCTGGACGTATTCTATTCAACCTTCTTCCATCAGGAAAATGCTTCAAAATTCTGAGGACACATACCAACCGACTCAGGAACAGCTTCTTCCCTGCTGCCATCAGACTTTTGAATGGACATATCTCGCATTAAGTTGATTTTTCTCTACACCCTAACTATGACTGTAACATTACATTCTGCACTCTCTCATTTCCTTCTCTATGAACAGTATGTTTTCTCTGATTCCTGCGGTACCCCACAAGTCACTGCCTGCGACTCAGAAAAATACTTATTTATTCCCACTCTCTGGGGGTGATTCTCCCAAAAGTGCTGAATTGGTGGAAAACTGTTCAAGATCGCGACTGTTTTTACAGTTCAGCTTCTCACCTGAATCTCTGCACTCTGTGCACTGAAGAGGTCCCAGTCGTGAATCTTACTAAAAACTCAGGGGGCGGGGCCTATTCGCACCAGAGTTTAACAGTTCTGGAACTCTGCGCATGCGCAGTGGCCCCAAACTGTCAAACTCCCATTTGTGGGCCAGCCAAGGACCCCCGCAGTGCTGTCCCTCCAGCCTCCCACATGACCTGATCGCGGCCCCCACAACAATTTCTGGGTCAGCCCTGAGCGCCCCCCGCCCCCCGTCTCGGAATGCCCCGATGCCCAGGCCCCACCCCCCCCAGCAGTGGCGATCACCCCACCTCCTCACCGCAGCAGACCTCCCCACCCCGCTGACCCCCCCCCCAGGGTCAGACCCCCCTTGAGGCAGCCCTCCTGGCAGACCTCCCCCGCCCCCCAGCCTGCGCCAATCACTGCCCTCCCTCCATCCCAGACCAATCCTAATGCAGTGCGGCAGCGGGACCCCCCACCCCCACCAATCACCCATAGGCCCCGCCCACAATAGGCCCCACCTCCTTGGCACTGCCTGATGCCCAATAGGCAGTGCCAATGTGCCCCCTGGGCATGGGTACTTTGCCCCTTGGGCAGTGCCAGGGGGCTCAGGCTGGCACTGCCAGGGTGCCCATGCCCAGGGGTCACCCCCCACCACCCGGCCACCTGGGGAGCCCCGATTGCCCCCGCTTCATTCCGGCAGGGTCTCCTGCTAGCTTCCCGAACACTGGAGGTTGTCTGAACCCTGCCGGAATGAAGTACTCCTGGCGGGGTTGGAGGTTCAATCAGGACCTGAAAGGTCCCGATAATTAACAAATCTACATATTTAAAATAGACTATTCGCCAGTTCTGGAAGAACGCATGCGCAAATCCCCGTTCAAGGACGCAGACGCACATCTCCCAGCCGGACCCGCCAGAAAAGTGGCGAGTGCGGATGGGAGAATCACGGTCTCTGTTTCCTGTCTGTCAACTAATTCTTGATCCATGCCAATACAGTACCCCCTACCTTATAGAACATAGAACATAGAACATAGAACATTACAGCGCAGAACAGGCCCTTCGGCCCACGATGTTGCACCGACCAGTTAAAAAAAACAAACTGTGACCCTCCAACCTAAACCAATTTCTTTTCGTCCATGAACCTATCTACGGATCTCTTAAACGCCCCCAAACTAGGCGCATTTACTACTGATGCTGGCAGGGCATTCCAATCCCTCACCACCCTCTGGGTAAAGAACCTACCCCTGACATCGGTTCTATAACTACCCCCCCTCAATTTAAAGCCATGCCCCCTCGTGCTGGATTTCTCCATCAGAGGAAAAAGGCTATCACTATCCACCCTATCTAAACCTCTAATCATCTTATATGTTTCAATAAGATCCCCTCTTAGCCGCCGCCTTTCCAGCGAAAACAATCCCAAATCCCTCAGCCTCTCCTCATACGATCTCCCCTCCATACCAGGCAACATCCTGGTAAACCTCCTCTGCACCCTCTCCAAAGCCTCCACATCCTTCCTGTAATGTGGGGACCAGAACTGCACACAGTACTCCAAGTGCGGCCGCACCAGAGTTGTGTACAGTTGCAACATAACGCTACGACTCCTAAATTCAATCCCCCTACCAATAAACGCCAAGACACCATATGCCTTCTTAACAACCTTATCTACTTGATTCCCAACTTTCAGGGATCTATGCACACATACACCTAGATCCCTCTGCTCCTCCACACTATTCAAAGTCCTCCCGTTAGCCCTATACTCAACACATCTGTTATTCCTACCAAAGTGAATTACCTCACACTTCTCCGCATTAAACTCCATCCGCCACCTCTCGGCCCAACTTTGCAACCTGTCTAAGTCTTCCTGCAAACTACGACACCCTTCCTCACTGTCTACCACACCACCGACTTTGGTGTCATCAGCAAATTTGCTAATCCACCCAACTATACCCTCATCCAGATCATTAATAAATATTACAAACAGCAGTGGCCCCAAAACAGATCCCTGAGGTACACCACTTGTAACCGCACTCCATGATGAATATTTACTATCAACCACCACCCTCTGTTTCCTATCCGCTAGCCAATTCCTGATCCAATTTCCTAGATCACCCCCAATCCCATACATCTGCATTTTCTGCAGAAGCCTACCATGGTGAACCTTATCAAACGCCTTACTAAAATCCATATATACCACGTCCACTGCCTTGCCCCCATCCACCTCCTTGGTCACTTTCTCAAAAAACTCAATAAGGTTAGTAAGGCACGACCTACCTGCCACAAAACCATGCTGACTATCACCTATCAATTCATTACTCTCCAAATAACTATAAATCCTATCCCTTATAATTTTTTCCAACATCTTGCCGACAACAGAAGTGAGACTCACCGGTCTATAATTCCCGGGGAAGTCTCTGTTCCCCTTCTTAAACAATGGGACAACATTCGCTAACCTCCAATCTTCTGGTACTATACCAGAGGCCAACGACGACCTGAAGATCAGAGCCAGAGGCTCTGCAATCACTTCTCTTGCCTCCCAGAGAATCCTTGGATAAATCCCATCCGGACCAGGGGATTTATCTATTTTCAGACCCTCCAGAATATCCTGCACATCCTCCTTATCAACTGTAATACTGTCTATTCTACTCCCTTGCAACCCAGTGTCCTCCTCAGCTATATTCATGTCCCCTTGCGTGAACACCGAAGAGAAATATTATGTGCTTCAATTTTGTCCACGAACCTCTTATGAGGGACCATATCAAAAACTTTCTGAAAATCCAAATAAACCACATCCACTGGTTCTATTCTACCAGTTACATACTCAGAGAAACTCCAGTAGATTTCTTAAGCATGATTTGCCTTTCATCAACTCATGCTGGTTTTGTCCAATCCCGTTCATGCTTTCCAGATGTTCAGTTATCACATTTTTTACAATAGACTCTAGCATTTTCTCACTACTGATATCAGGCTAACTGGTCTGTAATTCTTCCTTTCATTCTCTCCCTCCATTTTAAATAGTGGACTTACATTTTCCACCCTCCAATCTCAAGGAACAGTTGAGAGAATTTTAGAGGATGACTACCAATGCATCCAATATTTCCAGGGCCGCTTCCTTTAACACTCAGAGATGTAGATTAACAGGCCCTGGTAATTTGTAAGTTTTTAACCCCATTAATTTCCTATGAGAAAGGAAGGCTCTCTTCTCCTCAGTAAATTGGCGGGTGAAAGGTGGGTGTTTGTAGGAGGTGATGAAATATGTGAATTTGAGCAGCACTTTCTCCAGAAAACAATTAATCTCACACTTTATACATCTCGTATTTTTTCTGCCCAACCCATCAAGGACTCCATCTTTTGCTTTGCACAATCAAAATCTAATTTGTTTGTGTGTAGATAAATCTAAAAGAAAACTTCATCACGCTACCTTTCTGCTTGCATTCAAAAGTTCAAAATCTGTTATTCAGCTCAAAATTACTACTACCTTTTGACCATACTCATCATGCACACGCTGGAAAGGGCCACACTCATGGCAAGGGACCAAAGTCTTTGTCCAGGACATATTTTGCCCACTTCCACTTTCCTGACTAGATAGTACAGCATACAAAAGATAGGAAACAAACAGTATAGGAGGAGGTGCTGCCACCATGGACATTCACCGCCATTGATTTAATGGGAAGACACATGGTAGTTAGCATGCAGCTGACAACCTTGTGTCACAGGAGGGTTTGTCACCAACTTGTTTGTTCTTTCCCTCCGTTAACACCATCTCAGCCCCAAATGTCCACTACTTAGAAGGAGAAGGGCAGCAGGCACTTGGAAACACCATTGCCTCCCTCCAAGTGATGTACCATCCTGAATTGGAATGACATCACTGTTCCTTCACTGTTGCCAGGTCAAAGTCCTGGAACTCACTCCCTAACAGAACTGTGTGAGTACAAACATAGAAGCATAGAATCCCTACAGTGCAGAAGGAGGCCATTCAGCCCATCGAGCCTGCACTGACAACAATTCTGCCCAGGCCGTATCCCTGTAACCCCACCTATTTACCCTGCTTGTCCCCCTGATGCTTAAGGGGCAATTTAGCACAGCCAATCAACCAAACCCACACATCTTTCAACTGTGGGAGGAACTGGAGCACCCGGAGGAAACCTACGCGGCACGGGGTGAACATGCAAACTCCACACAGTCACTCAAGGCCAGAATTGAACCCGGGTTCCCAACATGGACTGCAAAGCTTCAAGGTGATGCCTCAACACCATTTTCTCAAGGACAATTAGGGATCGGTAATAAATACTGGCCTCGCCAATGATGCCCACATCCCAAAAGTGAATAAAAATAAATATCCACTGTTCCAATATGCCTTTAAGAGCTATCAGCATGACATCAATAGAAAAGAAGTGTGTCACGAGGTCTGGTCTTAGTTTCACTATTGCTTTGAGCAGAGCACACACACACACACACACACACACACACACGTGTACACACACACACATCTCTGATGCCTTCAAGCATTATACCTCCGAATAACTCTTCTCATGTGCCTAGTCTTAATAAATGACCCCACAATTTATTTACCCAATCACTTATTGGTGCCTTATGTCTTATACAGAAAATAGGCCCAAAGTATAATTACAAAAACATGACACCCACATTTTGGGGATACCAAAGGTTGTGCAGCACCTGAGCGACATGACTCAATTTCAAAGCCACTAATATTGAGGGGAATGCACGGGGTGATGCATTGTACAGTATAAAATGAGCAAAAGTAGCTGGAGAAAGCAAGGAAAACCAAGGTGAGAGCTGATAGGAAGCCAGATCTATCACTATAGAAGAAGGCAGGGATTCAAACATCAAGGATCCAGCATTTTTTAAAAAAAATTGATTTCTGTCCACCAGTAATTGCTGAAGCGAGTTCTCCCAATCACAGAAGTTTCACAAATATATCGGAAAATGCCGTGAAACCCATTATCCAGTTGTGTGGAATTTTCAAACCTGGAATCAACATTATTCTGTCAAGATCATTTGCTCAGCATTATTACCATTGTGGTTCAGCTTTGCTGAAACCATCCTTACGTAACTCCTGAACACCACTAATAATAATGCCACCCAGGGATGATCACCTGGAGCTATGCATTTATAAGGAGATCAAATTTGCAGGCATGACTCTCTGTCCCCTCTGCAAAATGTTTGAACCTGACATTAACAATTGTTCAAATTGGTATTATTTGTGCATTATCCACTCACTTGATGTACTTCCAAAATCAGTTAGACTTGTGGAAAACCCTGTAGGACCCATTCATCTCGAAACAGATTCTATAAAATCCGGCCAGCACAATGGAACAAATTAGACCGACGCAGGAGTACAAGACAACTATGGTTGTAATATTTATCACATTCGGGTTCTTAACACTTTTGAAATTATAGCAATCACTGAATCAATCAAAATCCTGAGTACCACTGGTGATTGTATATTATCACGAGTCAGTGCCCCTCGGCAAATAGTTAAACATGGCATACATCAGTTCAATATTCAGAGAGCTCTTTACTCTGACCAGCTTTCTGAATCTGGTAAAAAAAATTAAAGGATCTGCATTCAGTGCTTCAATTTATATTCTATTCCTTTTGCGATGGAATTCATGTGAATCTTAAATTTAATGCCTGTGAACAATAAAATAGTTACATTCCAGGTACAAATGAATTCATATAAAAACAACTGTGAGCTTACGGAAAACATAAGGTTAAGATGGATCAGAGCATTTTAAAACATTTTGTGAAGTTCTCATAAACAGAGCCATGAACATGCGTCAGAGATAAATGCTACATTCTCCACACAGCCACAAAGACAGCGTGGAGCTGATTCGCTGGATGAGAACTCGCCCCACTGCCACAGCTTGCGGGCTAAGTGGGCTGCTTCACGCGGGAGGAAGTCCCATCCTCGGGTGCTGCTGGCCAATTCAGCAGCAGCAACAGCACCAATACTGGAAGCTGCTTCCAAGATCAAGGCCAATGGATCCCAGAGCTTGGCAGCTCGCCGAAGCGTGTCGACTTCTTATGAGCTGTCCCCAGCATATCCTCTAATTCTATCTTTTACTCTTGTTCTATACTTTCAGAACTGTTCTCTAACTCTAATAAACTCTCTAACAGTGACATCCTAGCCATGACTGTAACATTACATTCTGCACCCTCTCCTTTCCTTCTCCCCTATGTACTCCATGAACAGTATGCTTTGTCTGTATAGCGCGCAAGAAACAATACTTTTCACTCATACTAATACATGTGACAATAATAAATCAAATCAAATCAAAATCTGGAACCTTGGGTGGGAGGGTTTGAGCAGTTTAGGGAGGGGGATGAGGGGGTTCGGTGGTGTGTCTTATAGGGCAGGTCAGTAAGAAAATGGGGGGTGTTGTGCAAAAATTCTTCTAGGTGGCCTGATTAATTTAAAATCTTTTCATTAAACATTTCATTTCACAAAGGCAAAAAAAGTTTATTCAGTTCAATGAAATTCTTCAATTAAACTAGTTTTATTAAAACATTGAAATGTTAGAATCAAAAACATTACAACTTAACAATATTCAGACAAACATACAATTAAGACAAGACAAACCTCATTTTGGCCAAAACGGGAGATCAATGGTTCCACCTACACAGCTGATGAGCTAGCAGGCTTTCACAAAAGATCTCCGATTTCATGCCAAAGTGTAGAATAGTTATACTTTTTGTTATCAGATTAATCAGCCCAGCACTTAATTAAAAGCAATTTCATTCATTCACTGATCTGTCAATCTAATGATGGCATGTCCTTCAATCAATTATTTTTTGACACCTTCAAATATAAATCTGTCATTCGTCTGTTCGTTTTATGGAAGTTCTCTCCCAAAAATGGCTTTTATGTTTCAGCATTTCTCTAATACCAAATGAAGACATCTTTATCTTTTGTTATTATCTCCTGACCTGAGTAATTTACTTTGTTACATAATTTGTGCCTGACTTGTGCTGATATCTTTCATGAATACATCATTCATTTGACTGGCATGCTACAAATACATTTCTAAGAGACATTATTAAAATGT
This sequence comes from Mustelus asterias, assembly GCF_964213995.1. Lineage (NCBI taxonomy): Eukaryota > Metazoa > Chordata > Chondrichthyes > Carcharhiniformes > Triakidae > Mustelus > Mustelus asterias. The sequence continues at coordinate 97,926,115 of NC_135801.1, read as the reverse complement.
TACTTAAATATGTTGTATAATTCTCAAACCACATATTAAAACATTAGCTACTAATTATCCTTATGTTGGGTATTTAGAATTCTCAACTACAATTCCTCCTGTTGGCTATATTGTCTAACAGCAATACAAGGCCAAAATTGTGTCTAAAGACTCTATTAATGTAATCTACCCTATCCTACTTAAGTATTTTCTTTATATGCTCTAGTGTGTTCATTACCATAACTTGAAGCACCTAACGAAGATGAAGTCATTGGTTTTTCTTCCTTCTCTTCCTTGATCGATGCTACTCATGCAACAGTCTGGCTTGTGGTCGAACAACAACATTTGAGTAGCATTATAGTCACAATAATCAGCAGTAAATAAACAAAAAGATATGTAGCTCCGATTAATATGTTCTTTCCCAATATTCCGATCCATTCTGTTATCCATTTTTCCAGAGAGAATGGCTCTGGTTTTTCTAACCTCTTGACTTCCTTCCGAATATGAGTTACCAGATTGGTGTTATTCTCTGAAATACCTGAAATGTAGGTGCAGCATTTTGATCCAATCTAAGTGCATGTTCCTCCTCTTGCTGCAAGAATGAAGTCCAATGCCATCAGATTCTGTAACACAAATATAAAGATTGCTACCATTTCATCATTGATTTGTGATAAAGCAGTAACTGTGTCATTAGCCACCTTTTCTAAGATATAAGGAATATTTTCCAATTCCATTGTCAGTCTTACGTGTGAATATTCTGGCACCATTATTTCAAAGAAATTGTCTATACCCACTGCAGTATGTCGACGTCTGGTAGTTTCCTCTGGTAATTGTGATAAAATTATGGAACTACATATTCTAAGTAACAAACTCCTTTCCAACCTTTGGGCAGCCATGCGTAAGATTTGTTTCCACAAATCCAATAACTTCCAATAAGTGTTGGGTATATTGAATGTTGCACATGTGATCATCCTCCAATGGGCTTAAGCAAATCCTCCTCCTGACATCAATGGTGTAGATTTAATTTACTAATCCCAATATCTATGCTTCCCTGATCACCTTTATGCATAACATTCCTTGTTCCTCTAATCCTGTATCAATTAGAATGAAATTGGGTGCTCGTTTGGCTGTATTGAATACTGGTGAGTATCGATTCAAGTAAAAAATCTACACTTTCACACTCCTTTGTAAATTCCACTGTCCTTCCTCTAGGTTTTCTGACAGTTGGGTTAATTGATCCCATATTATTAATTCCTCCCACCTTAAAGGGATTGTCCACAAAGGAAACCTTTTCCCCGCATGAATTGGTATATGAGTACACACCCTACATTTAGATACATCAGCTGTTCTAGCATAAATGTATGCCAAATACAGATAAGTGTTTCAGTTAAACTCCTGATAATCTACTTGCACTATACAAAACATACATATTATTACAAGGTATAATCAAATCATTTTTTTTACCATTTGTTATTACTCAAATTGTGCTTATGTCAATAACAGTAGTGTACTTATTTTAACCACGCTGTTTTTGTTCCTTGTCCAAAGATTGTTCTAGCTTGTTATTCACTGATGTTTTCTTTCTTCAATGGATGGTTGATTTTTTTCGTATGTGCAATTCTGCAATTTTACACACAATATGGCCCTAAGGCCTCGCAATTAGAATCAATAATCATAAATCTAACATATTATAAACATTTTCTGGATTGCTTTATTATACCATCTGATTAGACTAAAAAGTCTAAAACATTTTTACACAAATTTATCCAGGTTCTTTTGACTAATTTAATCCTTTGGGTAAAGTTTTCGCTGTGTCCAGTGTCTCTATCGAGGACCATGTTTTTCATCAAGCACATGTTTCTCCTGCAATGATTATTTCAAATGGTCCCTCCCATCTAGTGCTTAATCCGTTTTTATCAGACATTAATTGTACCATAACCCTATATCCTGCAGTTGGTAAATTTGGATTTTCTTTCTCAGCTAATTTCGTCCAATCTTTATATTGTTGTTGAATGACTACTTATTTTTAAAAGAATGTAATTGGGTTATTAAGTCTTTCATGCATTGATAGACTGCTTCTTTTCCATTTATTAACTCCCCTCCCCCTGTGATAGCATCTTCTGGGAGATGCATTGCTCTACCTGTCATCAGTTCAAATGTGGTTAATCCTGTTCCTCGAGATGGAGTGGCTCTTTGTCTTAATAGAAGTGTAGGTAAAGCCTGCACCCAATTATTTCCTTCTTCTAATACGGCTTTAACCAAACTGTTTTTCAAAGTTCTGTTCATTCGTTCTACCATCCTTGAACTCTGTGGATGATATGATAAGTGAAATTTCTGTTTAATCCCTAACATTCTACATACTTCTCTTAGAATTCTCCCAGTGAAGTGAGTTCACTGATCTGAGTCCAATTGTAATTGCATTCCCCATCGGGGTATGATTTCATTGGCTAATATCAAAGCCACAGTTTTGGCTGTTGCCTCTTTACATGGGAATGCTTTTACCCATCGAATGAATTGCTCAATAATCACTAAACAATAACTTTTCCCTTTCTTCCTTGGTAAAGGTCCTGTGAAGTCCATTTGCAAGTTTTCTCGTGGTCCCTTGGGTCTGGGTTGATTTCCTATTTTTATTTTGTAATGTCGTCCTAGTTCTATTTGAGCACACTGAATGCATTTTTGCAGAACATGGCGATCATTTCTCCATACCCTTCCATCAGCAGCAATTCTTAATTAAGGTGGTCATTTTATTTCTGCTAGTGTGTGCTACTCCATGATATAAATTCATCAGTGGTTGGTGTATTGCTTCCAGAGCTATTATTTTCTTATCTTTCCTCCATATTCCATCCCATTCTTTCTTTCCTCCCAATTGTTTCCATCTGGTTTTCTCTTCTTCGGAGACCTGTTCTTGAATCTGTTTTATGTTTGTTTGGCAGCTATATCAGTTAATTTGGTTTCTTCGAACTTTTGTTCTAATAATCTTTTAGCTGCTAAATCTGCTTTGTAATTACCTTCCTGGTCCTTTCCAGTGATTCATTTGTGTGCTTGAACTTTCATCACAGATGCTTGTATTCCATCATTTTTTTGGCAAAAAATGTGAAATGATTTACTGAGATTTGGTCATTCTAAAGCTGGAGCTTTAACTAGGGTTGATTTTATGTCAGTAAAAGCCTGTATTTCCTTGTCTTCCCAATCTGTTTTTTCTCTACTAAGCCTTCCTCCATTGATCGAATCTTGCAGTGGTTTTGATAGTATTGCATAATCTTCCACAAAATTCCTACAATAATTGAACAATCCTAACACTTGTCTTACTCCTCTCACTGTGTGTGGTTGTGGTAAGCCTTCTTTTGATCTTCTGGAATTTATTTCCTGCCTTATAGAATCATAGAAACCCTCCAGTGTAGAAAGAGGCCATTCGGCCCATCGAGTCTACACCGACCACAATCCCACCCAGGCCCTACCCCCATATTTACCCGCTAATCCCTCTAACCTACCCATCTCAAGACACTAAGGGACAATTTTAGCATGGCCAATCAACCTAACCCACACATCTTTGGACTGTGGGAGGAAACCGGAGACCCGGAGGAAACCCACACAGACAGGAGGAGAATGTGCAAACTCCACACAGACAGTGACCCAAGCCAGGAATCGAACCACAGGTCCCTGGAGCTGTGAAGCAGCAGTGCTAACCACTGTGCTACCGTGCCGCCCCTAACATGAAGCAATCAAAACATCATCTACGTATTGTAGAATGGTGGTTCCTGCACATTTAATAGGCTTGATTATTTGTGCCATGTGTTTGTAAAAAATGGTTGGACTATTGTGAAACCTTTGTGGTAGACGAGTCCAAGTGTATTGTTGATTTCCCACTGTGAAGGAAAATTTGTATTGATGTTTGGGTTTAATCTCAGTTGTTTGGGTTTAATCTCAGTTGTTTGGGTTTAATCTCAGTTGTTTGGGTTTAATCTCAGTTGTTTGGGTTTAATCTCAGTTGTTTGGGTTTAATGTCAGTTGTTTGGATTGAATCTCAGTTGTTTGGGTTTAATCCCAGTTGTTGTGGGTTTAATCTCAGTTGTTTGGATTTAATCTCAGTTGTTTGGGTTTAATATCAGTTGTTCTGGGTTTAATCTCAGTTGTTTGGGTTTAATATCAGTTGTTTGGATTTAATCTCAGTTGTTTGGATTTAATCTCAGTTGTTTGGATTTAATCTCAGTTGTTTGGATTTAATCTCAGTTGTTTGGATTTAATCTCAGTTGTTCTGGGTTTAATCTCAGTTGTTTGGGTTTAATATCAGTTGTTTGGATTGAATCTCAGTTGTTTGGGTTTAATCCCAGTTGTTGTGGGTTTAATCTCAGTTGTTTGGATTTAATCTCAGTTGTTTGGGTTTAATATCAGTTGTTCTGGGTTTAATCTCAGTTGTTTGGGTTTAATATCAGTTGTTTGGATTTAATCTCAGTTGTTTGGATTTAATCTCAGTTGTTTGGATTTAATCTCAGTTGTTTGGATTTAATCTCAGTTGTTTGGATTTAATCTCAGTTGTTTGGGTTTAATATCAGTTGTTCTGGGTTTAATCTCAGTTGTTTGGGTTTAATATCAGTTGTTTGGATTGAATCTCAGTTGTTTGGGTTTAATCCCAGTTGTTGTGGGTTTAATCTCAGTTGTTTGGATTTAATCTCAGTTGTTTGGGTTTAAACCCAGTTGTTGTGGGTTTAATCTCAGTTGTTTGGATTTAATCTCAGTTGTTTGGGTTTAAACCCAGTTGTTGTGGGTTTAATCTCAGTTGTTTGGATTTAATCTCAGTTGTTTGGGTTTACTCTCCGTTATTTGGGTTTAATCTCAGTGGTTTGGGTTTAATATCAGTTGTTTGGATTTAATCTCAGTTGTTTGGATTTAATCTCAGTTGTTTGGGTTTAATCTCAGTTGTTCGGGTTTAATCCCAGTTGTTGTGGATTTAATCTCAGTTGTTTGGATTTAATCTCAGTTGTTTGGGTTTAATCTCAGTTGTTTGGGTTTAATCTCAGTTGTTTGGGTTTAATCTCAGTTGTTTGGGTTTAATCTCAGTTGTTTGGGTTTAATATCAGTTGTTTGGATTTAATCTCAGTTGTTTGGGTTTAATATCAGTTGTTTGGGTTTAATATCAGTTGTTCTGGGTTTAATCTCAGTTGTTTGGGTTTAATATCAGTTGTTTAGGTTTAATCTCAGTTGTTTTGGGTTTAATCTCAGTTGTTTGGGTTTAATATCAGTTGTTCTGGGTTTAATCTCAGTTGTTCTGGGTTTAATATCAGTTGTTCTGGGTTTAATATCAGTTGTTCTGGGTTTAATATCAGTTGTTTGGGTTTAATCCCAGTTGTTTGGGTTTAATCTCAGTTGTTTGGGTTTAATATCAGTTGTTAATATCAGGGATTTGTTCCCAGGAGCAGGCTGAGGGTAAGAGAATGGGTTTTCTGACTTTAATTAATTATTTATTTTTTCAGTTAATTTTGGGTTTAAAATCGGAGGTTTTTTTCAAAACCGGAAGTCGGGCCAGGAGAGGCCTGGGGAAGTTTTTGGAGGGTTTAAAAGCGCACCAAAGTATACAGCGGGCAGCATCGTAGCGGGCAGCAGAGTGAGTGGGAAGTTGAGTGAGCTGTCAGGGCTTTGGCTCACAGGGCTTGGACGAGCAGGGGTGAGTTTTTGTTTCCTTACACTCTTATTAACTTTTCACTGTCTTACTTGACATAAAGTGTCCAGTATGAGTGTGAAACCAGTGTGTTGTTCCCAGTGTAGGATGTGGGAGGTCCTGGAGGCATCTGGCCTCCCGGACATCCACATCTGTGAGGGGTGTGTCGAGCTGCGGTTCCTGAGGGACCGTGTTAGGGAGCTGGAACTGCAGCTCGAGGATCTTAGGCTGATGAGGGAGAATGAGGAGGTGATAGACAAGAGCTATCATCAGGTGGTCACACCAGGGCAACGGGAGGAGGCCAAGTGGGTGATGGCCAGGAAGGGTAAGGCTAGGGTGGTTGAGAGCACCCCAGTGGATTTGCCCCTGCACAACAAGTACTCCTGCTTGAGTACTGCTGGGGGGGACAGCCTGCCTGGGGGAAGCAGCAGTGGCCGTGTCTCCACAGTGGAGTCCAGCCCTGTAACTCAGAGGGCTAAGGAAAAGAGGAGGAAGGCGGTATTAATCGGGGACTCGATGGTGAAGGGGACAGACAGGCGTTTCTGCGGAGGTAGGCGGGATTCTCGCATGGTGGTCTGCCTCCCTGGGGCCGGGATCCAGGATGTCGCTAGTCGCGTCCCGGAAATCCTGAGGTGGGAGGGAGAGGAGCCTGAGGTAGCGGTACATATTGGTACCGCTGATGTGGGTAGGAAGGGAGAAGGGGTCATGAAAAGGGAGTACAGGGAATTAGGGAGACAGCTGAGAAAGAGGAAAGCAAAGGTAGTAATCTCAGGATTACTGCCTGTGCCACGGGAAGGTGAGGGCAGGAATGGAGTGAGGTGGAAGATGAATGTGTGGCTGAGGGACTGGTGCAGGGGGCAGGGATTCAGGTTCCTGGACCATTGGGACCTCTTTAGGGGCAGGGGTGATCTGTATACAAAAAACGGGTGGAACTTGAATCACACGGGGACCAATATCCTGGCCGGTAGGTTGGCTAAGGTTACTGGGGAGAATTTAAACTAGATAGGTTGGGGGGAGGGGAGCTAGAAGAGTTGACTAGGATCAAGGAACTAATTGATGGGGTGGAGGATGCAGGGGTAAGGGGAATTACAAAATTAATGGTAGAGGAGAGGGTGCAAGTGAATGAAGGCGGTAATTTAGATAAGGGAGTAGAGGGAGAGGGTGTTCACGACTCATCAAAGCGGGTCCAGATAAAAGCTGGAATAAGGACACTTTGCCTGAATGCACGAAGCATTCGGAACAAGGTAAATGAGTTGATGGTGCAAATCAGCACGAGTGGGTACGATCTAGTGGCCATTACAGAAACGTGGCTGAAAGGTGACCAGGACTGGGAGATGAATATCCAGGGGTATCAGGCGTTTAGGAAGAATAGACAGGAAGGAAAAGGTGGTGGGGTCACGCTATTAATAAGAGATAATATCAGGGTAGTACTGAGGGATGACATAGGCTCTGAGGAACAAAACGTGGAATCATTATGGGTAGAGATGAGGAATCGTAGAGGGAGAAAGACACTAGTAGGTGTGGTATATAGGCCCCCAAATAATAATGTTGAGGTAGGGAGGGCTATAAACAAGCAGATAAGGGATGCGTGTAAAAACGGAACGGCAATAATCATGGGGGACTTCAACATGCACATTGACTGGCAGACTCAAGTCGGTAAGGGTGGAATGGAGGAAGAGTTCTTAGAATGCTGTCGGGATAGTTTCCTTGAACAGCATGTTACGGAACCGACGAGGGAACGAGCTATTTTGGATCTGGTATTGTGTAACGAGGTAGGTAGAATTAAGGATCTTATTGTGAAGGACCCTCTTGGGTCTAGTGACCACAATATGGTCGAATTTCTGATTCAGATGGAAGAGGAGAAAGTTTGGTCCCAAACCAGTGTCCTCTGTTTGAACAGAGGGAAATATGATAGGATGAGGGATGAATTGGCTAAGGTAGACTGGGAGAGCAGGCTGGCAGGTAGGATAGCTGAGGAACAGTGGAGGATTTTTAAGGAGATCCTTTTCAGTTCTCAGCAAAAATATATTCCAGCAAAAAACAAGGATTGTAAGAAAAGGGAGAACCAGCCGTGGATAACGAAGGAAATAAAGGAGAGTATTAAAATAAAAACAGCTGCGTACAGAGTGGCCAAAAATAGTGGAGAAACAAGTGATTGGGAAAAATTTAAGAAACAACAAAGAGAGACTAAGAAAGCGATAAAGAACGGAAGGATAGACTATGAAGCTCGGCTAGCAATTAATATAAAAAATGATAGTAAAAGTTTTTATAAATATATAAAAAGGAATAGAGTGGCTAGAGTGAATGTTGGACCCTTGGAGTACGAGAGGGGGGAGTTAATAGTGGGAAATGAGGATATGGCTGAGTCTTTAAATAAGTTTTTTGTGTCGGTCTTCACGGTGGAGGACACAAATAGTTTGCCAAATATTAACGATAGAGGGTTGGCAGCAGGAGAAATACTTAATACAATTAATGTTACCAGAGAGGCAGTGCTGGGTAGACTAATGGGACTGAAGGTGGATAAGTCCCCGGGTCCGGATGGAATGCATCCCAGGGTATTGAAAGAAATGTCAGAGGTAATAGTGGATGCGTTAGTGATTATTTCTCAAAACTCGTTGCATTCTGGGGAAGTGCCGGTTGATTGGAAAACGGCTAATGTTACGCCGCTGTTTAAAAAAGGAAGGAGACAAAAGGCGGGTAACTATAGGCCGGTCAGCTTAACGTCTGTAGTAGGGAAAATGCTGGAATCCATTATTAAAGAGGAGATAGCAGGGCATCTGGATAGAAATGGTTCGATCAATCAGACGCAGCATGGATTCATGAGGGGAAAGTCGTGCTTGACGAACATGTTGGATTTTTATGAAGATGTGACTAGGGCGGTTGATGGAGGAGAACCGGTGGATGCGGTGTTTTTGGATTTCCAAAAGGCGTTTGATAAGGTGCCCCATAAAAGGCTACTGAAGAAGATTAGGGCACACGGAGTTGGGGGTAGTGTGTTAAAGTGGATTGGGGACTGGCTATCCGACAGGAAGCAAAGAGTCGGAATAAATGGGTGTTTTTCCGGTTGGAGGAAGGTAACTAGTGGCGTGCCGCAGGGATCGGTACTCGGGCCGCAACTATTTACCATTTATATAGATGATCTGGAGGAGGGGACGGAGTGTAGGGTAACGAAGTTTGCAGACGACACAAAGATAAGTGGAAAAGTGAATCGTGTGGAGGACGGAGAAGATCTGCAGAGAGATTTGGACAGGCTGAGTGAGTGGGCGAGGATATGGCAAATGGAGTATAACGTTGATAAATGCGAGGTTATACACTTTGGAGGAAATAATAACAAATGGGATTACTATCTCAATGGAAACAAATTAAAACATGCTACCGTGCAAAGGGACCTGGGGGTCCTTGTGCATGAGACGCAAAAGCCCAGTCTGCAGGTACAACAGGTGATCAAGAAGGCAAATGGGATGTTGGCCTATATTGCGAGGGGGATAGAATATAAAAGCAGGGATGTCTTGATGCACCTGTACAGGGCATTGGTGAGGCCGCAGCTGGAATACTGTGTGCAGTATTGGTCCCCTTATATGAGGAAGGATATATTGGCATTGGAGGGAGTGCAGAGAAGGTTCACCAGGTTGATACCGGAGATGAGGGGTTTGGATTATGAGGAGAGGCTGAGGAGATTGGGTTTGTACTCGTTGGAGTTTAGAAGGATGAGGGGGGATCTTATGGAGACTTATAAGATAATGCGGGGGCTGGATAGGGTGGAGGCGGAGAGATTCTTTCCACTTAGTAAGGAAGTTAAAACTAGAGGACACAGCCTCAAAATAAAGGGGGGTCGGTTTAAGACAGAGTTGAGGAGGAACTTCTTCTCCCAGAGGGTGGTGAATCTCTGGAATTCTCTGCCCACTGAGGTGGTGGAGGCTACCTCGCTGAATATGTTTAAAGCGCGGATGGATGGATTCCTGATCGGTAAGGGAATTAAGGGTTATGGGGATCAGGTGGGTAAGTGGTACTGATCCATGTCAGATCAGCCATGATCTTATTGAATGGCGGGGCAGGCTCGAGGGGCTAGATGGCCTACTCCTGCTCCTATTTCTTATGTTCTTATGTTCTTATGTTCTTTTGCTATTGGAATAGGCCAGAATCCATTGGCCACATCTAATACAGTAAAAATCATTTGATCTGTCCCAATTCTGTTTAGATCGCTAGCTGGATTTACAACTATTGAGTGTGCCCATATCTATTTAGAAATGTGTAATCCAGAGTTAACCTATAACTTCCACCTGTTTTGTTTTAAATCAGCCATATAAGTGAATTAGTAGAAGACACTGTCTTTGTCACTACTCCTTGTTTTTCCAACTGTGTGATAATGCAGCTTGAACTTCTCCCTGAATCTTTTCTGGTGGGACATTTAAACTTTCACAATGTTGTTTATTTCTAGCCCAAATTTGAGATTATTGTGCAGCCATTTATTTTTCCAGCTTGATCTCTTTTCCCAATCTGTTTGAAATGCTGCTACCCTAGAAATTCTACAACATTTCCTTTATCCCTATTTATTCTGTTTGAATATGTGGTGCCATTTGATGTTTCCTGCTCTGACATCAATTATCGTCCCTAACTAGACAGTAACTCTATCCCCAGAATGCTTCCTTCTTTATTTGACACATTCAGATTTGAACATTTTTTTTAACTTGTTGGTATACTGAGCAGCGCGACTTTAACTCCCCCAGTAACTCCAATTATTCTATTGTTTGATCAATGGTAGGTAAATTCAAGTCTGTTAGTGATATAGTTGTCCTTGTATCAATTAACTTGATACAATTCTGTCCTTCTAGCACTGTCTCTACATACATCTGGAAATCCATATCACCATCAGAGTCTAGGGGCACCAATTGTCATTTTGCAGTTAACAACTTGCAAAGTTTTTCTGCTGTGAAACTGACTTCTATAACATAATAAAATATTTGAAACAGAAATCAAACCTTTCAATTTGATTCCAGGTAGTAACTTATTTTGATTATTCATTCTTCATCTCAAATAACATTGTTGTATTAAAGTAGCTTGCTTTAACACATTCTTCCTATGTTAGTGACATGGGCTTTCTAATGTCAATTAATCACCCTATTTACTTCCTTCAATGTTTATTTATTCTGCTGAATTAATTCTCTTTGAGCCCACCTTATATCTGTTGTGATTTTCAACTTTCCTATGTTTAAAATTTATATCTAAATGTACTCTGCGTTTTGGACTATTTATCTCATTCTCACGATTAGTTTGCTGATTTTAAACTTCCACTCCTCACAATCCAATCAAAATGCTCTTAGGTCACTGCCATTGTTGAATAGTCCTAATTTAGTTGGCGCTGTTATCACAAAATATCCAATAGGGGCAAATGTAAACTTCACACTTCCACACCCACTCTATTTTGTGTAATTTCCACTAAACATTCTCCCCCCTTCTTATTATATTTTGATTTGAATTAACAATTCATATTAATTGCTGCAAATTTTAAAACACAAAGATTCATCCTATTTCAGAATGAATGGGCCTGATTTTACCATTTTGAGTCTAAGGGCCCGATTTTACCAAAACTTCGCACCCGTTTTTGGGCGCGAAATCGCGGTAAAGTTGGGCGTCAGACCTATACTGCGATCTGCACCCGATTCTGAGCAGATCGCGGCTTTACCGACACCCGATTCGGGCGCGGGTCCGGCCCGCGCCCGAATCAGGCGGCCCGACGATTTAAATGCATTTGCATGCATTTAAATCGACTTAATGAACCGCCCAACTTTACCACAATTTTGCGCCCAAAAACGGGCACGAAGTTTTGGTAAAATCAGGCCCTATGGGTTAATTTTCTGCTTGTCTCAAACTTGGCTTGTTTACAGAAATCTTTGGCAATGTGCCCTTTTTACACGGAAAGCACTTTTTGACCTTGGAGCTGTATCTTTTTAAACCCATTTTTTAAAAAATGGCTTCTTTTTAGTTATAATCTGTTTTACAAGTTCGGCGTTGTTAAATTACTGTTTAACTCTTATTTCTCTTTTTCTTTAAGTTATAAATTCTATATTTTACAACCTCTTCATCCTTTGACTATAATTTAATTCTCCAGTATTTTTACCTGGTCTGTTTTAACTGTGGCATGGTTGCCTCAGCGAAACTAACTCCCTTTACCTTAGTTTCCTGTTTTACGCATCCTTTATTATTTCTATATAATCAATGCGCCGCCCTTGTGGAACCTGCTGCATGTGGGTAAGTTGCTTTCCCTACCCCCACTTTTGCGCCAATACTCTTAATCTCTATATAATCGGCACGCCTGTATGTGGATAGAGTGTCTTTCTCTATCCACACATTTGCACCGATATAATTTTCTTTTGCCTTTGTGACCCACAAGGGGTCCAGATAACTGACGGATCCAGTGGCTCAGAGTGCTTCCCTCTCTACTAAAAAAGGTGAATAATATAAAGTATATACTCACTGTTCCGGGGAAGAGTTCACCCGACCATCGGCTCCAAGATCATCCCATATCGTCGCCAAATTGTGTGGTTAATCCTTCTAGGTGGCCTGATTAATTTAAAGACTAAATTCTAAATACCCAACAGGGGAGCACTATCCACAGGGCTTCTCCCCACCCCCCTTAGAACTAAGAGCACCCCTGAATCTAGTATCCCCCTTCCATCCTGCCCTTTTAAAAAGATTTTTAAAAGATGGCCTGTCCACTCCTACCCAACTGCCCACACCAACCATATAATGGTGTGTGAGACTTGTAACAAAGTCAATTGTTAAGGTGCTCTATTGGCCTGTGATTATTTATTTAAATATGGCAGGTAGGCTGCCAATTCTGGTGCCTGACCATCTCCTGTATTATAAGGGTGAGCTCAGGAGTGGGCAGGAAGATGATGGGGTTGGCAGCCACCATATTTTACGTGGCCTGTGTGACCAATCAGAACTTAGAGTGTGGGCAGCATGGTGGCACAGTGGTTAGCACTGTTGCCTCACAGTGCCAGGAACCCGGGTTCGGTTCGATTCCCGGCTTGGGTCACTGTCTGTGTGGAGTCTGCATGTTCTCCCTGTGAATGCATGGGTTTCCTCTGGGTGCTCCGGTTTCCTCCAGTCCAAAATACATGCTGTTTAGATGCATTGGCCATGCTAAATTCTTCCTCAGTGTACCCAAACAGGCGCTGGAATGTGGCGACTAGGGGATTTTCACAGTAACTTCATTGCAGTATTCATGTAAGCCTACTTGTGACAATAATAAATAAACTGAATCATCCCATGGTGAGTTAAATTCCTAGACAGTGACATTTTGGGAGCAAGTTGCAAACATGAGGCTGCTGTACAATTCTTATTAATAAATACCTTTTGTGTTCACTAATGAAGTCTGTGACAGTGCATCCTTACAGCTACAAAAGGATGTAGACAGGTTAAGTGAGTGGACAATGATCTGGCAAATGAATATAATGTGGGCAAATGGAAAATGGTTCATTTTGGCGGGAAGTATAAAAATGAAGGTTATGATCTAAATGGTGAGGGATTGCAGAGCTCTGAGATTTAGAGGGATCTGGATCTCCGAGTGCATGAATCACAAAAGGCTAGTATACAGGTACAACAAGTAATTAGGAAAGCTAAAGAATGTTCTCATTTATTACGAGGAGAATTGAATGCAATGTAGGGAAGTGATGTTTCAGTTATGCAGAGCACTAGTGAGACTACATCTGGACTACTTTGTACAGTATTGGTCACCTGGCGCAAGGGCAGGTAAATCATATTGAAATGTATTACAATGTATGTAAATGGACATGAACCTGATTACATCACCGGCGAGGGGTAGCGGAAATTGGAAGTTGCAATCTCACCAGTGAGATCCTCAACTTTTGGGTTTCATCGCATCTTGCGCCCACGTCGGCAATCTTGCGGATGGCGAGAATGGGTTCAAGATCCCATCCAGAGTCTCCAAGCCACAATGGAGGTGCCGCCCAGATAAGAATCCACTGTTATGTCCAAAATCAGTCCTGTGGAGAGATTCTCCCTCCTTCCTCCAGGCCGATAGCTCTTCAATCTAACTTCTGCAGAAGCGTTAATAGTTCTACTGTCTTTACTCCCGACAAGGTAAACATATTCCCTCAAACTTATGGTCGGTTTAGAATCGAAACTAAAACAAATTTCTAAGTATTAAAGGAACATAGTCTTAGACTGGGTCCTCAACTGAAAAGCCCTGCCTTCCAAGTGTCTCCAGTTTAACAACATTGTCTTAGGATATGGTTCGAGTTTAAACAAATTATACGTGTCTGGATCTGCCCCTTTTCTAAGAACACCCTGAGGATACCCAACTGTATTCCCAGGGCTCAGTTATCAATGTTAATTTCAGGTATTCAGCAGCAAAGTGGAGTGATGTGGGCAGATTTAACTCTGATTCCTGAAGAATCAACCAAAGCGACCCACAAAAACATCTGTAGTTCCAGCAGCACGGTTCTACCAGCAGCGCAAAGCAACTGTAGCTATCAGGCCAAGGCCCCATTAAATGCCTCAGCTTAATTATTCATGCTTAGCAGATCAGTTGCACACCTCATATGCCTTTGCTCTGCTGACCTAAACATTCTAGCATTGCCTGCACTGGCAGCCTGCAAGGATTCAAATGCATCGAGAAAAGGGTAACGGTGATTTTTATTCCACTGAGGCAGCAGAGTGTCCTTCAGATTACTTTGTGACCCCCATTGTGCATATTTAAATTATTCTTAATAGCTGCTTTGGGGAAGTTTATGCTCTTCAAATAATTCTTATCTGTGTGGTTCCTGAAACTTTTTCTGCTCCTATACCTTTGGATTGGGTGATGTAGATGAATGAGATGCAGGTGCATCCTTTGCAGGTTCTGCTTTACCTTGTCCCCCTGCATCTGCTTTGCCTCACCTTCCATGGTATCCCAAGGTTACAGACTATATACTTAGGTGGTTTGAGGCAATTTTATATCAAGTGATGGGTAGAGGGTTGGAGGAATTATCTGGTAAAATATGGACAAGGCTCTGAAAGTCAAGATAAATAAATCAATTTCCTTTAGATCACAGAACTGTATTCAAAAATAGCAGAAATAGGAATAAACATTATTTAAGTACTTGCAAAGATCCACAACTGAAGGTTTCAGTAACCTTTGTCTGATTAATTGTAAAAAGGTTAAATTGCCATTATCCCAGATGACCATAGGCTGCTTTGCCTTTTGAGGGAGAAGCTGCGTGGTGGTGATTTAACCTGAGGATCACCACACGTCAGATGAGGTGCAAAGTTGGGAAGGTATCCTTCATTAATAACCTCAACTGGTACAAGAATTGAACCTATGCTGTTGGTATCACTCTGCATTATAAACCAACTGCCTAGCCAACTGAGCTAATCAACCCCCACAATTCATTATGTTTAGGCAATGAGGGACAAGTGTTTTATATAGGTGAGTATTCCATTTCTATCAGTTGATGATGCTTTCTCTGATGGCAGACTAGAGGTCAGAAAACAAAACAATTCCAGGCTACAGTAGATCACTGACACAGAACACCTTCTCATCACACTTCACCACAGAATTAATTAATAATCACACAGCAACATATCCTCTGGGAACAGCGAACATAATTTGATAGAATTTCATATTAATTTTGGGAGTGATGTTGTTAAGACTGAAACTAGGGTCTTAAATTTAAAGAGAGCCAATTATAGGGTATAAGACACCGGTTGGTTGAGGTGGGTTGGAATATTAGATTAAAAAAATAGAATGGTAGATAAGAAATGGCAGCTATCTGGAGATAAGGTCTCCCTTATTACCTCCACTGGTAACTAGAAAAGCTATGAATAATATCAGATTAAAAGGATAGGCTTATAATATGGTATAAACAGTGAGATTGAGAGGATTTTTTTTTTAAGTCCATACAAGTGAGCAAGGAAGTGATCAAGGTATAGAAAATGGAATATGAGAGTAAAGTAGCATGAAAGTAGTATGAAAGTTGATTGGAAAACTTTTGAAAATTTCAAAATGTTTATCAAATGTAAAACGGGCCTCTTAGAGGCAGAAACTTGAGAAGTTATGATGAATAAGGAAATGGAGAAGATAATAAACAAATGTTTAGTGCTTGTCTTCCGAGTAGAATATGCAAAGAACACATCATACCAAACATGTGCAGACAATGACTATTTCCATTAAAAGAAAATCTAACCACTTGACAATCAATGTAATTAATATTGCTAAATCCCTAATCATCAACATCCTGGAGTGGGGGTTACCATTGACTTGAAACTGAACAAGATCAGCTACATAAATACTGTGATTATAAGAGCCGGTCAAATAATGGGCATTCTGAGGCGAGTCCTGACTCCCCAAAGACTTTTCACCATTTATAAGGAGTGTGTTGGATTACTCTTCATTAGCTTGGATGAGTGCAATTCCAATGATACTGAGGAAGCTTGATACTAACAAGACAATGCAATCCAATTGATTGGCATCCCATCCATCATATCAAGCATTCACTCCAGGTTTATCAGCTACAAGATGCATTGCAGCAACTCATCAAGGCTTCTTCAACAGAAAGACTTTATCTTCCAAACCTGTGACCTCTACTGCCTAGAAGAATAAGGGTAACAGGAACCCCTCCAGGTCACGCACCACCTTGGCTTTAAATATATTGCCATTCCTTCATTATTGCTGATCTTGGAAGGCCCTTCTTAAAAGCACTTTGGGTGTACCTATACCTCGTGGACTGCAGTGGCTCAAGAAAGTGGCTGCATTCTACCCTCTCAAGCACAATTAGGGATGGACAATAAATGCAGGTCTTGCCATTGACTCCACATCTCATTAATTAATATATCTTAAATACTGGAACAAGTGAAGAACAAATGGTCTAATGAGAGTGAGGAACTGAAAGTAATTAATATTGTTAAAAACATTTCTGGAGAAATCAATAAAAATAAAAGCTGTCAAGTCCATTCGAACTTGTGACATACCTGCTCGGGGTTTCAACTGAAATGCCTGTAGAGATAGTGCATGAATTCATTTTGATCTTGCAGAATACCCCAGATTCTGAAATGGTTCTTGGATTGGAAAATAGAGGATAAGAACATAAGAAATAGGAGCAGGAGTAGGCCATCTAGCCCCTCGAGCCTGCCCCGCCATTCAATAAGATCATGGCTGATCTGAAGTGAATCAGTTCCACTTACCCGCCCGCTCCCCATAACCCTTAATTCTCTTACCGATCAGAAATCCATCTATCCGTGACTTAAACGTATTCAATGAGGTAGCCTCCACCACTTCAGTAGGCAGAGAATTCCAGAGATTCACCACCCTCTGAAAGAAGAAGTTCCTCCTCAGCTCTGTCCTAAACTGACCCCCCTTTATTTTGAGGCTGTGCCCTCTAGTTCTAGCTTCCTTTCTAAGTGGAAAGAATCTCTCCACTTCTACCCGATCCAGCCCCTTCATTATCTTATATGCCTCTATAAGATCACCCCTCAGCCTTCTAAACTCCAACGAGTACAAACCTAATCTGCTCAATCTCTCCTCATAATCTACACCCCTCATCTCCGGTATCAACCTGGTGAACCTTCTCTGCACTCCCTCCAAGGCCAATATATCCTTTCGCAAGTAAGGGGACCAAAACTGCACACAGTATTCCAGCTGCGGCCTCACCAATGCCTTGTACAGATGCAGCAAGACGTCTCTGCTTTCAGATTCTATCCCCCACGCGATAAATGCCAACATCCCATTTGCCTTCTTGATCACCTGTTGTACTTGCAGACTGAGTTTTTGCGACTCATGCACAAGGACCCCCAGGTCCCTTTGCACAGTAGAATGTTGTAATTTTTTTCCATTTAAATAATAATCCAATTTGCTATTATTTCTTCCAAATTGAATAACCTCGCATTTGCCAACATTATACTCCATCTGCCAGATCCTCGCCCACTCACTCAGCCTCTTCAAATCTCTCTGCAGACCTTCCGCTTCCTCCACGCAACTCACTTTCACACTTATCTTCGTGTCGTCAGCAAACTTTGTTACCCTACACTCAGTCCCCTCCTCCAGATCATCTATGTAAATAGTAAACAGTTGAGGCCCCAGCACCGATCCCTGCAGCACGCCACTAGTCACCATCTGCCAACCAGAAAAGCACCCATTTATTCCAACTCTCTGCTTCCTGTTGGATAGCCAATCCCCAATCCACGCTACAACCCTACCCCCAACTCCGTGTGCCCCAATCTTCTGCAGCAACCTTTTGTGAGGCACATTATCGAATGCCTTTTGGAAATTCAAAAACACCACATCTACTGGTTCCCCTCCATCAACCGCACTAGTCACATCTTCATAAAAATCCAGTAAGTTCGTCAAACATGACTTTCCTCTCATGAATCCACGCTGCGTCTGCTTGATCGAACCATTCTTATCCAGATGGCCCGCCATTTCTTCTTTAATGATCGATTCCAGCATTTTCCCAACTACAGAAGGAAAGTGGAGGATTTTCAAGGAATGTTTGTCTGGAGCTCTGCATGACAACGTTCCGATGAGACAGGGGGGTGTTGGTAGGGTACGGGAACCGTGGTGCACGAAGGTTGTGATGAACCTGGTGAATAAGAAAAGAGAGGCGTACAGAAGGTTCAGAGAGCTAGGAGGTGTTAAGGATTTAG